>NC_080782.1:52324472-52633563 GCF_028018385.1 Neofelis nebulosa
ATCACTTTGAAACCCCACCACGGTCATTAGGAAATATTCAAGAAAGAGTCTGTTAGTAGAAGAGAGACAGAAGTCAGCTAAATTTTTTCCTTAAACACAGAATGTACTTATTTACAGAGTTTTTACTTTGATCCAGGGACATGTGTGAAAAAGAATTGAATCAGGGATGACCAAGCTTTGGTGAAGCTCTGTCTCTGTTTCTACATGACCCTCAGGGTAGATGACTAGAAAATCAGCCCCATACTGGAGAGAGGATGGCAAAGCAGAACTAAGTCTTTGTGGAGGGCTCATGGAGTGGAGCCAGGTTTCAGATACACAGATTACAGCCTTCCAGGGGCTACATAGGAGATACACCGCATGCAACCTTAGGAGAATACTCTTTAAAGTTTCACTTCTTTTTTAAAGCTTATTAGTTTGGAGAATGCTCAAATCAAATGTTCTTCACTCCCTAGCTGCTGATCCAGGTGACTGAGGTTTCCTTCCTGGCATACAAATAAGCAACCCTCTGATTTCTGAGAATTCTGTCTGAAAAATAATGACAGTTACCAGCATTTGATAACCTTCCTGTTCCTGGCCAGTGGTTGAGGTTTTTTTTAAGATAACCTGCAACAGAGTGACTGGCAGTTACTTTCCTGACTCTGGGTGAGGAAATGATCTGCATATGCAATCACCTGGGTGTGTGTCCCTGCCTGCCCAAGAGATTCCCACCAAAGCACACAGACTGGGTTACAGGGCTGTGGGCAGGAGATTCAATCTAAGGATTCCTTACAGTCTTGTGTGGCCTTTTTTCAAGTGTACAAATGTTCTGATTCTTATTCAGGGCTAAGACTAAATTTAATCTCAAAATCAAGTTATGACACTTTCCAAGCTATAAGGCATGGGTTTGACATGGCAAGAAAATACTGGGAAAAGAATGATGTTTTCTGTCATTCTTAAAAGGAAACAATTACTAATTGTTTGTGGGACTGTTTATTAATAAATGTCTTTGTGATTCCCTGTTAGAGTATAGAGTCACAGCCTCTCTCTCATTTACAGCTGAACACTATAGCACCTGGCACAGAGGATATATTCAAGGACTCACTGGTGAATCAATGAGTGAATACATGATACCTGAAATATGGACATCTGCCACCAAGTGGGCAGTGCTGCCTTAACAGAATACAGTGTCAAACTGGCAAATTTTTTCTGCATCCGTTTTTCTTGCTGTGGATAACTGAGACCAAAGAAAGTAACATGACATCCAATATTTTGTACCTCATATTTTTGGCAAAGAAGATCACAAAAAAAACCCAGTATGAATTCTGGTTTGAGAAACTTCAATATTAAGTTAGTCACAGAAGAGATGACCATAATGTGTCACCTCTCATGAACAACAACAAAATATCCTAGCACAGATCTAATCAGATACTAGTTGGGTAAATGAATTTATTGACTGAAACACAGTGAGGTAGGCACTACTGCTGAGAGTGATAAGTCTATGGAAGCACAGAGGAAGGAGAGATTCACTCTGGGTACATTGCAGAGGATGTCCTGGAGGCAGAGAGAAGGCAGATAGGGAAGGAAGGTTTTGTAAGCGGGAATACCACTAGGGGCATGGGAGAGAGACAGACGACCTCAGGCCTTTCTCCTTAAGGATAGAGGAACTTGGTCAACAGTAAGTTGGGTGTATATAGCATAATTATATAATGGATATTTATTACTGAGCCGCTCAGAACTCTCCTGCACCTAGACCAATTTCCACCATACAGTTGAAGCAGAGGATGCCTTTCCCTCTGGCCTGAGTTAATTGGTCTAGGGGTGGGTACATAATACCAGCCAGACCAATCTGTGTCTCTTTCCCAGTCCCTCTCAGGAGGTGAAGCTGTGAGTGTAGGTCTGTTTGTGAGAGATGAAAGCCAAATACAGAGAGAAACACAGACAAAAAAATGAGCATTGCACTGATGGATTCCAAATTTCTGGTTGACATGACCCTAAGGCCCAATTCACCCTGTTTTCTTTCAATAAATTCTCTGTCTAAGCGATTTTGAATTGGGGTTCTGTCACATGCAGTCAAGAGTCTTGACTAATCCTTATACTAGATTGGTATGGTTCTCTTTTGAGGCATCAAATATTTCCCACGTTGGGCTGAAATACTCACAGTTATCCTTAGTGGTTAAGACTGTGAAGACCACTATCAAAATGTAAATATGTTATCATGGGGCAGGGAGACAGTGGGAAAGAAGAAAACTTGAAGCTATCATCTATTAACACCTTTAGATGATTATATCTTTCATATAACCTAGCAGAGCTTCCTCATAAGGCCCTAAGGGGACAAAAATTAAAAAAAGGCTTTTAAAAAATGTTTTCTAACATTTATTTGTTGTTGAGAGACAGAGCGAGACAGAGCACAAGCAGGGGAGGGGCGGAGACAGAGGGAGACACAGAATCTGAAGGAGGCTCCAGGCTCTGAGTTGTCAGTACAGAACTGGAAGCAGGATCTAACCCATGAACCATGAGGCCATGACCTGAGCCAAAGTCAGACGTTCAACCAACTGAGCCTCCCAGGCAGCCCTAAAAAAGACTTTTTAATAGACGTTTTCAAATAGTGCTAAACACTGGGAAGGAGAAGGGATCTCCCATGTTTGTGGTGTGTGTGTGTGTGTGTGTGTGTATGCCCACGCACACACTCATGCCTTAGAAGACCTCTGGAGGGGAGAATCACCAAAAAAAGGTCAGAGGACTGCAAAAAATAAAAGTAAGCTTTTTGTAGGGTTGTGTCCATCATGGTCTCATTATTATCATTGCAAATAATTGTATAGTTTCATTATTTTCATATTTGTGAAATTGTATTTATTTGAGAAATAAAATAAACATGTAAAGGGATCTAAGAATTACTTTAGCAAAGGGAAAAATAATCAGGTACATCCAAATTGCCTTCCAAGTTTGGCATAACCCTGCATTAGCTGAGTAATCTTTGATAAGATTTAATCTTTTAGAAATTGTTTCCCCATCTTGAAATTATTACTAATTCTTCCCTTTTCTACTTCTAAGGATTGTTTTTGTCAAATATCAAAATATCAAAATAGTACTTCGTACTACAGAGGCTAATTGACTTTGTCTAATGTGGGAGAAGGACTTACATATTTAATATTGGTGAGGTTGTGTAAAGACCTCTAGTCCTGAATTTCAAGTACCAGCATAAATCCTCATCTATTTAATCTTTAAAAAGTCCTAGTTCTGTCCATTTAATGGCACAGAAATAATGATCAATCCAATACCAATATGTACCTTCAACATGTACTTATTGTGATTTCTAAACACCATTTTCTCTTAAAAGTGACTAGATCTATTGAAGACTATTGAGGTCATGAAAAAGAGCTCAGGAGCCAATGTGAAGAAGGTCCTGCTGGCTAAAAATGGGACAATCAATAAAGATAACAAACGCACTGATTTGACACACATCAAATATGTTTAAATCCATGAGTGCATATTGATACTAAAATAGACAAACTCATTGGTCACCTGTGCAGGATGGTAGGGAATCAATTCATGCAACAGTGACATATCCACCCACAAACACAAATCTAACCTGAATCAGATTTAGGCACTAGCTCTAACTACCAATTTACAGAAATACAATGAACAGGGAGACATGTTAAATGACATAACTGGGAGATAATGCGATCAGCAAAATCCAGACTATGGGAAATTTCATAGGACAAACAATCTTATTGATTCAGCAACAAGAACTAAATATACAAGAAAAACAAACAAACAAAAAAAGAAAGATGAATAGGGAACCTATCGAATAAAAGAGAGTTAAGCTTATCTAAGTGTTTAGACTTATTTGGATTCTGCTTTTTTTAAAAAAAATGTTTTTATTTTTGAGAGACAGAGAAAGCAAAAGTGGGGCAGGGGCAGAGAGATGGGGGACAGAGGATCCTAAGCAGACCCTGTGCTGAAAGCAGAGAGCTTGATGTGGGGCTCAAACTCATGAACCATGAGATCATGACCTGAGCTGAAGTTGGATGCTTGACTGAGCCACCCATGCACCTCTAGACTTGTTTGGATTCTGATTCAAATAAACTGGAAGATATTGAACACTGAATTGAAAGTTGATATCAAGGAATTAATGCTAATATTTTAGGAATGATAATGGTATAGGGGCATTTTTAAGAAATCCTATCCTTGAGAGATAGATATTAAAATGTTTGCCAGTAAAATGTTGCAACATTGAAGATTTGCTTTGAAATAAATTGCAGAATGAAGAGGGTGAGGCTATTGATAAAACAAGATTGATTATGAGTTGATTGTTGAAATCAGGTGATGGGCACATTAGAAACTTATCATATTATTCTCCCTACTTTTGGATATGCTTGAAAATTTTCATAGTAAAGAGTTAAAATAAGATAATCCTGAGTTTAAGTCCAAGCTTAGTCCACTGCTAGCAGGGTTACTTAACTCATCTGTCAAATGGTGATAATCAAAAAGTGCTTATCTCACAGGGTTATTTATGGGGAGTATAAAGAGATAATAGGTATAAAACACTTAGGAGAACTGCCTATGGCACACAGTATGTTTAATCAACCTATCTGTTGACATTATTTATTATCATTATATATCATCATGTAGATTTTATATTAAAGGGATACTAGAAAATTTGATCTCTGCTCAACATTTAAGCAGTGGATAATAGGTAGAAGGGCTATCATTCTTTTTTTTTAAATTAATTTATTTATTTTGAGAGAGAGAGTGTGTGTGAGTGGAGGAGGGCCAGAGAGAGAGGGAAAGAGAGAGAGAGAGAGAGAGAGAGAGAGAGAGAGAGAGAGAGAGAGAGAGAGAGAGAGAGAATCCCAAGCGGGCTTCGTGCTGTCAGCAGTGTGGAGCCCCAATGTGGGTCTTGAAATCATGAATCACAAGATCATGACCTGAGCTGAAATCAAGAGTTGGACGCTTAACCAACTGAGCCACCCAGGGGCCCTGAAAGACCCCTTAGGGTCTTTCTTAAGGAAACTTGGAACAGCCTATCAGGGACAGGTTCCATTACAAAATCCACCAGGAAAGGGACTTTTTCTCTGGTTGTCAGGGTAGGCAGAGTTGAGAGAACATCTACCTTTTGCTTCATTCCAGGTGCATCATCAGTGAACCACGAGGGTGATAAATAACTCATTTACCCTATCTCAATCTTTTGGCAAAGTGCTCTCCTGCCTAAGTATGTTAAAGTCAGTGTACACATTCACTGCAGAGGATCCAAACTACAATGGTTCTTCATAATTGAGAAAATGGTTTAAAATCACTAATCATCATGGAATGCAAGCTAGTTAAAAAGGAGAGTCAATTAAAAATCTTTAATTTGGGCAATAAACAGATAAGCACAATTATTACATTAATCATTGATGCCCTTGGCCACTGCTTTCAAACTTTACTGTGCACAGGAATCACCTGGGGATCTTGTTAAATTGCAAATTCCAATTGAGTTGGGGCAGGGCCTGAAATTCTGCATTTCTAACAAGCTTCCAATTGATGCTGAAGAGGTTAGTCCATATATCATACTTGCTGTAGCAAGCACTTGTTTAGTATTGGGAAATGATCTGACACATGTTTTAGTAGGACTTAGGATTCAGTGACTTGGATAAGATATACCCAGAAATATGTTTGATCTGAAATACTAACTGTAAGAATTCATTTCTGACTCTTTGGCTTTGGTATTTTACATCTACCAAAATAAATGTCACATACTCCTTTTCAGGCATTAAATTCCCAGTACTCATCTAGGAAATCCTTTTAAAGAAGAGATTTCAGGTATCAGAATGTCACCAAAGAGAAAATGGTACAATTTAATTCTCTAATAAAGTCCTCTGACCTGCTCAGCAGACCTTAGCATAAGACTAATTTTGGATCCCTTCCCTTTCCTCAGCAATGGGATGTAGGAATAAATACTGCAAGAATAGGTCAATAATTTTGTGAATTCAAAGATCACCCAGCATGATAAAAGTCTGAATTGAAAAAAACAATTGGCCTGGTCCAAGTTGAATTCTGAGAAAAAGAATTTGAAAGCAACTCTTTGGGGGGCGCCTGGGTGGCTCAGTCGGTTGAACCGCTGGCTTCAGCTTGGGTCATGATTCTTACAGTTTGTGAGTTCGAGCCCCGCGTCGGGCTCTGTGCTGACAGCTTGGAGCCTGTTTCGGATTCTGTGTCTCCCTCTCTCTCTGCTCCTCCTCACTCATTCTCTGTCTCTCTCTCAAAAATAAATAAACGTTAAAAATATTATAAAAAAAAAGAAAGCAACTCTTTGGAAACCTTGAGAATGATATCTCATGTCACGGGAGGAAATTACTTTTGAGAAGCTCTTTTATGTTTATAATTTCATGGAACCTGTTTGGGTAAGTGGAGAATGAATTGCCTAAGTCATGAAGATTGTTAACTTCTCTGTTACTGCTCACCTGCTTTGATCATGTGTGCTTCACAATCCAGGTTAATTTTTCCCCCAAATTTTCATGGGAATGCTAGAATTGTTGTCTTCAAGAACAGTTCTGAAAACTCAGGGTTAAAGTTTAAAAGATCTGTTGCCTGCAGATCTTCTCAGAGACCTTACTATGTTAATGTATGCTGGACCCTCTAAGAGAGGTCGACAGGACACAGATTTTTCCATCCAGATTTGACCATGAACCTTGTTTTTCAACAACTCTCTCTTGAGATAAGCATTTGGCAGACTTCACTTTGAGAAATGCTGATATAGGGGAGCTGGGACAAAGTTTGTCTTAGTGATTTTGAATTAACAGAATATACTAATCTCTCATCATCCACAAGATGTAAAAATGAGTGTGGGTGTACGAATGGGGTGGAAAATTTCTAGAAATCTGTTAGTAAAAACCCTTTTGGCAAGGTGAAGGTATTAACCCCTAAGGATTTAGAAGGAAAACAAACAAAAGCCATTGATACTTATTACTTAAGATATCAAATTTCCATACAAACCATATCTGTAGGTACTCAAAACCTTCTCTGAGACAATGGTAAAATTTGCTATTTCTATTCCTCAGAGTTTCATCTGTAAAGGAGGATAGATATATCCATCTCGCAGGGTGGTTGCAAGGACTAGCAGGGACAATGCATGCAAAGAAACTAGCACATGTAAGAAGCAGAGAGATGGTAGTTTTGTTTTTATTATTAAAAGTGTTTTTTTTGGGGTGCCTGGGTGGCGCAGTCGGTTAAGCGTCCGACTTCAGCCAGGTCACGATCTCGCGGTCCATGAGTTCAAGCCCCGCGTCGGGCTCTGGGCTGATGGCTCAGAGCCTGGAGCCTGTTTCCAATTCTGTGTCTCCCTCTCTCTCTGCCCCTCCCCCGTTCATGCTCTGTCTCTGTCTGTCCCAAAAATAAATTAAAAAAAACATTAAAAAAAAAAAAAGTGTTTTTTTTAGGTGCCCAAGGTGACACAGGTGACACCTGTTGTACAGGTTTTCAAGAAGGTAGTAGGTTCATGTTGAGATATAAGGGGGAACATTTAAAACATATCCATGCTTGGTTGGACACGGAAGATGGCGGCGTAGGAGGACGCTGGGCTCACCGCGCGTCCTGCTGATCACTTAGATTCCACCTACACCTGCCTAAATAACCCAGAAAACCGCCAGAGGATTAGCAGAACAGAGTCTCCGGAGCCAAGCGCAGACGAGAGGCCCACAGAAAAGGGTAGGAAGGGCGGCGAGGCGGTGCGCGCTCCACGGACTGGCGGGAGGGATCTGGGGTGGAAGGGCAGCTGCTGGCCAAGCAGAGCCCCCAAGTCTGGCTGGCAAAAGCGGAGGGGCCGAACGGAGTGTGTTCGACAGCAAGCGCGACTTAGCGTCTGGGAGGTCATAAGTTAACAGCTCTGCTTGGAAAGCGGGAAGGCTGGAGGACAAAGGGAGGGAGAGCTGCTGAGCCCCCGGAAGACAGAGCTCAGTTTGGTGGGGAACAAAGGCGCTCGCCAGCGCCATCTCCCTCACCCATCCCCCAGCCAAAATCCCAAAGGGCACCAGTTCCTGCCAGGGAACTTGCTCGCTCCGCGCAAACACCCAACTCTGTGCTTCTGAGGAGCCAAACCACCGGCAGTGGATCTGACTCCCTCCCGCTGTCACAGGGCCCCTCCTGAAGTGGATCACCTAAGGAGAAGCGAGCTAAGCCTGCCCCTCCTGCCCCCGTGCACCTAGCCTACCCACCTCAGCTAATACACCAGATCCCCAGCACCACAAGCCTGGCAGTGTGCAAGTAGCCCAGACAGGCCACACCACCCCACAGTAAATCCCACCCCTAGGAGAGGGGAAGAGAAGGCACACACCAGTCTGACTGTGGCCCCAGCGGTGGGCTGGGGGCAGACATCAGGTCGGACTGCGGCCCCACCCACCAACTCCAGTTATACACCACAGCACAGGGGAAGTGCCCTGCAGGTCCTCACCACTCCAGGGACTATCCAAAATGACCAAACGGAAGAATTCCCCTCAGAAGAATCTCCAGGAGATAACAACAGCTAACGAACTGATCAAAAAGGATTTAAATAATATAACAGAAAGTGAATTTAGAATAATAGTCATAAAATTAATCGCTGGGCTTGAAAACAGTATAGAGGACAGCAGAGAATCCCTTGCTACAGAGATCAAGGGACTAAGGAACAGTCACGAGGAGCTGAAAAACGCTTTAAACGAAATGCAAAACAAAATGGAAACCATGACGGCTCGGCTTGAAGAGGCAGAGGAGAGAATAGGTGAACTAGAAGATAAAGTTATGCAAAAAGAGGAAGCTGAGAAAAAGAGAGATAAAAAAATCCAGGAGTATGAGGGGAAACTTAGAGAACTAAATGATACACTAAAAAGAAATAATATACGCATAATTGGTATCCCAGAGGAGGAAGAGAGAGGGAAAGGTGCTGACGGGGTACTTGAAGAAATAATAGCTGAGAACTTCCCTAAACTGGGGAAGGAAAAAGGCATTGAAATCCAAGAGGCACAGAGAACTCCCTTCAGACGTAACTTGAATCGATCTTCTGCATGACATATCATAGTGAAACTGGCAAAATACAAGGATAAAGAGAAAATTCTGAAAGCAGCAAGGGATAAACGTGCCCTCACATATAAAGGGAGACCTATAAGACTCATGACTGATCTCTCTTTTGAAACTTGGCAGGCCAGAAAGGATTGGCACGAGATCTTCAGTGTGCTAAACAGAAAAAATATGCAGCCGAGAATCCTTTATCCATCAAGTCTGTCATTTAGAATAGAAGGAGAGATAAAGGTCTTCCCAAACAAACAAAAACTGAAGGAATTTGTCACCACGAAACCAGCCCTACAAGAGATCCTAAGGGGGATCCTGTGAGACAAAGTACCAGAGACATCACTACAAGCATAAAACATACAGACATCACAATGACTCTAAACCCGTATCTTTCTATAATAACACTGAATGTAAATGGATTAAATGCGCCAACCAAAAGACATAGGGTATCAGAATGGATACAAAAACAAGACCCATCTATTTGCTGTCTACAAGAGACTCATTTTAGACCTGAGGACACCTTTAGATTGAGAGTGAGGGGATGGAGAACTATTTATCATGCTACTGGAAGCCAAAAGAAAGCTGGAGTAGCCATACTTCTATCAGACAAACTAGACTTTAAATTAAAGGCTGTAACAAGAGATGAAGAAGGGCATTATATAATAATTACAGGGTCTATCCATCAGGAAGAGCTAACAATTATAAATGTCTATGCGCCGAATACGGGAGCCCCCAAATATATAAAACAATTACTCATAAACATAAGCAACCTTATTGATAAGAATGTGGTCATTGCAGGGGACTTTAACACCCCACTTACAGAAATGGATAGATCATCTAGACACACGGTCAATAAAGAAACAAGGGCCCTGAATGATACATTGGATCAGATGGCTTGACAGATATATTTACAACTCTGCATCCCAAAGCAACAGAATATACTTTCTTCTTGAGTGCACATGGAACATTCTCCAAGATAGATCATATACTGGGTCACAAAACAGCCCTTCATAAGTTTACAAGAATTGAAATTATACCATGCATACTTTCAGACCACAATGCCATGAAGCTTGAAATCAACCACAGGAAAAAGTCTGGAAAACCTCCAAAAGCGTGGAGGTTAAAGAACACCCTACTAAAGAATGAATGGGTCAACCAGGCAATTAGAGAAGAAATTTAAAAATATATGGAAGCAAACGAAAATGAAAATACAACAATCCAAACGCTTTGGGACACAGCGAAGGCAGTCCTGAGAGGAAAATACATTGCAATCCAGGCCTATCTCAAAAAACAAGAAAAATCCCCAATACAAAATCTAACAGCACACCTAAAGGAAATAGAAGCAGAACAGCAAAGGCAGCCTAAATCCAGCAGAAGAAGAGAAATAATAAAGATCAGAGCAGAAATAAAAAATATAGAATCTAAAAAAACTGTAGAGCAGATCAACGAAACCAAGAGTTGGTTTTTTGAAAAAATAAACAAAATTGACAAACCTCTAGCCAGGCTTCTCAAAAAGAAAAGGGAGATGACCCAAATAGATAAAATCATGAATGAAAATGGAATGATTACAACCAATCCCTCAGAGATACAAACAATTATCAGTGAATACTATGAAAAATAATATGCCAACAAATTGGACAACCTGGAAGAAATGGACAAATTCCTAAACACCCACACTCTTCCAAAACTCAATCAGGAGGAAATAGAAAGCTTGAACAGACCTATAACCAGCGAAGAAATTGAATCAGTTATCAAAAATCTCCCAACAAATAAAAGTCCAGGACCAGATGGCTTCCCAGGGGAGTTCTACCAGACGTTTAAAGCAGAGATAATCCCTATCCTTCTCAAGCTATTCCAAAAAGTAGAAAGGGAAGGAAAACTTCCAGACTCATTCTATGAAGCCAGTATTACTTTGGTTCCTAAACCAGACAGAGACCCAGTAAAAAAAGAGAACTACAGGCCAATATCCCTGATGAATATGGATGCAAAAATTCTCAATAAGATACTAGCAAATCGAATTCAACAGCATATAAAAGAATTATTCACCATGATCAAGTGGGATTCATTCCTGGGATGCAGGGCTGGTTCAACATTCACAAATCAATCAACGTGATACATCACATTAATAAAAAAAAAAAGAGAAGAACCATATGATCCTGTCAATCGATGCAGAAAAGGCCTTTGACAAAATCCAGCATCCTTTCTTAATAAAAACCCTTGAGAAAGTTGGGATAGAAGGAACATACTTAAAGATCATAAAAGCCATTTATGAAGAGCCCACAGCTAACATCATTGTCAATGGGGAAAAACTGAGAGCTTTTTCCCTGCGATCAGGAACACGACAGGGATGCCCACTCTCACCGCTGTTGTTTAATATAGTGTTGGAAGTTCTAGCATCAGCAATCAGACAACAAAAGGAAATCAAAGGCATCAAAATTGGCAAAGATGAGGTCAAGCTTTTGCTTTTTGCAGATGACATGATATTCTACGTGGAAAATCCGATAGACTCCACCAAAAGTCTGCTAGAACTGATACATGAATTCAGCAAAGTTGCAGGATACAAAATCAATGTACAGAAGTCCATTGCATTCTTATACACTAACAATGAAGCAACAGAAAGACAAATAAAGAAACTGATCCCATTCACAATTGCACCAAGAAGCATAAAATACCTAGGAATAAATCTAACCAAAGATGTAAAAGATCTGTATGCTGAAAACTATAGAAAGCTTATGAAGGAAATTGAAGAAGATATAAAGAAATGGAAAGACATTCCCTGCTCATGGATTGGAAGAAGAAATATTGTCAAAATGTCAATACTACCCAAAGCTATCTACACATTCAATGCAATCCCAATCAAAATTGCACCAGCATTCTTCTCGAAACTAGAACAAGCAATCCTAAAATTCATATGGAACCACAAAAGGCCCCGAATAGCCAAAGTAATTTTGAAGAAGAAGACCAAAGCAGGAGGCCTCACAATCCCAGACTTTAGCCTCTACTACTAAGCTGTCATCATCAAGACAGCATGGTATTGGCACAAAAACAGACACATAGACCAATGGAATAGAAGAGAAACCCCAGAACTAGACCCACAAACGTATGGCCAACTCATTTTTGACAAAGCAGGAAAGAACATCCAATGGAAAAAAGACAGTCTCTTTAACAAATGGTGCTGGGAGAACTGGACAGCAACATGCAGAAGGTTGAAACTAGACCACTTTCTCACACCATTCACAAAAATAAACTCAAAATGGATAAAGGACCTGAATGTGAGACAGGAAACCATCAAAAACCTAGAGGAGAAAACAGGAAAGGACCTCTCTGACCTCAGCCGTAGCAATCTCTTACTCGACCCATCCCCAAAGGCAAGGGAATTAAAAGCAAAAATGAATTACTGGTACCTTATGAAGATAAAAAGCTTCTGCACAGCAAAGGAAACAACGAACAAAACTAAAAGGCAACCAACGGAATGGGAAAAGAGATTTGCAAATGACATATCGGACAAAGGGCTAGTATCCAAAATCCATAAAGAGCTCACCAAACTCCACACCCGAAAAACAAATAACCCAGTGAAGAAATGGGCAGAAAACATGAATAGACACTTCTCTAAAGAAGACATCCGGATGGCCAACAGGCACATGAAAAGATGCTCAATGTCTCTCCTCATCAGGGAAATACAAATCAGAACCACACTCAGATATCACCTCACGCCAGTCAGAGTGGCCAAAATGAACAAATCAGGAGACTATAGATGCTGGCGAGGATGTGGAGAAACGGGAACCCTCTTGCACTGTTGGTGGGAATGCAAATTGGTGCAGCCGCTCTGGAAAGCAGTGTGGAGGTTCCTCAGAAAATTAAAAATAGACCTACCCTATGACCCAGCAATAGCACTGCTGGGAATTTACCCAAGGGATTCAGGAGTACTGATGCATAGGGGCATTTGTACCCCAATGTTTATAGCAGCACTCTCAACAATAGCCAAATTATGGAAAGAGCCTAAATGTCCATCAACTGATGAATGGATAAAGAAATTGTGGTTTATATACACAATGGAATACTACATGGCAATGAGAAAGAATGAAATATGGCCTTTTTTAGCAACGTGGATGGAACTGGAGACTGTGATGCTAAGTGAAATAAGCCATACAGAGAAAGACAGATACCATATGGTTTCACTCTTATGTGGATCCTGAGAAACTTAACAGAAACCCATGGGGGAGGGGAAGAAAAAAAAAAAAGAGGTTAGAGTGGGAGAGAGCCAAAGCATAAGAGACTGTTAAAAACTGAGAACAAACTGAGGGTTGATGGGGGGGTGGGAGGGAGGGGAGGGTGGGGGATGGGTATTGAGGAGGGCACCTTTTGGGATGAGCACTGGGTGTTGTATGGAAACCCATTTGACAATAAATTTCATATATTGGAAAAAAAAGAAAAAAAAATAAAATCGCTATGCTTCAAATTTTCATCTGTAAAAAAAATAAATTATCCTTTTAGATAAAAAAAATAAATAAATAAAAATAAAACATATGAACGCTTGACCCCTACTCAGTCCTGGTGAGCCATAACTTAGTGATAATGCGGAAGGATGCATGTATATTTTTAAAAGATTCTTTCTGTGGTAATTATGGTACATCTTGAACACCTCTAATGTATTTGGGACAAATCCCTAAATTGTGATCCCACATCCCCTGTAGTAGTCCTGGAATGTGTTCCTTGGAATAAAAGCTTTCTGTGGTTAAGTGTTTAGAAATGCTACATACTAGTACCTGTCCCCTCTCCTCCTTGGGCTTACCAAAGTACCTGAGCAGTCTGGCAGGAATATTTGAAATATTTGAAAATTTGTAACCTAATGTCTTCTGTCTTTTTGATTTTGCAAAATGTATTTTTCTTGCAACTGTCATCAATGTTTGCCCAACACATTTGAGAAATGCTATAGTATAGAGTTAGAAGAGAATTCTACCTATATTCAGAAATCTTTTTGCACTGATGACATAAGGGAGAAGCAAGATAGCAAAGAACAGCCCAGATTCCTTTTTCAGCGACCTGGATAAGCCTACTTTTATTCTTCCTACCATGTACTACTTATATGTGAAAAGAATATTAAAAATGATAAATGTGTGCTTTCAAGTAAACATCTCTGGGTAAACTCTGGGTAATAGTCAATAGGC
Source organism: Neofelis nebulosa (assembly GCF_028018385.1). Lineage (NCBI taxonomy): Eukaryota > Metazoa > Chordata > Mammalia > Carnivora > Felidae > Neofelis > Neofelis nebulosa. The sequence goes on from NC_080782.1 coordinate 52,338,641, forward strand.
CAGGGAGATGAGCTGCTACAAACCTTAAGAGTTGAGACTTTGGATAAACTTGGTTTTGAATCTTGTTTCAAGCACTTCCTGGCTCAGTGACCTTGGACAAGTTACTTAACCTTCCTATGGTTCATTTTCCTCAGGTGTATAGTGGGGACAATAATAGCCCTTCTCTCAGTGGGGATTTGTGAGGATAAAGGAGATAATCATGCAAAGGCTCAGTAAGGACTTAATAAAAGTACGTCATCATTATAACTATTATTATAGAAATGGAAAAACACACTTAAGCAAAGTGAGGGGGAGAATGAAGGAACAAATAGAGAACGCTAAAAACCTTCAAGCTCAAATAAATCTTCTTCCCTTCACAAATGAATTTAACTTTTTTTTTTTTTTTTTTTTTTTGTAAATCATTATGCCAACTACCCTGTGAGAATTCAGGGTTAGAGTTTGAGAGATGTTATTAAATTGGCTGGTCTATGGCACTGGAGTGTGAATGACCCTTTTATCTGGCTCTTCATTCCAGTCAAATCCCAAACTATCTGACTAATTAAAATACAAGAAACAACTTGGGAGCTGCTGCCAGAGACAAAAAGAGAAGCTACTGGTTGAAACTCAACAACCCTGAAAACCTGCTGCCTGAGAGAGAATAAAGAGGACTCAGAACAGAGATGAGGAGATTGGGAAGGGGCGGCAGAGGGGTAGGTTTGTAAGCAAACACAAGTTTCACTGCTCCCAGAGCTTTGTAAAATAATGAAATAGAATAGAAAGTCTCAGAGTGCTTTGCATGTAGTATCAGGTGGCAATTTTACATCTCACATACACACATCCACCTGTGTGTGTTGCACATGCATAATATGTATTTCTTACTGTGAATTATGTTTAAAGAAGCTTAAAAGTCTCTGATCTAGAGGGCAGGCCACAGGGCCCTGAGCCAGGAAATAGATTGCTGTGTATCTAGAATGGCTTTGTGAACTTTCCTCAGATCCTGTCCTTGTAAACTCTAGGGTGATTTTGTGAATGTGGTGGGGACAAGCAAAGGAGAGAAAACTTAGACACCCAGCACCAGTGCAGTGACTGACTTGGGTGGAGCCTGGAGACCAATGGAAAATTGAACGTGAGAAATGACAAGAAAAGCAGATGGCAGCCATGTGGTCATGGGGGTTTCCATGCCCAGGGCAGTAAGTGCAGCTGAGGTATCAGCAACAGACCATTTACTGTGGGCCTACTATGCACCAAGCCCTATATTTCATTCCCTCCTTCCTTTATCTCATGTGAATCTCATAACAGAACTAGGGGAGAAACACGCAGAGGCGAGAGAAGAGACTCCTGAGGAATCCATCGTACCAAAGAGATTTTGTGAGAACTGCTCATCCGGTGCTTTGGGAGGGGCAAAGTGAGTTAAGTGGAGTTGTCTTCTCTCAAGAAGTTTCAATCTAGATAACCTAACTCTAGTTTATGATAATCTCTGAGGAATGAAGCACTTGCCTTCTCACCCATAAATCCCCTGACTCATCCAATTTCTCTCCTGCTGAAGACTGGCAGAATGAAGAAAGTGATAGAATTTTATTCTTTTCCATGTGCAGAGAAAGGTTCCAGATTGAAAATCAACCCTTTCAAGGGGACTTTTAATTAAAAATTGGAATATCAATCACACCCAGTTTCAATTACTCAATACATTGCCTATGAACACCGTTGATATTTACTGCAGACTATTAACTGGTCTCTTACTATATGTTTACCTTCATACTAAGTAATTGCTATACATATTGTTCAGTCTTAAGAATCACTCTAATGGAGAAGGTACTATTTTTATACCCATTTTCCAGGTGAGGGAATAAAAGAAGTGAGAGAGGAGTAACTTTCCTGAGGTGACAATGCTAATAAATGGTAGTGTAGCTCTGTCAACCTCCGGAGCCTGGGCTCTTCAACCTCCAGACAATAATGACTTCCCCATGATGTTCAAGGTACCATATGTGTAAATGTGGGAGTTAAATAAAGATGTTGACAATTGTTCCCTGTTTGTCTAGGAGGGAAAGTAAGATGTACACAAGTGAAAAAATAGTTACCAATACCTTCCTATAAGTTTATGCTGGGGTCAAAGTAGTACTAGAGAAGATTCAGGGAGGGAGAGGTTGAGGGAGCAGAGCTGGGCAGGATGGGCAGGGCTGCATAAACATGGAAAGCGGGTTGGTCCTAAGGGTAACCAAATAGATATTAGACTCCTTGGTTTAGAACAGAGACCACAGTTTCCTTAAACATAGTGGGCCCCCATTTAGGAATTCTGAGACTTTTAGCAAGTTATTTACCTTTCTTAAGCCTCAGTTTCCCCATCAGTGGTATAGGGATAATACCCATTAAGAGGCTTGCTGGGAAGATTAAGTGTACCTAAGTACTTGGGAAAAGGAGGCATCTCCTACTTTCCCTCTGGCACCAGACTGAGTTCAGTTTTCCAGTAGAGTTCGCTTGCTTCTTCCCTTTGACCTCACCTTTGGAAATCTTAGAAAGATCCTTACCTGCTGTGAGAAGCCCTTCACAACACGCCTTTGTTTGAGGTTTGTCTCTCCATCCAGGTTGGCAGTTTCCAGGTGGCAGATCCCATTTGGGTCTGAAGAGAAAAGCAGGAGTATGTCTGCTGGGATGATCTCATTGCATTGCATTTGGATGAAGTCGCCCACACGCACATCCTTCCAGCACTTCTTCACATAGCTCTGCTGTTTTCTTGGGTGGGAGAACAACAGGGGTCAGAGTGAGTTTTAAGGTTCTCTAGAAAATTAAATGAGTGAACAGAAGAAGGTCCCACCTGTGCCTAAATGTCCCACAGGAAGCCTGTCGCAAGACTGTTTAGTATTTTACCTCCAAATGACCACCATCATAATCTCTCTAGAAAAGCTAAGCATGACCTATAGAATACCACTAGTAGAAGATCTGTTCTCACGATCATTTAGAGTTTTGATTGACTGCTGGCTGTTGACTGTGCTTAGCTTTGCTTCTTAGCCGAAGAAGGAAGAGGGAGAAGGTGACTACATAGTCATATTATTATATTATTATTATAGTACTCTTAATATACATAATTTTCCAGAATAGGTAGCTAACCTGTAGAAAGCAGGTTGCAAGGAAAGATTATTTCTAATTATGAGAGGAAAGTGGCAGTAGGAAAGTGAGGATATAGACCATTGTGGAGGAAGATCTGGGGCTGTGCTGAAACAGAAAGCTCTGGGCAGTCAGGGAATTAGGAAGACAGCAACAGTAAGGTTGACAAGATGGGACCCATGGTGATCATAGAATCAGAGGGCTAAAGAAATCTGAGGAGATTATGAACTGTCTCTTTCTATTCAATTTATCAAGCTCAGATATCACAGTGGCAACAATAATCACAAATGTAGGATTTCTACTGTGCCAAGCATTAATGTTTGTTAATACTTTATTTACTTGCATAATAACCCACTAGAATAGATATTGTTAGACCCAGTTCACAAATGAGGAAATTGAGGGTCCAAGAAAAGTTTCCAAGGTCTTACAAAAATAGAGCTGAAACCTGAGACCAGGTCCAGGTTGACACACATCCCTACAGTTTTCAATGCTTGGAGATCCTTCTGCCTCAAAAGTATCCCCCTCCCTCCTCGGGTCTCAGGTGGTTATGCAGCCTCAGCTTTTGCACCAACAGCAAAAGGACTCCCTACTACCCAAGGCAAGACATTCTATTTCAAGGAGCTTTCATCTTAGAAAGTCCTCCAACTACATAGCCAAATATTGAGCTAGATCTGCTCTCCTGGAGAGCCTGATATATTCCATCTTCTACCATTTTGTAAATATTTTAAGGCATTCATCAGGTGTCCCCTGAAATCTTTTGGGCTTCCCAAGTCAAATTTAATTTTCCAAGTGTCCTCTGTTATTCTTGTATGAATGATAGTTTCAAGAGCTGTCCTGGAGGTGTGAGCTGTTTCGTCTAAGGCTGCATTTGGAAATGTTTCTCTTTAAATATGGGATGTGGAACCAAACCAATATTCTACATGTGGTCTTTTCAACTGAGCCCAGCTGGCTTGCAGCTGGATGCCTCTCAGACCAGCCAGGCCTAAGGAGGTAAGCTCTCCTTTGCTGTTTTTCTCTACGGATGCTGAACCCCTCTGGGCATGTTATTGCTTCAGTTTCTGTTAGAATCTGGGTGCCCAGGCATGACAAGACTACTCTTCCACAGAGAAAGAGATGTGACTGCAATTTCACTTTTCTCTTTTGACTTCATAAAAGTCCCTAAGAAGGATAAGGGCTTGAGGTCTTGCTTCCTCTTTGGTGCCCCCTGGAGAACCCTGAACAAGCCCTCCTAAGACCCCATTGTCCTTGTCATAAAAGATCTATGAAGATGACTCCCCTAGTCCCCTGAATGAGTGTGCTTCTATCTGGAAGGCCAACCAAGGGAAGGTCTGATCGGAGTCTACAAAATAATCAGGGACATTAGTATTGGGGAACACCCTGCCATGCTAAAGACCCATAGAATTCTTTGGAAGTTCCTGTGGCTCCAGAAAGCACAGCACGGCAGCTACTGGCAAAATCAGTCGATGGGCAGTATCACCCAAATGTCTATTGAAATCACCTCTGAGGATTTGGGAGGCAATGCATCTGTAGCATCTTAGTAATATTTCTTCTTTCCATGGAAAGACATTTAACAGGTTTCTAAACACTTTTGATTCCATCAGCTTATTTTATCACCTTTTTTTCCCCCCGTGAAGAACAAGGACAGTCAGTCCCCACCCCCCATATTTATTTCTCAGTGGCACTTCAGAAATATATTTATCTGTTTATGGATATATTTAGGGTGGATACCCCTCCATCAGAAAGGTGAACATTACTGTAAAATAATTCATGGTTTCTCTGCTGATTCAGGGAAAGATTTGTTTTTTTCTTCAGAGTAGCCCTGAGAACACCTGTTAAATGTTCAATTATAAGACTACTTAAAGAAACTGGAATGGCCTGTACTCTCCATGGGAAAAGGAATCTCACAGGGCCAAAGAAAGATTGGATTTCTCTCTTGCTTTTTTGTTGTTATTGTTCTTTTTGAGGGGGTGCTTAAAACAAAACAAAAAATTCCTAAATATTGTAGCAAAATTGTTCCAAGTGATAAAGGATTATCACTGAACTTGTCCACATTCTTCCCCACCTCCCCTCTTTGAGTTCTGTGTCCTATCAGATAATGCCTTTGGGGATGGTGGGTATCAGCTGATTGCTATAATCTCAGCATTCTGACTGGTATTTGAGATTGGGTTTAGTGAGAATGGCTTTGACTCTGAGGAATATCCTGATTGCCAACTATTCCAGAGCGCACTGGTTCAGAAGATTGTCAAATGCTAGTTGGGATTGGTGTATATATAGACATATTGGAGGCAAGGCCAACATACCTCCATCCATGAATAGTGAATTTCATTCTTCCCCCTTCTAATAAAAGACACCACTGCTTCTTATGGGATCTGGGCTATAAGGGTGATGGAAGATGGAGGGTTATGGAGATGAGCTTATGGTATATACATATTTATAAGTGGTCACTTTTGTGAGCTGGGCTGGCATGTTGTCTTGTCAATTCCCATCATGATGATAGGTGTTATGTGGTAAGTGGAGCCGCCCAAGGAGCTGTAAGTCAGACCAGTCTCTGACTTCTATTATTTCTTGGATCTCAGGGAAGTCACTGCCTTACTAGTAACAATCACTTCTGTCTTTCCTTTATATTAATCCTCTTTTCCTTAGGATGATATGTGGTGGTAAAGAAACATTCTTAGTCCCTGTTGTAGGCTTACCATCCCCAAGAAAGAGAATGCACATCTCTGTGAACAGAATGAGTGCTTTTCAAACAGAGACATGCATGCTTCAGGCACACATCCCATTATGTGTGTCTGGGAATACAGAGGCTACGGAATCAACATGATTTTGGGATGTTAGTTTCAAAAAACATGTTTTTTTGGGAGGCTGGGTGAGAGGATACAGTTTAGTAATTTAGCTGGTACATAATTTGAAGAATTATGTTTATATTAACCCTAGCATAGTTAGGTTATAAAATCAGAGTCAAATTTTAAAGGAATTTTTTTGGAAAACAATGAGACACCAGGGTAAAAAATGAGACCTTCTTTCACTTGGCTACTTTGTGCTAGTCTTCTGGTCCTCTGGAGTCCACTTTGTCTCCCTATATTCCCATAATCAGGAATATGAGTATGTCTGTGGAAAAAGCAAGGATGCACAGCCCAATGGGTCCAGCCAGAGGAGGTAATGAGTGGCTGAACCCAGTTGATGCGGAAAATCAGCATGTCCCTGCATTGAGTGACATCCAGATGTGGCCAGCAGCTGGCTGGGTGCCACCTGAGGAAGTCATTTGGAACAGCTGCCTCAGGTGGATGTGTCCATACGCTCTTGATCACCTCCATGCTCAGTGAGTCACACCTGGGAACTGACTGCTATTTTAGTTTCATGGGATGTTCACTGCTGTTTAAAAATAAGACAAATCAACATGGCTTGGGATGAAGACTCCATCTGGCAGATTCTGCTTCGAGGAGAAATTAAGTGGTGCCATGCTAAACGGCTTTCTGAGAGGAGATGGGGCTTATTAAGAGGGAAATAAACAGCAAGAGAGGTTTCTAACCAACTGGAGTCCATGGGGGAGCAGGTGAAAGGAGAGAAATAGGGGAGGAGAGGATGCTTAAGGCTCCATTTCTCAAGTGTGTGTGTTTTATGAAAAGGGCTTGAAGGAACTAGAGTAAAGAGGACTTATCAGGAGGTTTAGGTATCTGTGGGACTTCCTATTCAAAACAGGGTTAGGAACTGACCTCAGCTGTCTTTCTGGAAGCTTGAATGCCAGAGGCAGAACAGTCAGCATCACTACCCCATAATGAAAGGGGAATGTCAGGGACAATGAGTGCAGTAGAGGGATAAAGAGTAGATTTGAACTCCAGATTCACAGCTTATTACTCATGTGATGTTGGGCAAGCTATATAACTTCTAGGAGCCTTTGTTTCTTCAGTTGAAGGTAATATGTGCACTTGCCTCAGAGGGTTGTTGAAAAGATTGGTGACATGACCCATGTAGGGGACTGAGCTAAGCTTTGCATTTAGTAAGTACTCAATAAATACAAGCTTCTTTTATGACGATGATGATGATGACTATGACCACAATGATAATGATGACAATGATTGTTAATATCATGGTGCGTGCTAACCCCCCACTCTGCCAGCCTCAGCACTCTCTCCTTCATGCTATTGGGACACCCATTTTATGCCCATGATTGCATTTTGTGGCTTGAGCCCAGTTATACAACACACAAACACAAGAAACTCTAAAAATTGAATCTGTTCCCTCAAGCTCAGAAAAGAGGGATTCAAATCCAGCCAATTGAAGACTTAGGTATCTGGCTACTGGCACAAACTCCCAGAAAAGTGTATCCTTAAAATCAGTGCTGCCCACCAAGTTAATTTGCAGATGTTGACAACTGGATTCTAAGGTTTATATAAAAGAGGCAAAAGACCCAGAACAGCCGATAAAATATTGAAGGAGAAGAACAAAACTGGAGGACGATTACTACCTCATTTCAAGACTTCAAGCTACAGTAATCAAGACAGTGTGGTACTGGTGAAAGAACAGATAAACAGATCAATGGCCAAAAGAGAGAACTTAGAAATATATATATATATATATATATATATATATATATATACACACACACACACATACACATACACACATATATATGTATATATATATACACACATATATATACATACATACACACACACACACACACATATATATATATGACCCTCAATTTATTCATCTATTTATAACAGAAATTCAACTAATCTCTGACAAAGGACCAAAGGCAATATAGTAGAGAAAAGATAGTTTTTCAACAAATGGTTCTAGAACTGGATGTCCACAAAGAAATTTAGACACAGAACTTACACCCATCTTCCAAATTAACTCAAAATGAATCATAGACCTAATTGAAAAATTAAAAACTATAAGAGTTTTAAAAGTTAACAGAGGAGAAAATCCAGATGACCTTGTCTATGGTGATGACTTTTTAGATACAACACCAAAGGTGCTATCCATGACAGAAATAATTGATAGACTGGACTTCATTAAAATTAAAAAATTCTGCTCTGCAAAAGACATGGTAAAAAGAATGAGAACACAACCACAGACTGGGAGAAAATATGTATTTTACAGAAGACGCATCTGATAAGGGACTGCAATTCAAAATATACAAATAACTTAAAACTCAACAATAAGAAAACAAACAGCTCAATTGAAAAATGAGCAAAAGAGCTGAACAGACACCTAACCAAACATATATATACAGATGGCAAATAAACATATGAAAAGATCCATATGCCATCAGAGAAATGCACATTAAAATGAGATATCACCGTACTCTTATTAGAACAGCCCAAATCCAGAACATTGACAACATTGAATTCTGGCAAGGATGTGGAGCAAGAAGGACCCTTATTCATTGCTGGTGGGAATGAAAGATGGGATAGCTACTTTGGAAGAAAGTTCAACAGTTTCTTACAAAACTAAATATACTTTGACCACATAGTCCAGCAATCATGCTGCTTGGTATTTACCCAAAGGAGTTAAAAAACTTATGTCCACACAGAAACCTTCACATGGATATTTATAGCAGTTTTATTCACCATTACCAAAATTTGGAAGCAAGAAAGACGACCTTCAGTAGGTGAATGGACAAACTGGTATATCCAAACAATGAAATATTAATCAATGCTAAAAAGAAGTGAGATATCAAGCCACAAAAAGACAGGGAGGAAATTTAAATGCATGTTAGTAAGTGAAAGAAGCCAATCAGAAAAGGCAACATACTGCTTGATTCCAACTATATGACATTCTGGAAAAGGCAAAACTATGGAGGCATAAAAACATTTGGGGTCTCCAGGGGTTGTGGGGGTGAGGCAGAGAAGGTGTAAAGGCAGAACACAGAGGATTTTTAAGACATTAAAACTATTCTGTGTGATACTATAATGATGGATACATGTTACTATACATTTGTCCAAATGCACAGAATATATAATACCAAGAGTGAGCCATAAACTATAGATTTTGGGTGATTATGATGTGTTGTGACAAATGTAGCACTCTGGTGGGGGATGTTGATAATGAGGAAGGCTATGTATGAGTGGGGCTAGGGGTAAATGGGAAATCTCTGTACCTTTCCCCTAATTTTGCTGTGAACCAACAGTAGACTACTCTAAAAAAATAAAGTCTTAATAAACAAAACAAAACAAATCAGAGCTGAAGGGATTTGATGGATTTCTAATTCTCAGCTGAGAAAATGGAGGCTGAGTGACCTGGCCAACATACACAGTGATGAAACTTGCATTGGAATCTCTACTCTTTCTACAGTGCCAAGAAAGAGAACCAAGGGCCTTGTGGCTGGCTCATGAATACTTGTACTACCCAATTGTTTTGCCAGTGGTATGTTGAGGTAGAGGCAGTCCTACAGAGTGGTTAAAAACTTTGGAGTCAGTTGAACTTGATTTGAAACCTGGAACTATCTCCTATATGTGGCAATGCCTTGGACCCACTGCTTAACTATCTGACACTCAATTTATTCATCTATCAAATGGGACAACTAAAATATATTCTATAGGTTATAGTGAGAGCTAACTAAAATAATATGTGAGAAGTATCTAATGACCACACAGCAAATGGCCTTTACTGCTGCTATTATTATCATTATAGTTATTATTAGCTTGGAGCAAACAGGGTCACTGCTATGGAGACAGTATTAATTGTCTATTTTTATGATGTCATATACATAAGGGGTTTTTTTTTTGCTTGTTTTTTTTGTGGATTTTGTTTTTAGTTTTGCTGGAGGAGGAATCTGGCAAGAGAGTGTAGAAGACTTGAAAAGGGACAACAAAGGGGTGCCTGGGTGGCTCAGTCAGTTAAGCGTCCAACTTCAGCTTCAGGTCATGATCTCATACCTTATGGGTTAAAGCCCTGTATTGGACTCTGTATTGACAGCTCACAGCCTGAAGCCTGCTTCAGATTTTGTGTCTCCCTGTCCTTCTGTCCCTGCCCCACCCCTCAAAAATAAACATTAAAAAAATTAAAAAAAAAAGAAAAGAAAAGGGACAACAGGTTGTGTGGCCTTTGTCCTTGACCTGGCCCCAGGAAGTGGAACAGAAGCTAAAGCAGTTATGTTAAAGACAGTCTGAACCTGGGCAGTGAGTGCCCCCTGCCTGGCTATTCCTTGTCCTCTGCATCTAACTGTCAGCTACAGACCACAGTGAGTGGCCTTCAGGCTCACAAGATTGAGGAAAGTACCAGAAGGAGACAATGGAGGCCAGAGGAGTGGTAGGATACCTTGATTTCTGGCTTGGCTGGAAATATTGGTGGACACAGTGACATTCACCATATGTAAGTATGCCCAGGCATATCTGGGGATGCTTGAAATTAGGGTGGGAGGACACATCTCAAATCAACAATTTGGGTCTGTCACTGGAGTATTTGTATTAATATGACCTCACCTAGAGGCCAATGAGGCCTAACACAACAGGTCACATCTGCTGTTAAAGTCCTTCTTTATACCGAGAGCCCCAGCTTTAAGTTTTTTAAAAATGTTTATTTACTTTTGAGAGACAGAAAGACAGAACATGAGCAGGGGAAGGGTAGAGAGAGAGGGAGACACAGAATCCGAAGTAGGCTCCAGGCTCTGAGCTGTCTGCACAGAGCCCAACGCGGGGCTAGAACTCACCAATCGCGAGATCATGACCTTAGCTGAAGTTGGCTGCTTAACCAACTGAGTCACCCAAGCACTCCAAGAGCCCCATCTTTATTGAAGCTCCAAGGAGCAGCCTACTCTCTAACCTCTTTGTGCACTTTGTCACATGCAGAAAGCAGAAATGAGCACAGAATGGCACAAACAGTGATGGCCATGGAAACACCCTGCTTAGGGGACAGGAGATTCACAGGTGCACTCCATCAAGATCACATTCACAGACTATGGGGAAACAGCCCGGGGGCATCAAAGGCATGAGATGTTACCCCAAATGTTACCTTGAGCCTCTGCAGATCCAAACACTACCTTTCACTTTCACTTCTGGGCAGTGAGTGTCAATGGTGCACTTTTCTTTGTCCCATTTCCTGACACATTATGGCCCTATTTGCTGTTTCATGTATCTCTTATTTTCAACATTCTAATAAGCTTGTGGAGAGCTAGGATGACCCTGGGCCTTATATTTCTGTTCCTTCATAGGGTCTGGTGGAGTGTCTAGCATATGGGGAAGTGTTCAGTAAATATTCAGTAACTGATTCTGTGTAGATCTGTCTTGAACATGAAGCAGTAGAAGGGAAGCTTTTCCTAACCTTTAGCCATTTTAACATCCAATTTGTTTTTGTTATGGACTCAGCAGGGAGACTTCTGATAATATACAATACAATACAATACAATACAATACAATACAATACAATACAATACGCTTATCTGTCTTGGGCCCAGCACTTAACCTACATTACTTATTTAGCTGCCTAATAATGAGACAACTTTTGTTATCATTATCTCCATTTCATAGATGAGAAAGCAAGCCCAGAAAGGTTACCTAACTTGGGTGAGGTCACATAGGTATGTCTACAAGGACATACAAGTGACAGCCATAGGAGCTTCATGGCTTACTGTGGACCCTTGGTTTTGTATGGGAGTGAGGTACAAGGCAGATGAAGCCTCAGAAGCTAGTGACATAAACAAGTGAAGCTGGGTTGAAAATTGGAGCCTTACCTTTTGGAATTGTGAGCTCCTTAACAGAAGCTTTAAATCCTCACTTGCCAAAATATAAATATAAATCATGCCTGTTGACATGAGGGCAGAGCTTCAGGGACACCTGAATTCTTGTTTTATGACTTTTCCATCCATTGAGTTTTGGAGAAAACCTAATGCATTCTATACTGAAATGACAAATGAATTGGCCCAAATAGTTTATGGCCTTCTGTGAGCACAGGACAGGCAGTGGGTATAGGGTGGGCACTTGTAAAATTGATGCTTCAGAGCAGAGCCTCATTTGCTGATGCCACATGTGAAGCAAAGATGTGTGCGATGAAAGAAATGGTCTGCTGGTCTGTAAACTCCAGCCAGTGGTGCTTTTCATGGTCATGCTTCATATGACACCAGATGTTTCTCTGTTGTCTGCGTTTTTCAGATTCTTCCCTCAGGCCCATTTCGCTATGTTATTAAGAGCCTGGAATTCAAGTTCTTTAGCTTAAGAGTTTGTCTTCTCTCATGTAGTTTCAAATGCTAGCCAATGGCATTTCTTCCTTAATCCTCTTGGGTCAAGTTCATGGCAACTCCTGGGTAGCAAGGTTATAGAACTCTCTTTAGCAATATTTTAGCTAACATTTTCTGAATGCCAGGCACTATGTAAGTATTTTACATGCATTCTCTCATTTAGTACCCACAACAACCCCGGGAGGTAGTTTTAGGATGAAAGCATGTTTATATGTCTTGATGTTAGAATAACCCTGGCAAAGCCTGAATTCTGTCTTATCAATCATCTCATCTCCTTTGGGTTTCCCAAAGAGCTGTTACCCAGAGGAAATAATAGTGAAATTGGGCCCAAATACCTGCTTTATTAATATCCACACAAGTGTGATATTCTCAAGCACACTCTGTGTTAGAAGTTGCATTGGCCAAAGTGCCCTAGGCTCTGGGCTGGTTGGGGCCATCTAGATCCCTTGCCTGAGTGTAAATGTTGGTATAGGTGTACTCAGGTGTGCTGTAGAACAGGAGGAGGGGGAAAGATGGCCAGGCTCCAGAGGGGTTTCTTGATTTCAGGTTTAAAATTCTACCATACAGAATTTTATGAGGGAGCACAGCATAGGTTTTTGCTTTGAAAACATTGTAACTCTGCCCACTGATAAATGCAGCTCAAAGAATCCTTGATTTTTACTAATAATATAAGTGATGCCTCCCTTGTATGTGTGGGGAGTATGGTATGAAAGTTCAAAACTGAGGCTGGGCCTGGCACTGAAAAAATTAGAGTTGAAGTCACTGGAAATTAAAAAAAGATTGCTTAGTGCTACTTATGGTACAGAGGCAGACTTAAACGGGTTTATAAAGATGATCTCATTCAATCCACAGGACTCCAGGAAATAGGTGCTAGTATTGTTCCCACTTTAGAGATGTTGAAATGAAGTCTCAAGTGATCCACTGACTACATATATTCACAGCTTTAGTAAGTGGCAGTTCTGGGACAATCCTAAGTCTGATGCCAAAGTCCTTGAAGCTAAGCACCTAGTAAGATGTCACATTTTAAACACCATTGTTGAGACTCATTTTTCACCCTCCTTTGGTACTGCATTGTATAGTTTATTTCTATAGCTCTGTTATTTTCAAGCACTCTTGCTCATCAACTGCACGTCTTTTTGCAAAATATACCATAGAGATTATGATCACTATTTAAAGATGAGACAAATGGGGCCCCAACCACTTAAGTGACTTCACTGACATCATACGGTTAATTGTGGCAGACCCAGGACCAAAACTTCTGGTTTCCTTGTTCTCAGCTTTCCAATAATGTGGGCTCTGTCATGAAAGGCAACTGACATACAAATAAAAACAGGCTACAGGCCAGGCTTCTTTCTTCCCACCAGCGCTGGCTACTACTGGGAAATCAGACCCTCAGTGCTAGGCTGTCTGAAGACTGGCCACTCTCCCGTATCATCTGGAATTATTTTTCTGTTATAGAAGCCACCTGGCTTCCAGAAAAGAGAATCTCCAAGTATTAATCAAAAAGCCAGAATTTTAAACTTTCTAATCGGAGTCATTCTTCTAAGTTTCTGACATTTCTTGATTCTAGTCTTTTTGATACCAGCATAAGCCACACATACAACCTTTAGCTGACACATGAAGAGGCTGTGAGCTAAAATTGTGTTTCCTCTGCCTGTTTAATGCTACTCATCTTTTGATGTCTCTGGAAATGTCACCTCTTTGGGGAAGGTTTCCCTTGGCCTTGATATTTTCTGCAGGTAGATGAGTCACCTCATCCCCTTAACGACTATAGCCCTTTGTACAGAGGCATGGGACACCGTGGCTGTTTACAAGTTCCTTGTGATCACTGGACTGAGAGCCCCCGGAGGGCACTCAGGGCCTACCATGTGGTGCACACACACCAGATCTGGGTGAATATTTGGGACCAAATGACTGCTCAGCTGCTGAGACACTGGAGGGCTTTTGTTTCATTGCAGTATGGAGACAAAGCCCATCATGGATCTCCTCTGTTCACACCCCTGCTTCCTTACCACATGTTTTCTGAATACAAATAAAAATTTACTAAGCTGAATGGAAGGATAGAAATCTCTTGCTGGGTATGGTTCCCAGATTTATTAAACTGAGCCCTGGGAGAAACTAAGCTAATACAATTCTGAAGCTAATCTCTTCTTAAAGTCATTCCATAAATCTGATTAATGGGTCACCTTTAGACCACAAGCACAGTTGCTATATTAAAAGAAAATGCTCTAAAAGGATTGTAATTCTGTTAACAAGGCTTCTGCTGTTTGCAAAAGGACTCTTTCACAGTATAAACAAGTCTGGACCGTATGATGCATGGGACTGGGTTAAGCAACATTCTAAGGGCCCTAGTATTCAATTACATACAAGCGTATGCAAATCCTCCCCCCTACCTCCCCCCTTCCCCCCACCCCCACCTGCTACAAAGATATCATTTCTCAAATGTATGATTCTGAGACAAAATGGATACAGCTAGTGCTTGAGGGAGAAGCTTTTATCTTGTCCTGAACAAACGAATTGTCCTTTCGGATCTTGTATCCTTTGCCTAACATCCTATCATGTGTCATTGATATTTGGCAAAAGAAAATGTCCTTCAGCATCCATCAGTTAAGATAATAACTAACACTTATCTAGCATTTCCTGGCTTCCTATTCTGGAATATTTTATAGAATCAATCCACTTCAGAGTTGGAAGAGCTTCACTGATCTATAGTACAGAATGACGCCAAGTGTGTATGTTCCTAATATGTGGAAAGCAATTTACAAAGAGTCTAGGCTCAAAAATATTTTAAGATGAGTACATAAAGGTGGCATCTCCAATATCTATTCCCCTTTCACTTAGAAACTATCTTATTTTTTTCCATTTGGGTTTTACATCTTCTCTGGGTGGCACATATGCTTTCAGGGAAGCTGACTTTGTGATGAACTCTGTGGTTCAGGTAAAATTCAATAAGCATAATCCCTACTCATAGGAGTGGTTCAGGGATGGACATGTGACTCACTAGGGTCACTGAGGTGTGAGGAGGATCTGGAAAGTAAGCTTCCTTGACCTTCTAAGAATGATCCCACAAGTGCCTTTCTTTCTCCCTTTGTGAGTTACCACATATAGACGTGAAGGCTGGAGCTGTTGCAGCCATCTCACTGCCATGAGGAAAGTATGCCTGAGGGTAAAAATGATGCAGAGAGGACTGAATGAAATGGACAGCCAAGTGCGAGATCTAGGATGCAGATTCATGCCTGATCACTTGCCCATCTCAGAATATTTGTAGTGACTTAAAAACCAACAAGTCCCTTTGTTGTTTAAATTTGAGTTGAGGTTTCTGCTGCTTACAACACAGAGTATTTCAGAGGACACAACTGAGTTACACAAAATTGGATAGGCTACTTACTGAGGGTCCTGGTAGGATCAAGTATGTCCTATTTCCCAAATTTACTTGGTTGTGGATTCTGTTCTTTCTAGGATATTTCACAGGACAAGATCTAGTCTGACTCCCAGGTTTTACAAAGTGGAAACTGAGAGGGGCAACTGGGTGGCTCACTTGGTTAAGTGCCTGACTTTGGCTCAGGTCATGATCTTGCAGTCCATGAGTTTGAGCCCCACGTCGGGCTCTGTGCTGACAGCTCAGAGCCTGGAGCCTGCTTTGGATTCTGTGTGTCTCTCTTTGCCTCTCCCCTGTTTGCACTCTGTCTTTCTCAAAAATAAATAAACATTAAACATTTTAGGAAGTGGAAACTGAGATCCAGGATTTAAATGACTTTCTAAGCTGTTGTTAGTAGTCAGTCACAGGTCTGGGCTTAAAGTTTAGGCCTCCTGAGTATGAGGCCTGCATTCTTACTTCAAAGTCATACCCCATCTCTGCCCTAAGAGGTTAGGTGGTTCCCTCACTGAAGATGAATCTCAAAAGAAGAATCTAATCATTCTTTTGCAGAGATCCAGATTCCTAGGACTCGATTATAAAGCAAAGTCTGCAAATTTGGGGCTCACAGGCAAAATAAGAACTTTAGGTCAAACAAAATAGGTGTGAAATAATTGAAAAAAATATATTAGGTTATTTCACTTAAATGCCAGGTTATTTCAAATAAAAACATGAACTTCTAGCTCCTTTAACAAAATTCAGACAATCTGGCAACACTAGGTCTATATTTGCACATGGTGGCTAGCTCTGCCTTTTGATGTGAGGGCCTGGGTCCCCTTATTTGCTACAATGCCTACCATTCCCTGTCTTAATCTAACACTGATGCTGAGTATCAGTCCCCATTTATCAGCACACAGACAACATTGCTCCCCTCTTTGTATTTAGTTTATTTCATTCAATTACCTGCCTGACCCTCTAGTCAATTATTTTGCTATACTGAAGAAAGTAAAATTCCCCAAATTTCCAAGGTTTAGTAAGTTTGGAACAACACTGAGTTAAGGATGGACAGATATCTTTACTGCGTATCTTAGTTCCCCCATGGAACATGGGTTAGGAGGGCTAATGTATAATTTTTTGATCATGAGTGTCTTTTTTTTCGGAGACCACCTCTTAGTCATTATTATTCCACTGAATACACTTCAGGAAATATTGCTATTATAAAACCTCTTATGTCCCTCCCTGCCAGTGAACCTATGAACTAAGGCTTCTTTTTGCTAGGATTGCTGCCACCTTGGTTTTTCACTGTTTCCTGAAAGCTATTTTGAGAACAGAACAACAGCCTGGCATACATCAAACCAGTTCTCAGCACAGGTCAATCTAGGGTCTGATAAACACTGAGATTATCCCCAAGAACAGGCCTGTGATTCTAGGAGGTTTAGGGCACAGGATTTCTGGCAGAGCAGGGAGAATAGGATCAGGCTAATTGAGGTCCACACTCATTCTTCCCTAAGGAATCAGCTTCCTGGCTCACCACTGTGTATCTTCTCTGAGGAAAAAAAAAAAAACAAAAAAAAAACTAAGGAAAAAGAAAGGTAGCAAACAAAAAGTGAAGGTGTGGGTTGGTGACAGTCTCTTTGAAAAAAGGCAGCCTGCCAATTATTTTCCTTCTCTAGATGTTCAGTGTGCTAACAACATTCGAGACAATTAGAAAACACACACACCCTTCAGATTAACTTTTTTAGACGTGCAGTTGTGGCCCTGCCAGCAAAGAGGCCAGAAGTGCATCTGATGCTGAGGGGAGACATGGAGATTTTCGTAGAGGTGCCCTGAAGACAAATGAGTCCCTTGCATTCAATAGTCTCCCATTAAATCCTCTCACCAGCCAGCTACAAGTCGGTTACCTGCCATTCCCCTGGGGAAGAGAACCCCTTTTTAGAAAGAAGCCCCTAAATGGCTACAGTGCACACCCTGAAGCCAGCCCCTTTCATCTTAAGAGGGACAAGAGCGACTGGAGAATTTCTGCCATTTAGGGCTGATAAAGTCAGAGGGAAAAAGTCAGACAGGAATGGTGCTCCTCGAGAGAGAGATGGATATTTTCCTTATCTGCCAAGAAGTCAAGCCCTCACCTGCTAGTGACTCAATCATCAAAGGCTAGCCCACAAAGCACTCAGTCATGGAAGTCTCTCTCTTAGCCCAGACTTGACTCTCTTGCTTCTATCTTGGCTATATGTGCAGTCATAAAATTGAGATCTATAATAACTCTTATCTTCTTCTCTTTCACTGGAGAAGAATATAGATATGACTGAGCAAGATCATATCCTTTCCCTAACAACCCTGTTTTGCCAAATGCTCAATGGAACCTTTGTAAAGTGACAGCATGTATAAAATAATTTTAAATAATGTGGCAAGATGGGTGGTGTGCAGTTTTTGCTTTTGTTGGGACGTCAGAGAGGAATTATAAAGAAAACCTTGATGATGGCACTACTGTGAGTTTTACATTATAAAAATAGAGCAATTGTAGCTTGCACATTGAGCATTTACTATATATCAGGCATAGTGCTAAGCACCTTCCAAGGATGCAATTCTCACGAGCACCCCAGGAGAGGTTTCAATTTTACAGATGACAAAACCAGGCTCAGAGAGGTTGGGTAACCTGCCTAAAGTCATGTAGTTAATGAATGATTCGACCCAGGCAGTGCGTCTCCAGTTCATCTAATACAATGCTCTACTGCTCCGCTCCCCTGAAAAACAGTGATGCCTCTTCCCACCAACGGTCTCTAAATATGCTCCAGTGTGCTCATACACTGGACTAGGAATGGAGGAGAATTTATGCAAAATTCTTAAATGCTAAACACATTTGAAACAGCAAAGAAAACACCAAATAATAAAGACCTCCTAATTTTAATAAACATGGACTCAACCCTTTTTTTTTTTATGTGGTTTTTGGTTTTAGGTAATAATTCTGACATTGGAGAATTAAACAGCTTCACTGAGATAAAATGATGCTATCTCCCTATAGTATCCCCTCTATAAAAAGTAGCAGCAGTGGCAGCAGGCACAGAAAGATCTTCTGGACTCACCAGACTTCCCCAATGGGTTTTGCTTTACCTGCTATAGATGAGACATTCTTGGTTATTGATCACTTTATCAGATTTGCATCTTCGGAGGTCTTCCCAAGCATCCTTTATAGCAGTGACCGCCAGGATGATACAGATTGGTATCACACCTACCTCAGGCTGGAAAGCATTGGCCACGGGAACAAAATTCAGACCCACAATGCCCAGAAAATAGAGATTGGCAAACCGGTGTAGCTGTTCAAAGATGTTCTTGGGTATGAAGGACAACACGGTGTACTTGCTGGTCTTAATTTGATTCCCACAATAAAGCCTGTTGGGATTCTCTTTGTAGGACCATACTTCAAAGGGCAGATTGGAGATTACTATGCGTTTCTTGTCTTCTTTCCTTTTCTGCCTTCTTTTGACTTCCTTTCCCATCTCTGCTCAATCCCGTTTCTTGAATTCTCATAGGATGGCATGTGAGTTCTCCGTAAAAGAGTTTTTTCCCCTAATCAGTTCTATTGTTCAGCTGCCAGTGAGTCACGTCCCTGATATCTTTTATTTGCGTTCTTTGCTGGAAATTTCTCTCTCTTCTTTCAAAAGGAAAATTAAAAACAAAAGGCTGGTTTACAAATGCTGGGGGAGAAAAGACAAGGAAAAAGCTGGCAGAGAACAGGTGTGCACTTGTCAGGTCACTTCCTTCTACTTGTTGGGACTCCACCTATTGGAATGTAGACGTCACCCACAGGGATCTTCCTTTTCCACCCAGGCAGCTGAGAACAAGTGTGCCAACTCTAGTCATAAAACCTACCTGGTTAAGTTTTAAAAACAAGAATTTTTAGCCAAGAGCCTCAGATGCTTTAAAAATGGTATATGTTTTCTTGTTTGAGAGATGTCGCCTGTCACTCTCCAAAGAGCCGCTCTTAAATTTGGTCTCTTGAGATGATCCAGTAAATTCTAGAGACCAATTCTTGAGACTTAACCTTACTCTCAATAATACAACATTTTTGTGCTTAATATTTTGAGTGTTTACATGTGCTAAATTAAGGTTTCTAAATCTCAGCACTAGTGATATTTTGGGCTGGATGATAATTCTTTGTTGTGGAGGGGCTGTCCTGTATATTGTAAGATGTTTAGCATCATCCTTCTGCTTTTATCCACTACCTGCCATTGGCATTCTCTTCAATATGGCAACCAAAATGTCTCCAGAAAGTGTCAAATGTTTCCTCCTCGGAAAGATTGCTCTGGTTGAGAATCACTGAATTAAGTGAACTTAAGAAAATAAAATGTGACAAGAGAGACCAATCCTTTGAAAATGCTGATGAGTTTTCATAACCTATTTGGAAGCAAGAAAAGAGAAGGGTGATTTCTTTTACCTTTCATATATCCAGATGTTGGAGCAGTTGATCTTTCTATCAAGACGATATCTCTTGAAGTCTTCCATGCCATCCTTGACCATGATGAGGAACAGCACAATAGCCAATGGTAACATGGTGATTTCTCTGTGGAAAACTTCCATGGAGGGCATCCAGTTGAGAATCACCAGGAATAGGAAATACAGATTAGCCCATCTGGAAGGGACAAGAAAAGTGTGAGTGAAAACCATGGAGAAGGAAATATACTTTCCACACTATTTCTTCCCTATTGTTGGCCTTTATCAACTAAAATGACATTCTCTTTTAGGGTGATCTCGAATTATGGTAAGGGCTCTGAAGCCAGATCCAGCTATATTCAAACTCAAATTGTTTATTAGTTGTGTGACTTTCTGGAGCTTGTTTCAACTTGTGTAAAATGGGGCTAGTACTATGTACTTTAAAGGGCTCTTATAAATATTACATAGGATTATATTTGTTACATATGTAATAGAGGGTTCTCAGTCATAGTAGTTTCTCAATAAATGACAACTTGTAACGATAATTACAAAATTTAGGATGATATCTAAGTGTATATTTTGCTTTATAATTAAAATATGATCTTGCATGTATCATCTCAAAATTACGGCTTACATTTTTAACTTTGCCAAGTGCATCTAGCATCCTTTTGCCACTGTGCCTTTGCACATGAAGGTCTGTTGGCAGGGACATTCTCCTGGCTCCCTTCCTGACTTCTCTCTGTTTTTACCAAGTTAATGCATTCTCTTCTTTCAGATTATTTCAATTGTCACTTATTCCTGGAAGTCTTTCCTGACTTTCTTAACTAGCCCAGATCTCCCTCTTATTTACTCTAACATCACCATATACTTCTTTTTAGAAGTATCTATTTAAATTCTAATTTGACATCAGTTTATATAATTCTTAAATTTAATGTCTGTCTCTTTCATGAGAAAATATAGTCAAGACTATGTCTCTCTTTTCCCCCTCATGTATCTCTAGCAGTGAACACATGGCCTAACACAGTAGAATCTGATATTTATTGAATGAATGAATGAATGAGCAAATGAATGACAAGTCTTTTTAAGGTACATGCATTTAGATATTAAAGGATAGGTAACCCAGAGGGCAGCATCTTTGTTTCAGAAATACTGGCAAATACTTGGTTAAAGCGTGTATCGTTTGGCCAAGTGATTGTGTACCTATGAAACTGCTCAAAGAGATTCTGAGGCAGGAAAGTGAGAAAGGTGTATTTGGTTGTGCAGATTCTGTTGCCAGAGTATCTCCTGGTGATCTCTGCCCAATCTCGGTGGCACGTGCTGTTGTTGGGGAAGACGATCCATTGTTGTGTCAGGTTGTAGCTTTGCCTCTTCTTCTCTTCAGACAATAGTGGTGTGGCTTCTGATGGAGACTGGGGGAGGCCATCTCTGACTCGCCACTGCCACCGGTGCCAGGATGAGTCCACTGAGAGTGCCATTTCTGGCAGCAAGCTATGGTCTAAAACAGACACATGAAGTTGTTATGGTCAGAAGAAAATATATGGTATATTGGCTCACCCACTTGTTCACCCATCCAACCAAGGTAGATTATGGAATACAATGTGAGGAAAATAGGTTCAATCCCTACAAACCACATGTTTAAGAGTGAGAGATGTAAAGCAAATAATCATATAAATATATAAATAATATACAACTAACACTGTGACAAGTACCATGAAAGCATTTAAGGTGGGGGGAAGGTGCAGATGACCTTGTTGGGCCTATCAGGAAAAGTATGGTCCTGTGGGCTATGACACCAGAGGTCAGAATACTATCTGTGGCTTGTTCCTAATGCTGAACTGTCTGTTTACCTTCCTGGTCTTCAGTTTCCTCACTGTAATATGAGGAAAACTAGTCTTATTCTACTTTTTCACGAGCTTTTTGTAAGGAATGAAATTGATAGTATATAAAGTATGCTGAGCCATGTCTTAAAGGGAAAGTGTTCCCTAGCTATAAAATTTTCAGGTATTGGGTACTGATATTTTGAAGAACCTCATTTGTGATCAGAACCTCATAGAAGAGTAATAGGTGGTACAAAGGAGATAGTTTCTTTCCTAGAAAACTTTGGCCTGAGGTGACTGGGCTGTATAGAATGTTGTTCCATGAACACCACCTGTTTTGTTTTTTTTGTTTTAAATGTGTTGATTGGGGGTGAGGGTGGGAAACCCCTTCCTTCCTTTCCACTCGATTTAGTGGTTTCTGAAACTGAGCACTTATTCAGATGATCCTCCTAGATGATGGACGAATGCTGTGTTATTTAGGATATTGCCATTTCTGAGCTCTTTTAATGGAACCTATAAGCAAAACTTTAAGGTTCCCTCTAGCCATTCTTACTTAAGTCCATGAAGGATATTATTCAGACATACTTTGAAAGGTTAGAAATTGTATATAATGGTGCTTCTCACCTAGTAGGCTCACAGGATGATTTTCTTTTGAATAAAAGGATGAGTAAACATCAGATATTATTAATCTTATTATGAGAAACTCCACCTGTCATTGAAAACATAATCCTTTAAAGGAGAAAAAGTTCCATTTCTAGTTTAAGTGATAATATTTTACTTTCCTGATGCCCATATGATCGGACCCTTATCATAATTCTCCTCATGACTTTAATCAATCCAAATGATTTTCAAGCCACAGGAGCTCTTCAGAGTCTTAAGTGAATCCTTGTAGCAAGCATGAAAAAATAAATGCAATTACTGATGCCCATTATTATGTGACCAAAAGCAATATTATGACATATGGTAAGCCAGAAATAATATTGTATATCTTCTTTCCCATTTTAAAAAATGTCCCTTTCATGGATTTTTTTATTATTATAAAAGAAAAGGAAATGAAAAGATAATTCATGAATAGAGTTGAAAATGCAAATGAGAAATCTTGCAGTGGCTAATGCCATACATAACAGACTTCTCTCAATTTTAGGTTATAAGAACTTCAAAAAAGAAGATTGGGTTGATATGGGAGATGCAGGTATTTTTGGTGGGGTGGTTTAAAAAGTTCATTTATTGTATCATATTCTTAATTTTATTTTAGTTGTCTTTACTTTTCTTAACACTGTAAAATAAGTTTTCTTAAAAATAAAGCACATTCAAAATGGACGCCAAACTAGTGGACGTAAGTTTGATGAGGAACTGAATGTTTCCATAGTTTCAAAGTATCTTTCTCCCAAATCATTAATTACAATGGCCACACACACAAAAAAATCACGTTGCAGTGAAGTAACATGGCGGATACCACCTTACCCCAGAGATCAAAGCAAATATCACCAATATGGTATAACTTGACATTCTGTGCCTCCTGATATGATGTACCAAGGACATGGCATCATTTCTGATATCACAAGGAAATATTGAAAAACTTCAAACTGGGGATTATTTTACAAAATAACTAGCTTATGTTTTTCAAGTGTCAAAAATCAAAGAAAGGCAGAGGAACTATTTATGATTAAAAGAGACTAAAAAGATATGGCAAGTAAATGGATCCATCTTGGATTGGATCCTGGATTGGGGGAGATAAAGTAGGTATAAAGAACATAATAGGACAATGCATAAAATTTAAAAATGAACTGAAGATTAGTAATAATATTTCAATAATGTCAAAATTCTCCATTATAATAATTACATTGTGGTTATGTAAGAAAATGTTTTTGTTCCTAGGAAATCCATCCTAAAGTAGTTATGAGCAAAGGGGCAAGTTGTTTCAATGGCTTAGAAAATAATGTACATGTTTGTATATGTGTGTGTATACATATGTACACATACACACTTAGCTAGGTAGGAAGGTTGTGCGAGGGTGTTCCAGGTAGAAGAACTGGCTCTGGAAACACAGTTCATAGGAGTGTCCTATAGAATACATGAAGTGAGGGACAAAGAACAGTCACAGTTGAGGATGGAGGCACAGACAAGGACCAGATGGCCTGTTAAGGCTATTTATTATGCTCAGAGTATAAAGGAGTCCTGAAGAGTTTTAGGCAGTGAAACACATGACCACAGCTGTGGATCCCACGCTTTGTTCTGGTGGAAGCACACAACGATGGACTGGGGACGGGGGCCAGGAGAGGACAGGAAAGTAGCTCATTAACCCATTGCTTCCTCTTTCTTCCAAGTAAGCTATTTCTTTCCAAAATTGGAACAGGAAACAAAGGGAGATTGTGCAATCCTTCGATCTGAGGTGTGGTTTATTGCTTTCATAAAGGGAGGGACATGTCTGAAGAATCTCTCCAAGGTCTGGTCACTGATAAAGTCTCTCATTCTAATTTTCTGAAACGGTACCTCCCACTAACAATAAACTTGAACGTATTCTAGTTTTACTAATTTACACTCAGATCCTTCTGGCTTGAAGTAGTAATTCTTTCCAGCACCACTATCATTTGCCCCTGGGCAAAATGTGCTCTAGATGGTAGGGGGGTACATTTTTATTTTTTTCTTTTTAATTTTTTTTTTACATTTATTTATTTTTGAGAGACAGAGAGAGACAGAGCACAAGTGGGGGAGGGGCAGAGAGAGAAGGAGACACAGAATCCGAAGCAGGCTCCAGGCCCTGAGCTGTCAGCACAGAGCCCGACACAGGGTTCGAACCCACAAACCGTGAGATCATGACCCGAGCTGAAGTCGGATGCCCAACTGATTGAGCCACCCAGGTGTATTAGAGGGGTACATTTTTATATGGTGGGCCATTAGCCTAACATACTAAGTACAGTTTACTGACAAATCCTGTTCTTGCTCTCAACTTTCTCCATCTTGCCTGGCCCACATTCCAATTAATCCCATTTCCCTTTTTTATTTTAATGAACCGAGTAAACCCCATTTTTGGCAAATTCTACTTTCACTGTTAGGGGTCAACCAGTCTTTCACTGAGCCAAAAAATACTTGTTGAACTCTTGTTTTGTACCAAATGAGTAAAGCCTATACATCTCTTTTCTTCTGGAACTTGCACTCTAGTGAGACTGACAGATTATAAATAAACACTCATAGAAATAATGATACAGTTGATCCTTGAACAACATGGCTTTGAACCACATGTGTGTGCTTATATGTGGAATTTTTTCAATGCAGCATAGAACTGTAAATGTATTTTCTCTTTCTTACTATTTTTTAAATATTTTTTTCTCTAGCTTACTTCATTATAAGAATACAGTATATAATACATATACAAATTATGTGCTAATTAACTGTTTATGTTATCCAAAAGGCTTCCCATAGGTTATTAGTGGTTAAGTTTTTGGAGAGTCAAAAGTTATATGGGGATTTTTGACTGTGTGGGGTGCCTGCACCCCTAACCCCCACACTGTTCAAGGGTCAAGTGTATACTCACCAACTAGGATAAGTGCCACAAAGGAGAACAGGGTGCACTGCTATTACATAACAGAAGGATGTGACCTTGTTGCTGATGAGGTGGGGCTTGAGCTAAGATCAGGATCATCAATGCGAGGTAACTGGATGGGATGTGTGTGTTTGTGTGTGTGTGTGTGTGTGTGGTGTTTGTGTATGTCTGGAAGTAAGTGAGCATTCTAGAAAGAAGCCACATTTGCAAGTGCCCTCTTAGCTAGAGCAAACATTGATTTTAAAAATGGAAAGAAAACTGAAGTAAGGCTAGAAAGCAGTAATAAGTGGTGACTAGAGAATTACTTTACCTAAAGGTCCAGTTCTTTAAAAAGTTGCCTGGGGGGCTGTCAGTTAAGTGTCCGACTCTTGATTTTGGCTCAGGTCATGATCTCATGGTTCACGAGTTTAAGTCCTACATTCAACTCAGTACTGTCAGTGGGACCATGAGAGGGATTCTCTCTCACTCCCTCTCTGTCTGCACCTCTCCTGCTTGTGCTCTCTCTCTTTCTCAAAATAAGTAAACTTTAAAAATACTATAAAATTATGGGGTGCCTGGGTGGCTCAGTCGGTTAAGCGGCCGACTTCGGCTCAGGTCACGATCTCGCGGTCCATGAGTTCGAGCCCCGCGTTGGGCTCTGTGCTGACAGCTCAGAGCCTGGAGCCTGTTTCAGATTCTGTGTCTCCCTCTCTCTGACCCTCCCCTGTTCGTGCTCTGTCTCTCTCTGTCTCAAAAATAAATAAACGTTAAAAAAATTTAAAAAAATACTATAAAATTAAATGTAATCTATATTTAGATTCTTAATAAATAGTACACTATCTTGATATTAGAATTAATTAGAAGCTAAGAGAGTCTGGCCTTCACTTAACCACAGGGGTTTGTAAAGCACTCTATCCTGCGTGCTACAAAATGTGTAAATCTCATAAAATAATTTCCTGTTAGACACCTCGTTAACAAACAATAACCACCTTAGAATAGTCAGGGATTAGTGTGTCCTTAAATCAATCAATTATGTCAGTTTTCCCCAAATTGTAGTCATTCTTGAATCACTGTTCCAATTTCTGCCATACCCAAAGATCATTTGTTTTATTAAGTGCAGTATATTTTAAGTTAAATCACTTAAAATTTTTTAATAATATTTATTTAAATTTTTTTAAATGTTTATTTTGAGAGAGAGAGAAAGACAGAGCACGAACAGGGGAGGGGCAAAGAGAGAGGGAGACACAGAACCTGAAGCAGGATCCAGGCTCTGAGCTGTCAGCACAGAGCCCGACATGGGGCTTGAACCCACAAAGTGTGAGATCATGACCTGAGCTAAAGTCGGACACCCAACCAACTGATCCACCCAGGTGCCCCCATTAATATTTATTTTGTAAAGAGGGAGACAGAGTGTGAGTGGGGGAGGGACAGAGAGGGAGAGAGGGAGAGAGGGAGAGGGAGACACAGAATCTCAAGCAGGCTCCAGACTCTGAGCTGTCAGCACACACAGCCCAACGCGGGCTTAAACCCACCAACCATGAGATCATGACCTGAGCCAAAGTTGGACGCTTAACTGACTGAGCCACCCAGGCACCCCTCAAATAACTTTTCAAAAGCTTAAATGTTGACTTTGGCCTCATGTAAAACAATGATATCTGAAATTAGAGGTTTGATACACACAATTTTTTTTTCATAGGCACTAACATAGACCTACTTTTATTGAAATGAAAACTGTTGGCCCATTATCACAGCTTTGTCCCAGGCCTTCCATATCTCTATTTGCTATTCTGAGAATGAGGCTCAGAAACATCACCAATTATCCAGAGTGTCAGTCATTTTCATTATTGGAGGCTTATGTACTAATGCAGGAAAGCCTGCTAACATGTTTTTCAAGGTTTTTGTTTGTTTGTTCATTTCCCACAGAAGTGTCAAAACAACAAAGGCAACAGCAACAAAAGGTTTTTCATCTACCCTGAATTAAATAAAAAATCCAGAGAACTCGATTCCTATATATTCCCCAAGCATTCTACTAGATCAAGGAAAGATTTGCAATACAACAATCTTATTACCAATTTTCTATTCATTCTGTTTTTTCCCCACTTAATCTAATTGGATTTGCTTGAGGAAATGGTCATAACTTTTATGTAGTCTTCTAACTATTTTACCCATACCCATTTTACAGATGGAGAAACAAAAAGGGGAATAGAATAATTCCTCTCTAGAACTTTCTTTCTCTCCCTTTCAGAAAAACCTATATTTTTTAGAATCCAAGATGTAATTTTTGGTTCACATTTTAACGTTTTGAACCTAGGATATGTCACATAACTGATATGGTAATAGGTTTCTTTTTTTTCTTTTTACCCTCACAATATATTATTAAATTCATGACATTTTAGATTCAAGGGAATATGTTTAGTTGCAGGCTAGAAAACAGAAATCACAATTTGAAAAGCCCTCACTAAGCTTTCCAGTTCTGGAACCTGCCTGGGAAAGTTTGGTAAGGCCTTCTTGGGAAAGGAATGACCCAAGAGGAGACATTCTTCAATGCAATTCAGATAGGCTAGAAGCCTTGAAGATGGCTGAACATCAGAGCCTTCATTTGTCTTGTATGCAGCTATGGGATTCTACATATAGCTGCTGAGTGCAATCAGTTCTTACAAGCACCAGAAAGTGCTCTGTCCTTCCCAATGGGAAGAGCAGGAGCTGTGATTTGCCTCATTCACAGGCTACAAAATGTGTCCTATAATTAGGATGCCAGATGCTGACTTCCTCCAGAGAGAAATATTGAATAAGAAATGTGTCTGCAGGCCCTTGCACAGGGTGGGGTGGGGATTGTGGCTTTTGGAGGCTGATGAGGGTGGGCACCAGTGTGGAAGGGGAAGGCAGAGTGAAAAGAAAATAGGAATCACCTTAAGTAAAATTAACTGAAGGATGTACTTCTGTAGAAGGTAATAAAAACACGTGACAAATGAAATCCTATAGAACAGGTCTTTGTAGGAATGATCAAAGGGTAGATCTTTATAGAACTCAGACATCAATGGCGTACCACACTCAGTCTCCATCGCTAGTCTTTTTTGTGAATGCTGTTTACCCTGATTTTTCTTAGCACCATGGTCCATGAGAGCCTTAATCTAACAGATTTTCAAGGACAATGATTTTGTTTCTTTAAATTTTTTTTAATGTTTATTTATTTTTGATACAGAGTGAGAGACAGAGTGCAATCGGGGGAAGGGCAGACAGAGGGTGGTACAGAATCTGAAGTGGGCTCCAGGCTCTGAGCTGCCAGCACAGAGCCCCACATGGGGCCTGAACTCACAAACCGTGAGATCATGACCCAAGCCAAAGTTGGATGCCCAACCAACTGAGCCACTCAGGCACCCCATGATTTTGTTTCTTAGGCAACAAGAAAGATCTGTGGTCTGCTATGCTATACTCCATTACTCCCCAGGTTTTTTGGAGTTTAGGGCATCACCAGGCACCCAGCAAGCTGGTCTCCCATTAAGTATATCTGGAGCTCAGGCTTCACTCATGAGTTTTGGGCAAGAGTATCCCACTGCTTCTTTGCCATCTTCATTTCTTTTCTAGGTGTCTTTGGTCCAGTAGCCCCCCTTCCTATGAATAGCACCTACCTTTACCTGAATGACCTGGAACTCATCTTTGATTTTTCCTTCATTTGCTATAGCCAATCTATTTTTAAGTTCTATCCATTTTTACTTTCTAAATATTTTTCAAATCCATCTGTTTATCAACATTTCTCCTGCTTCCAGCCTAATAAAAGACATCACTGTCTCTTGTATGGACCACTACACAGACCTCCATCAGGGTCCTGCATCCTCACTTGCTCCTGTTCCAACCTAGTTTTCTCATGACAGCCAATGTTGTTTTTCTCAAGTACAAATCATATCATGTCAGGTCTCTTCTTAATGCTCTCAATGATTATGTTTGCTTTTGTATAAAACCCAGCCTTCTCACCGTGGCCTACATTATACTTCATGTGACCCAGCTTGTACCTACCTCTTTTCTCCTTACTCAACTATTCTCAAACACTCCAAGCTTTCTCTCTTTCTCCTCTTCCCTCTCCATCCCTACATGAGAATCTGGGCACTTGGTAGTTCCTCTCCCTTGAGGGTCCTTCCTTCAGATTTTGCCTACCATATTAGTCAGGCTAGGCCATGGGCCAGGCTATGAGACAAAGTCCCAAATCTCAGTGGATTAGCACAACCTATGAAGAGTTTGCAGTTCCAAATAACTCTCCTCAATCCAACGTTTCAGGGGTCCCGGCTCCTTCTGCATCACAATCTCAACATGTGGCTTTAAATAGAGCCATAACAGTATGCAGAAGTGAACTACATCACTTTGCTTCAGTCAAATGGTGACAATTAGCTACATTGTCTAATCCTGGCAATAAGAGAGGCTGACTAAGTGGGGAACACATAGAATCTTTGGTAAGCACTGGTGTCATTTCCAGGTCCCAGATTAAATGACATTTTTTCACAGAGTGGGTATAGGATTAAACCACTGAGGGCTACTAAGGCAATGTGCCAGCATGGCCATAGGATATGGTAAGACCTGTCATTGTTTCCTGTAAGCTAAGGAAAGGGATTCTACACTTTCTAAAAACTCTGACACCTTCTATTTGGGTGTTCTCCTTCAAATTTGAAGCCAAGAGAGTGACCCCTAAACTCTGGCCCTCAGATGCTGCCCTGATAGTGAGATGTTAGTGAATTCATACATGCTCCTGACATAGTCTGTAGATAGAACACATCATGTGCTGCAGTCACATGTGAGACAGTACTTTTTTTAAGTTTTAATTTTAATTCCAGTTACTTAACATACAGTGTTATAATAGTTTCAGGTATACAATATAGTAATTCAACACTTCCATACATTACCTTGTGCTCATCATGACAGGTGCACTCATCAGTCCCCATCACCTATTTAACCCATTCCCTCACCTGCCTCCCTTCTCAAAGCCGTCAGTTTGTTCTCTATAATTAAAAGTGTTTCTTGCTTTGTCTCTCTCTCTGTTTCTCTAATTTTTCCCCTTTGCTTGTTTGTTTGGTTTCTTCAATTCCACATATGAGTGAAATTATATGGTGTTTGGCTTTCTCTGACTGATTTATTTTGCTTAGTATTATACTTTATAGTTCCATCCATGCCATTGCAAATGTAAGCCACTGCTTTTAAGTGTAGCAGATATGGTTGAGATGTATATATTGCAAATTTGTTTAAAGGCATTACTGATTTCATGGTAAGCTTTTGCTATTATGTATTTTCTCAATCCATGATACTAAAATTATACCAACTCTTAGGTATAGGTTATGAAATTCTTTTATGAAAAAAGAGGTCTTCGGGCTCTGAAAGGTTGGAAACACTGGTGTAGCAGAGGGAACATGAAACTGAATACAGGGTATTTGGCTAAGGGCAGAGAGAAAGTTCCCTAATGCACATTTCCCACCCCAACAAAATGGTTGGAGAGATGAGGTATATACACGGGAAAGGTAATGGACAGGGTATGAACAGGGAATTGAATAAACATAGACACTTTGGAAGTTGTCAAAGATAGAAGAAAATATGGGTGACTGGGGAGGACAAGACAAGCTTCCTGGAGAAACAGAAGTGGTCTATTAGTGAATAAGAAAGCTTGGGTATCCAGAAACAGGGATAAGTCCAGAATGTGCAAGAAGAGGCAAGTGAGAAGCTCTGTCTCTTATTCCCACTTCTCGGATCTACTGAGTTAGGCACTCTAGGGGTGGGGTGGGAAATATGTACTCTTAACCAGCTCCCAGATCATTGTAAAGTAGTGACTTCCAAAGAACAAACATGGAGAGACCCTGCCTTATGCACTCACATATCTTCCCTCCATTGAAATCTACCTTTAACCATTTTCTTTCCTCTGTTACAGGCCTGATTTCCCAAGTATCTTCTTAATAAAGGCAAAAGATCTTGGGAAATAAAAAGACAATGTGGGCAATCTTTTTTTTTGTAAGAGGCAGGCAAAATGAGATGCATAATTTCATTTTTTATATCCCTTCAGGCAGAAATGTGATTTCACTTAAAAGTTGTTTTATAGATTCTTTTGGTTTACTTTACTGACAAAATAATTAAGTTGGGTCTAATTAAAAGTGAACAAATTGCTTGCACAAGCTGAATAAATCAGTGCTGAGCTGAAGGGTGAAGAAAGTTGTTCAAAGTCTGCAGGGCTGAAAGCAATTAAAAGACAATAGTGACACTGGCAGGCTCAGTTCACCTCACTCCAAACATATGCATGATTATGTGAGTTACATGCTCACTAATACCTCCAGGAAAGATGGAGGTGAGGCAGGCAGCAAGTGAGAAGGAAGTGGGAAATTTGGGAGAAGCTTTGTCAAAGTCAAATGGACTAGACACCTGGCTTAGTGCAAAGCAATTGCACCAGATTTGTAAAATGGGGTAAGAAAAACTGATATTTTAGCAGGTGCCTCCAGAGTTTCCTTAGGAAGGGAATATAGGCTGATTAGCACTTGGGATGAAAAGTAAGGGAACACAAATTAAGGGGAAGAAGAAAAGGGAGAGGGAAAGGAGGAGAGAATTAGCTGGCAAGAGCACAAGAAATAGTGATTAAGATGGCAGCAGGTTTGTGCTTGTGTTGTCAGAAAAGGGTAGAGGGACTTTTTTTTTGAGATCTACTTTCTTAGCAATTTTTAAATATATAATACCTGTTATTAACTATAGTCATATGGTGTATGTTACATCCCCAGGACTTATTTATTTTATAACTGAAAGTTCATACATTTTGACCCCCTTCACCTATTTCATCCATCCCTACACCCCCACCTCTGGGAACCACCAATCTGTTCTCTATTTCTATGAGCACATTTTTTTAAATTTTGCTTTTTAGATTCCACATATAAGTGATTTTACTCTATATTTGTTTACCTCTGATTTATTTCACTTAGCATAAAGCCCTTAAGATCCACCACATGTAGTTGCAAATGGCAAGGCTTCCTTCTATTTTATGACCAAATAATATTCCATTGTATATATGAGACTTTTTTTAAAGGTCAGATATGTACTAATATATGTATGATATTGAAATATGATATATGTTCTTTTCATGTTACTTTAAAATTGTTTGTAAAACTTCACAATGCTGAATGGACTTTTATAAATGGTAACCTTTGATTAGAAGTCTAGAAGTCAAGAAGGAGTTGCTCCCATATTTGGCTCAATGTCAAGGGGAGAAGCTAAAAGAAGAGGCACAAGAAAGAGTGGAGAACAAGAAACTTAGCAAATACTAGAAATCAGAACCAGAGATTACGAGGAGAAACATAAGTCCCATAAAAATTCACAGAAATTTGGGAGGCATGTAGTGGCATAGGGTTTTTCATTTTTCAAGTTCATCTAATTTGGATTTTATTTTTTATTTATTTATTTATTTTTTTAACATTTTTTATTTATTTTTGGGACAGAGAGAGACAGAGCATGAACGGGGGAGGGGCAGAGAGAGAGGGAGACACAGAATCGGAAACAGGCTCCAGGCTCCGAGCCATCAGCCCAGAGCCTGACGCGGGGCTCGAACTCACGGACCGCGAGATCGTGACCTGGCTGAAGTCGGACGCTTAACCGACTGCGCCACCCAGGCGCCCCTAATTTGGATTTTAAAGGGAAGGGTAATCCAAGCCAGGCTGACACCTGGTTTATACATCCCACTAACCAGCTGTGTGACCAGGAGCAAGGCTCTCTGGGCCTTAGTTCCTTCCACTATGAATGAGGGAATTGGAGCAGGTTATCACTCAGGCCCATGTGTGTCTCTAACACTTTTGCTTCAGGTTTAATCCCCACCCTGACTTTTCAGAAGTCAAGGAGATGAGCGGCCATCATGAGGGACTTTACCAGAGAGAAGACTATTTCCTCCCCAGGTGATAGCCTATCCATAAAAAGGAAGATCTCAAGCACATAGTTGCTAAGTGGCTTCAGAAATAGAGGCTTTTTTGTAGATCTGTTTTGGCTGAGTTTTTCTTTCATCCATGCTTTGGGCTGAACATTCTCATATTTCCAAAGAAATAAGTGAATCCTCTCATATTTATTATTTCTCCTCTCTTAATAGATTAATATAGTAATGACAAGGTTCTCAAAAGGCCTCCACGTGTTCCAAACTTCTATTCGCAATATAAGGAGAAGTTTCAAGGAAGATCCGATTGTTCTACTGGACATCACCATCTGGACTTCTCTTAAGAATCTCAAGCTCAGTTTGCTTCCAAAGAGACTCATTATCTTTACTCGTATACTTGCTATTTGACCCCAGTTCTTATCTCATGGAATGGTGATGCTACCGCTTCAGCTACCCTTTTGATTTCTCTCTCATCCAATGTATCCAATCAACTACCGTGTCCTGTTGATTCTAACCTACACACATTCTATCAGTTCTGTCCACTCACCTCTGGGCTCATTCCCACTACACATCAGTCTAAGCCACTCTCATCTCTTGCCTCAATTACTTGAACAGTTTCATAGTTTGTCCCCCTCCAAATTTGCTCCTCTCTAATCTGTTTTCACAAAATGAAATCAAAAAGATATCATCAAATTGTGAATCCATTCATCTCATTGCCTTGCTCAAAAACCCTTCCAAGCTTTCAAAATAGAATAAGGAACACAACTTTAACATGATTTACAAGTCCTTCCCTCCATGAAATAGATACAGCTCCTTTTTTGTTTATCTCTTTCATGCTCTATCTAGTCATAGGAAATTATTTTATTTCCTTTTGTGTCTCTCTTTCACCATCACAACCAATACCAGCAGCATTCTCTACTCCTTACCCCCAAAGCCTAGCTAATTTCCATTCATTTTTATGACTTAGATGTTCCCTCCCCCAGAAAACCTTCCTTGGTCCGGAAGTATGATTGAGGGGTTAATGTGCTTCATAGTACTCTGTCTTTATCTCATTTTAGCTCTTAGTTCTGTGTATTGAGCCTATGTGCTTCTCTAGATTGAAGGCTTCTATAGGGCAGTCATCACTCTACCCTCCAGGTTTCTTGGGAAAGTCACTATTTTAACCCCCCAATGTCTCCTGAAAGCAGTGACCACTCTCTCCCTCCAGCGAATTCTGGGAGCAGTCACTACTCTTCCCCAGTGCTTGGCAGTTTCAGTCATCACTTTACTCCAGCACCTCCTAGGAACCATCAGCAGTTTACATATTAAGGTAGCATACTACATAATTTTAATATAAATGGAATTTATCCTTTTAAAAAATAAGTATTGCACAGTTTCACTCACAATCTTCTCCCTAGAACTTTCTAATGCTTGTCTCCCCTAACACAAGAAACTTGAAATTAATTTTGTTTGCAGTGCACATCTGTTATGAAGCATAAGAACAAAATTGTTCTGATTTATGAAGAAGGGTTTTTTACTTCAGGCTTCTTAGATCTCAGTGATTCTGACTGGATCTTTGAGCTGGACAAATTACTCAGGAAGTGTTTCTGAAACTCCCTTCCCATGACACAGGATTACATGTCCTTAACTGCTCAGGAGCTTTTCTGACTAAAGTACTTGTAAAAGGATGCTCTTAGAGCTCTTAGCAAGAGCTCTTCCTGCAGTTCTAAAATCACAATTCCTGTGCTTTCAATATTCTTTATCTTTCAATATTATCTCATGCAAATATTTACTTCTGATACACTGTCCTTATGTATTACTAAATCTTTAGTTCCTTATTTTCTTAGAAATGACTTGATATTTTCACATAGTGGAACTGTATTGTTTAGGTCAGTTGGAAGATTGCAGAATTAAATTTGTTTATACTGAATTTTCATATTTGGTGAAATTGTGGCTTGGAGGGTATGGCTGCGAATAATTCTGAATTTTTCCATGTTTAGAGATTGATCTGATGTATCTTTTACTCTGGAATAACAAAATTGATGAAGAAGGGTTAGGTGACTTGCTTAAGGTCACAAAGGTAATTAGTAGCAGAACTGTCAGTTTCCTAACGCACAGACTGGACAGCTTGGCTTTGGGTTTTTCTACCTCAATGTGAGCCATTTGTGTTTGCTCCTAAAACTTTAGACGTCTGTGATTGCCCTGGATGATTCATTTAAAAATAAACTTTTGATTTTAGAATAATTTTAGGCTTACAGAAAACTTGCAAAAGATAGTACAGAGAGTTCCTTTACCTGACATTCTCTTAATCTTACAGAATCAGGATACATTTATCAAAATAAGAAGCTAACATTGGTACAGTACTATTAACTAATTTACAGACTTTGCGTTTCACCTGGGCATTTAAAAAATTTCTTAAATTACAGAACATTTCAAATTAGATAACAGCACAGATCCTGACCACAGTGCCACAATGATATTTGGTTATTGGTATCAAGAAACTCAATTGGTCAAAAGTTTGTTTATGGATTGTTCATTTGTTTTAATATTCCTTTATCCCTACCTGAAATAATACTAAGTGACTTTCTGCTGTGAGCCACACTACTTCTAGCTCTCCCACTAAGAGTAGGACCCTTGAGCTGGTATGGACATGCAGGAGTCTGGCACTTGAGGGCAGGAAACCCGGACTCTCCAGGATAGTGTATCATAACAGTTTTGCCTCATTTGAGATTCTTAAAGGCTCCCTGGTTGTCATAAGACTCATTAAACTTCAAGCAAGAATATGTCTGGACAGAGACTTTGCATTGGCATGTGACAACACATAAACTTTATTGCATAAACTTTTTTGTTTATTGCAATATGCATATTTTATCTTTAGGATAGGGGCAAATAGATCCATGTATAGCTTTCTGAAGAACAATACACCATACATATTCATCTGTTTCCTATAGGAAAGAGGTTTATCAAAGTTGGATGTGTGGAAGGAGGTAAGATTGTGAAGGAGAACATGACTGTAGTCTCCTATGACAAAACCACAGACCTGTAAACCCAGAGACAGAAGACACACACACACACACACACACACACACACACACACACACAAATGGAAAAAAAAAGTAGGGAAACAAGTGTCATCACTTAAATACTCCTATGGCTAAATGGCAGAGGCTCATGGAAATGTGGAGAAGCAGCATAGTGATAAATCAGTCTGTCACCACAAGCTTGAAGGAGAAGGACAAGAGTGATGTCCCCTTGACTGGACTGTTTGATGAGGGTTAGGAGTTCCCACTCCTTTAGGAATCTTTCCTTTCTGAAGACTTAGTCCCTGAGACTCAATTCTTCTCTCTTCATTAAACCTCAATCCTTGGCGAGAGAACCTGGATGTTTAGAAAAAAAACATTGGGCCTTGCTTTTTGTGTTCCTGTCTGATTGACTGTGATTGAGTCTGCTGAGGAGATCTGCTGACATTTCCTGGTGCCCAGGGGGGTTGGCAACCATTTAAACATCTTTAGGGTGTTTCAGGGTTTTTAAAATTTTATATATAAGACACAATTAGAATTCTTTCTAGGATACTTTCTTTGGCTTATTATTCTGATATAGGAAATTTAGAAAAAAGCAAATTAACACATGTACTCACCTTCCCTCCCACCCCCTAATCACTTCATTCTGTCCTTTCATGAAGGAGCCAAGGAGATAACATCCCTTGGTGAGTGGATAATTTATTTCCAATTTTCTCAATCTTTTTAGAGTCATGCATGTAGAGATTTGGTGACCAATAAAGACCAATATAATGGTCTTTGTCACAAGGGCTTCATACTATCCAGGCTATAAATATTGTCTAGGCACCTATCTTTTCCTCTGGGCTATTAGAAAGACAAATGGCTTTCTGTCCAGCAAGTGGGGGAGGGGGACTGTTGAGTACAACATCATGAAGAGTAGGCTTTGATGGTGGCAGAATGAGTGTGTGGATTTTAGATCCTGAAACACCATGTATATGTATATTGAGATGAGAGGTAAAAGGCAAGTTTGAGTTAAATCTATTTCTCCCTTCTGCTGTGTTCCTGTGGCACTGAGACTTGTCCTACATAGTGTTGGAAGAGCTGTCTGAACAGGGGAAAATCCATCCTATGATTTGATTTATCTGCACGATGCCAACAAACCAAGGTTCCTGAATTATCTCATGGATTAAAGACCCCTTGGAGACAGATTCAGACAGTGCGTATTGGCACCAAAATAGCAAATAGACAAATGATAGACACCAGAGAGCTGGGCAACAGACTTATGTACATATGGGGACTTGATATGTGACAGATGTGGCCTTACAAATCAGTGCAGACAGACTACTCAGTCAGTAGTGCTGAGATCATCGTTAACTCATATAGCAACAACAACAACAAATTTCTACTTTACACTGCATGGAAAAAATAAATTCCAGGTACAGTAAAAACCTCCATCCCAGGGAGGGAGCATTTAAAACAAAATATAGGAGAAAATCCTTATGACCTTGTGATAGGGAGGGAACTCATAAGGCAAAGATATCAATAATTAAAGGTTGACAAATTGACTACATTAAATTTTCTGTGCCCTGGGGTGCCTGGGTGGCTCAATTGGTTAAGCGTCTGACTTTAGCTCAAGTCATGATCTCACAGTTCATAAGTTTGAGCCCTGTGTTGGGCTCTGTGCTGACAGCTCAGAGCCTGGAGCCTGCTTCAGATTCTGTGTCGTCTTCTCTCTCTGTTCCTGCCCCACTCACTCTCTCTCAAAAATAAATAAAGACTAAAAATTTTTTTTTAATTTCCTGTGCCCTAAAGATTGTAGAAAGGCAAGTCGCAGATGGCGACATGTTTGTGACATTATTACACGTACAAATTCAAAAAGGAAAAGATAAACAACCCAGGGAAAAATAAGAAATGATACGAACAGGATGTTATCCGATGAGGAAACCCAAATGGCTTAAATCACATGAAATTATTTCCAGCTTTACTGGTGGTCAAGGAAAAGCAAAGAAAAACAACAACAAAGTGATACCTTTCTAGGTCATTAGACTGGCAAAAAATAATCCTAATTACATCCAGATTTTCAAAGATAAAATGCAATGAGCACTTTCTTATACAAATTGTTACAACCACTTTGGAAAGCAATTTAGCTTTATCAAGCCAGGCTGAAAGTGCACATGCCCCTAGACTCAGCATTTCTACTTCTGGGTAGGTATCCTGGAAAGATTTGCACATACGTATTCAGAAATTCAGGAAATGTATTCAGAAATGTTCAATGTATCATTGTTTAGTAAAAGTTAAAAACTGGAAACAACTTAAATACACATCAAACATAAAATGAAAAAATAAATTATAGCATGTTTACGAAATGGAATATTATGTGGCACTTAAAATTGAACTATACCATCATGGATAAATAGCAAAATAATAGTTAATAATTCTCTATAGGTTTAAGAATTTTCCTATAGGTAGTACTGTTAGCACTTTGCATGTAAATCTGAACTCATTTAATTCTCTTGATAATCTTCTGACAGTGGTACTATTATCATCCCAATTTTATAGATGAGCAAACCAAGTACAGAAAAATGTAAGTAATTACCCCCAAGCCTCATAGCTGTCAGTGACAGAGTTGGGCTGTAAATCAGCTAATTTTAGAATTGGTGATTTAAACACTGTACCTGTCTTATAAAATAAATTCAGAATGCTGAGCAACAAAAATATTATGTTGAGCAAAAAATTTAATTTGGAAGATGATTCATACAGTACAATTGTCTATTATTTCAGGTAAGTTTCAACTACATTTAACAACAAAAAGTGCCTTGAACAAGATATTTGTTTATAACATAAAATGAGTCTAGAGGTGGGTAGTCCAAGGCTGATACAGAGGCTCCAAGGTCATGAGGGACTCAGACCTGTCTGCTCCACCATCCTGAGCACTGGTTTCTGACCTTAGGGTGATCTCCTGAACCAAAGAGCTACTGGAGTTTCATCCGCCAATTATGCTCCAAGTAGGAAGGAAAAAGGAGGAAGAGCAAAAGGTACACCTGTCAGCTGAGTCACTTTAAAGGGTCATCCCAGAAGCCCTGCCCAATGACCTTTGCTTTCATCTCCCCGGCTATCCCTGTAGCTGTGAGAGAAGGTGGGAAAAGTAGGCCTTTAATAGGGAGCATTGTTGCCCAGAATATGCTACATGTTCTATAAAGAAGAAAATAAATACTGAGTAGGTCAACTAATAAATAAATATCGAGTAGGGAACTAAGATTTTCTGTCATAGGTACCATTTATACAAGGCTTAAAAGAATATTATTGTTTATGAATTTATATTCATACTTATTATGGTAGAAAAACATGTATGGGAACAATATCACATTTAGGACAATAGTTATATTTAGAGAAGGAAGGACAATGAGGCACTAGAGAGGGATACACAATAAACTTCAACTATATCTCTAATCTTTAAAAAAACTCTAAAGCAAAAATGAGATAATATTAAAATTTGGTAAGTTGGGTGGAAGATAAGACCTGATGTGTCATTTGGGGGGTATATGTGTGTTTTCTAGGATCTCTTCTTCTTTTGTGTAGTTCATTCACTGTCTTTTTTTCACTTGTCAAAGAAAAAAATTTGAAGAGAGGAGCTCTGAGGAGTTGTTAAACATGAAAGGCTTTTATGGGAAGGAGGGTGGGGCAAGGAAGTTATTAGCAAAATTTTAAAAAGTATTGTTCCAAGTAAGGCCACTTTCCTTTAGGGGGAAGGGCAGGGGTCTTAGGTGGTTTACACATTTTCCTTTGGGAATGCAGAGGGCCTATGTGGCAGATACCTTAATGATGCTGATCAGAAAATTCCTCACTTACCTAGTTAACACTACATTGAAATTAGGATTGGTATTAAGCCCTGGTTTGGTGACATGGTCTAAGTGACACCATTTTGGGCCTGCGGTTTTCTTTTTGACACTCTCTTCTTGAAGAGAACTGCCTCCCCTCTTGAAAACTTAAGCCCTTACTGGACTTAGGATAGTTTGTTCCAAAATGCAGCATTTTTGGAATGCCTGCTTTAACAGGAGTAAATTATTTACTTATCAGTTCCTTATCAGTAACAGATATTTACTTATCAAATGTGAAGCACTGTAAACCCTCTCAAGGAACTGGGTACTTATGAGTACTCAATATGCTTCAGCTGTAACTCCTAACCTAATGGTTTTCTACAGGCAAATCTAGTTGATATAATCGAAGTCCTTATTTCCATAGGATAGATGTTATGAATTGGTATTACCCTATGGAAACTTTGTGTACCATAGAAACCCAACACTAATCATGAAAATAAATGATGGGGAAAACCCCTCAAATATGTGCTTTTACAAATATTTATTAAGAAGCTAAAATCAGTCCAGAAGCTTTCCTTCTGTTTTTATTTTTTAGAATAGTTTGAGAAGGATAGGTATTAACTCTGCTTTAAATGGCTGGTAGAATTCCCCTGGGAAGCCATCTGAACCAGGACTCTTATTGGTTGTGAGATTTTTGGTAACTGATTCAATTTCTTCACTGGTTATTGGTCTGTTCACATTTTCTATTTCTTCCCATTTGAGTTTTGGTAGTGTGTGGGTGTCTAGGAATTTGTCCATTTCCTCCAGGTTGTCCAGTTTGTTGGCATATAATTTTTCATAGTATTATGTAATAATTGTTTGTATTTCTGTAATGTTTGTTGTGATATGTCCTCTTTCATTTGTGATTTTATCCATTTGGGTCCTCTCTCTTTTCTTTTTGAGAAGTCTGGATAGGGGTTTACCAATTTTGTTTATTTTTTCAAAAATATGGCTCTTAGATTCATTGATCTGTTCTGCTGTTTTGGCAATGACAAAAAATGAAATCCTGCCATTTGCAACAATGTGGCTGGAACTGGAGGGTTATTATGCCAATGAAATAGTCAGAGAAAGACATATCGTATGTTTTCAGTCATATGTGGACCTTGAGAAACTTAATAGGAGACCACAGGGGAAGGGAAGGGGTAAAAATAGTTTCAAACAGAGAAGGAGGTAAACCATAAGAGACTCTTAAATACAGAGAACAAACTGAGGGTTGATGGGTGGGAGGACTTGGGGGAGGGGGGAAATGGGGGAAATGGGCGAAATGGGAAATGGGTATCGAGGAGGGCATTTGTTGGGATGAGCACTGGGGTGTTGTATGTAAGTGATGAATCACAGGAATCTACGTCCCAAACCAAGAGCACACTGTATACACTACACTGTATGTTATCTAGCTTGATAATAAATTATATATATAAAAATTAAAGTAAAATTTTGATATTTTGCTAAAAAAAAGGTGAAAATCAAATAGTGAATATAAAGTCTACCTCGTATTTTCTTTCTTTTTTTAAAAAAGACTTGACAAAAATCTGAGTGCAATGAAGGTTGAAATGAAAATGCTGGCTTCCTATCTTGGCCAATATCTCTCTAACAAGCTTCTTAAGCAATCTTCTTTGCTTCAGAGTCCTTTGAACTGAATTTAAATTAAAGTCAACCTCCTAAACTTTTCTTATGAGTCAGTATGCCTGAAAACCTCTGC
This sequence comes from Neofelis nebulosa, assembly GCF_028018385.1. Classification (NCBI taxonomy): domain Eukaryota; kingdom Metazoa; phylum Chordata; class Mammalia; order Carnivora; family Felidae; genus Neofelis; species Neofelis nebulosa. Next base: position 52,380,436 of record NC_080782.1, read on the forward strand.
AATCAGGCTTTGACCAGGAAATCTTGATCTTGCTTTGTGATGTAAAATACTCTGCAATTGCTAGCCTCTTACTTCAATAGTTTCAACTCTGGAACTTTCTGGAATATTCTTGCCTTGATTCTTTTCTGTATTTGCATCTTTTCTTTGGGTATATAGCCTCCTCTTCCTGAAGAGCTCAAACTATCCTTTACTCATGCTGAAAACTCCTTTGATGTTTCACCACATTTGTTGTCAGCTTTTTAAAGCAAGATGTTGCCTTGGTCAAAATTGTAGCTTTGATAAAGAAGCATATGATTTGCATGTCTGCTTATAAGGCCTTAATAAAAAATTATTCCACTTCACGACTCAGTCCATTGCCTTTTCTTATTATTATTGGTGCCAATTCACTCAGATGGTAAATGGCAAGAGTGCCTACATTGGCTGTAGTGAGTAGGCCAATTTTAATACAAGTTGTGGCATCCAATGAGTGAGTGTATATGTGTGTGTGCTGTGTTACCTATGATAAAAATAGTATAAATAGGAAAGTTGCCACTTGGACTTTCATAAGTTGGGGACAATGTACACACATTGCTCTCTTTGAATCGCAGGTTGGGATGTATCACCTAGGGATTCATGTGTTCACCTAGGGATTTGTGAACAATGGTGCTCTGTCCTCATGGAATGTGTAAGGGTGGAAATATTTTCCCTTCTTCCATTCTAGGTTTTTTGGCTAATCTAAAAACTAAATTGACATAGGACAGATTAGCAGAAGAAAAACTTAAACATGAGACTCCTTGACAGTCAGGTAACTGGGACTTACATACCACTCTGAGGTAAGGAAAAGGAAGAGGGATCTGAGACTTCAAAGAGAAGGAAGACAATTCATAGGAAGATATAAAGAGCAAATGTTTGGTAAACAAATGTTTGCCATGACACATAGGTAAGTCTTTTTGATATAAAAAGTTATCTCTGGTAATAGCTCTCTTCCTAGTACAGACCCCTTCTTTAAATTCTTTTGGGCAGTTGAGGGGGGAGGTTAAAAGCTATTTCTGAGTCTGCTAGGCCCTGACTATACTCAGCTTTAAATAATCCACATGCCAAAGTGGCACATTCTGGGGTGGGACATTCTTCTCCCTCTCAAATATTAACACTTCCTGAGCAATGGACATTCATAGGTAATTATGGTGATGTTGACTGATTTATAATATTGATTTTATCAAAGGGGAAAATAAGGTTTCAAGGTATAAAGTGGGTTCTGCAAGATCTTCAGTGCTATCATCCCTGGGTTCAAGCCCACACTTTTGCCTTTTCCAAGGCCAAGGTTCATTACCATGAATATCATGGCATGAAGGAAGGAACATGGAACACACAGTTCTGAACAGGCTGCTACAGTGCAATTCAAGATATCCAATGAACCTTCTAGAAATTAAACTTTTAAATTCTATCCATTTAGGCTAATCATTATTTATCTCTAGAACCACAGATGAAGGGTAAATGTGAGAGACAGATAGCAAAGGCTAAGAAGCTGTGATTGTGTGTTGGTCAGCTATGATGGGTCACATTTAAGCTGATGGGTAGGTTCATAGGCTACTCTTGCTGAGAAAACACAAAGAAAAGCTAAGAGACCAGATAGATGGTTGCAAAGGCTCCTGATGACTTGATAGTCTCTGGTTCTAATGCATTGTGAGGCTAGTTGCTCTCTTTGCCTTTGGATTCTATGAGATGCTCTGATTCTTTGCACTATACCCTCTTTTATAAGGCAAAACCAAAAACAACTCTATAACCATGTCCTTTCCTTGACCTACCAAAACATGTATATACAATTAGATCCAAACTACCTAAGTTAAAATCCTACCTCTGCCATTTACTAGTTATTAAGTACTACTTACCTTAGTATCTCAATGACACTATTTGTATGGGGTTAGTAATAATATTTATCTAAGGTGGGTATTACATGAGATAATATATCTAAAACATTAGAACAATGACTGTCCCATACTAAATTTTTCCTTATAAGTGGTTGTTAACTAAATATATTTTTAAAAGCACATTTCAAGCAATTCATGGATACTTGAGTCCATTGACCTGGATTAAAAATTCCTTTATTTGGATAAAAAGTTTTATTTGTACTCAGAATGCATTTTTATTTACTTGAAGATTATATTCCATGGAAAACCATCTATATAAAGGCTAAATTTACTTAGACCAACAAAATAAGGACTAAATAATAAAATTTAGCATATATCCTCTACTCTCAGCTAAAAAAGAGGGAATGATTTTTAAGTCTTCACTAATATATTCATCCATCCATCTATCCATCCATCCATCCATCCATCCATCTATCCATCACACCAGTTGTTCTACCTCCTCTCTTTCCACTGGATTGTTTTTAGCATTATGTGAACTGATCACATAGGTTCCTCAGTGAACCTATCTAACTTTTGGTTGCTACTTCAGCTGCTCCCAAGGATTTGAAATATTCATTCCAGACCAAATGGCCTTTATACTGGCAGTGAGCATGTGAAACACAGAGAAAAAGACTCAGGGACTGAAAAAAGTAAGGCATAGAAAAAAGGACTTGCCATACCAAATGGAGCAAATCTTATTTACAAATGACCTCTAACCCCTGAGATCAACCCAAATAAAGAAGCATCTGTCATCTTTGGGAACATCCAATACTCTTCACCCTGACAAGGGGCCTCAAAAGACCAGATTCCATTTCAACCTAATTGGCTCCCTGCCCTTTTCCTGCCTTCCTCCAGCCATGCACAGCAAGCTAAACCATCTTGGGATGGAAAGCCAGCTCAGAGATGTGCGACATCTTGACAGCAGAACCAGGGGGCGGAGGCAGGGCAACAGCTCTGCTAATTAAAGAACAACCAGGTGCATTGATTTCAGTTTCAGAAGGAGCAGGCATGGACTGTGGTGCCCAGAATCTCAGAGCTCCTGCTGATTTCTGTATTTAGATAGAACTTTTCCTTTCATCAAGGCATAGCACAGGGAGATTTTTCAGAATGAACTGTATAACTTATGTGTGGTCTACCTTTTAAGTTTCTTCTTAATGCCAGTGACTAAATGTTCTAAACAGTAAATGTTTATGAGTGTATGAAACATATAGTACATATGTCAAACAAAGACATCATGGGAAATCCAGGCAGGCTGAGTGTTCCATCTTTTCACTCTTATAAATATTTATCAAACATATGTTAAGGTGTTGAAACACTACTGTAGAAGCTGATGACATAGTATGAACTTGACACATGAGATCTTTGTCCTCATGAGGCTTACATTTTGGTGAAGGAAGTAGATGACAAAAAAATTAAGTAAGATTTTATGGCAGACTATGCTTAGTTTCCTGAAAGAAGTAAGCAGGAAAAAGAGGAGAATCATGAGAATAGCAGCTAACACTTGCTTGTTGTGAACCAGGAATAATTCTAAGCATTTTGCTTGTAACAACTCATTTAATTTTCATTTACTTATTTTTAAATGTTTATTTTTTTTTTGAGAGGGAGAGAGGGAACAAACAGGGGATGGGCATAGAGAGAGAGGGGGACAGCAGATCCCAAGCAGGCTCTATGCTGACAGCAGAAAGACCTATGTGGGGCTTGAACTCATCAACCATGAGATCATGACTTGAGACAAAGTTGGATGCTTCACTGACTAAGCCAGCCTGGTGTCCCTCACTTAATTTTTATAAACCTGTAATTTTAATTAATTTGCCCATTTGGTAGATGAGAAAACTGATGCAGAAAGAGATTAAACATAATTTGTTTCCAAATTGCAACTCCCATCTTTGTTGGCCAAATACTTTTGTGTCATTCTCATTTCCCTTTGACTTTGTCTGTCTCTATGTTATAACCTGTATCCAATCATATACAAGAAATCAGGAAATACTACCTTCTTTTCTGCCTCAATATGTGTCCAGAGTCTAACCATTTCTCACCACTGATATACCCTGGTCTAAACCACCATCATCTCTGAACTGGCTTGTTGCAATAAACACCAAGCTGATTGCATTTCTACTATGCATTTCTACTATTTCTTCCTTAAAGTCTGTTCTTAAAAGAATAGCCATACTTGTTCTTAAAAACATAAATCAAGTGATTTCATGACTCTAACTCAGAAGTTTCCAATGGCTTCCTATATGCTCAGGGCAAAAGTCAAAGTAACTGAAGTTCCTTTCTGGTTGTATTCCTTACTCTGCAGTTGCAACAGAAGATCCTATACATTCTGGCTGCTCCTCTCTTCTCTGACTCTCTAAGGCCCCTCCCCTCACACTCACTCTGCTCCAGCCACTGTTGCCTCTTAGTTGTTGTTAGGGCACTCCTGGCATGTGCCCCCTCAGAGCCCAAGAGACTGCTGTCACCTCTGTCCTGGTACCTGCTGGTCTCCCTTGATCACCTCATTCTTGCTCAAGTTTTATCTTTTCACAGGGGACTTAGCTGGCCACCATAAACTGCAAGCCCCCTATGCCTCAAAACTCTATTATTCTTCCTTAGATTTTTTTCCTCCAAAACATTTATCACTATTTTATAGATGTTTTTACTATTTTTTGTTTTCTTATTACTTGCTTCCCACTATTAAAATACAAACTGCATGAGGGTAGCGATTTTTGTGTATTTTGTCCTTTCCAGTTTTTAAGATTGCCTAGAATAGTTTGTGTGTAGAAGGCACTTCATAAATATTTGCTGTTTTAATGAATTAAAGAAGAGGCCCTATTCCTCTGACCTGATAATTTTGAAAATATCAAGATTGAAAAACATAATGATACTTGATTTAGAGAAGGAAGAGGAGGGAGAATGACTACAAATAAGGTAAAGGAAGGAAGGAATGTTCATAGGGGAAATATAATTTCAAGCGAAATGAGAGAGGCCAGGTATAAAAATAGCCAGAGACATTGAAAGCAAAATCTTTGCTTAGTTCACTTCAGTTCAGTCTTTACTCATTACCCAAGATTAGTTAGTCACCCACTCAGCTCACTAAGAATGTCTGTGACCTTGGAGAAATGACTTTCTCTCTGTAGACCTTGTAGGTAAAATAAGGGCAGTGCACTGATGTTTAACTATCTTACCCAGTTTTTATGGCCTGGGACTATTTCACAGGCTTATCATGAGATTCTCAAGCAGAAAATGTAAAGTCTCCTTATCATTGACCATTCCAAGTGCCACGTTTGTGGGAAGAGGTGCAGAGAAGGAAATAGCAAAACCTGTGACTCAGATCTTTAACAGTCTGAAAACAGAGGCCCTGAACCAGGACATTTTTTTGGATTTTCTTCTTTATGATTGTAGCACTGCAGGAGAAGGTATTTTGAAGGAAAGTGTACACAGAAGGCTGATCTCAACCACAGAATAGGAATCTGGAGAAGAATTCCCTTTCCTAAACCCTAGAATAATTCCAGGCAGCATCAGGGAGCCTCAGAAAGACGTACAAATGTGGCTCAGGATGGTGTGAGTTCTGTGGTCTCGCCAAGACCTGACTTCATAACATGGTCAACGTTACTCTTGGGTGCTTTAGACTCTTGCTCTATGCAGTGGGCGTACTGGTTGCTAATGCTACTGAGAAGTGCAGAGCTTTTCTTAGGAAAATTCCCTGGCATGTGAGCCCAGCCATCCCTGTGAACCCAGAAGAGAAGCCCAAGCAAGACTATTGTATAACCAAAGGTGAAACAGGCCCAGACATCTGTAGCAGCTCGATTATTTTTGGAAAACACATTTTCATCTTTAATTTACACCAGATCTGGAGTGAAGCTAAGTTATTACAATGTGTTAGCTCTTATTCATCCCAGCCTGGGACAGCTGGCTTTGTCCCACAGATACCATCACCAGCTGTCTCTAGGGGGCAGCATATCCCAAGGCTGCTTGCAGGATTTGGTTCCTCTGAGTCTGGCATTTCCTTATTCACAGCACACTGAAGTGGCATCCTCCTATCTTGAGAGAAGATGAAAGGTTGGAAAAGGAAACAGGATAAGGAGAATGAAAGAGATCATATGGGAGGGAGAGAGAGAGGGAAAGAGAGATCATGAGAGAGAAAAGGATGAAGAAAGGACTGAAGAAGGCTATTAATTTATTTGGTACCCACTACACATGAGCATTACATGAAGTATGTTAAAAGCATTAACTCTGATCCTTACAAACGCTGCCAGTGATAGGTATTTAATCTTCATTTTCCAAAGGGAAAAACTCAGGCTTAGAGATGTGAGTATCTGGCTGAAATTATGTGGGTAAAGTGACAGTGCACACAGGACTGTCTGACTCCAAAGCTCATGCATTTCCCACTATGCTTTGCTGAAGTGAGGGTCGGGGCTTCAGAAAGAGTATGTGCTACAAAGATTTTAACCTTGCCTGAAAAAGGTCTGCCCTTCTTCCACTTCTGGGAAGTAGTGTCTAAGGCCCCAGAAAGTCATGTGTGAGAGTGTTCTGTTTGCCTATGGATGTTGGGTTATGCTAGATAGTGTAACCATGTGATTTAGGGTGGGAACATTGGGTCACATAGTATCAGCTCAGCATGCAGAGGGCCTGGAGACTGAAATTAGCCATGTGGGCAGCCAACTGTGTCTATATGATGAATCCCCAATGAAAACCCTGAACACCAAGGGCAGGGGGATTACCCCTGGTTGGCAAATACTCTGTGCATGTTGTCACACATTGAAGTTGGGGAAGTAACACTATCCCTAGTTCTGTGGGAATAAGACAATGGAAACTCTGCATTTGGAACTTTCTTGGAAGCTGCTTCCTGAATCTTCCTCTGATTTTAATCTGTATCCTTTCCCCATCATAAACCATAACTATGAGTCTAACAGTTTACAATGAGTTCTGGGTCCTGCTAGTGAATTAACAACCATAAGGGTAGTCTTGGGAACCTCCAAACTTTAAGTTGGTGTCAAAGGTGAGGGTGGGCTTAGGGACTGTGCTCCTCTCTAACTTTGTGGGCTCACTCAGTCCTTTTGCTGGCTGCTTCATGCTTTTGGGCTGTGTACCTCTCCTTGTATAAATAACAAGCCCCTAGAATGAACCCTTGTCACATTGGGTTGGGCCAGCAAGGGACTGGGAGCATTAAGTCAGGGGTCAAACTCAGGAAAATGAAAATCAGGTAAAGCCTGAAAACAGGTGGGAGCCAGGGAAGGATGGTCTGCACATGGCAGGCACAGAGGGGCCATGATCCTAGCTTCAGCTCTGCTGCTCACTTGCTTAATGCCTTTGGGGGTTGGAGGTTAAAGCTCTCTGGGCTTGTTTCTTTACATGTAATATACAGATACTGAATTAAATTATCACTAGGTCCCTTAAGGCTTTAGATTTTAGGGAAACTCTGTGATTGCCAGCATGGAAAGAGTGAAAACCCTCTAGAAGCTTATACTCAGAAGAAGCTTATTTTTCCAATTCTGGGTATTCGTGCTGGGCTGAGTAGCTTGATTGATTAGAACACAGTGCTAATGCTTGTTGTGATCATGGATCTGAGCTCCCCAGAGGGCAGTTTACAGCACTCTGTATTTCTGCCTTTTTTCTTTTCCTTTCCTTTCCTTGCAACAATTCTGTATTCTACCATATGTCAGCCACTGTGCTAGCTAGCAGTGATTACAAAATGATTATGTACATTCCTGCCCCCTGCCCCTGATGGGGCTTTTAACAGGGTGGGAGATTGGGTTATGTAAACAACTAAATAGAATATCTAAATAAAACAGGGCTAATTATAAAGGAAGGTACAAGCAAAGTTTTAAGAAGTAAATGAATAACTCAGAAGGTGGCAATGGTAGTCCTTGAAATAAGGGCCTAGGAGGGTATATGGGATTTAAAATAAGAATTTCAGGGGAACTTGGGCGGTGCAGTCAGTTAAGCATCTGACTCTTGATCTGACTTAGGTTTCCATCTCATGGTTCATGAGTTCAAGCTCAGCACCAGACTCTGTGCTGATGGCATGGAACCTGCTTGGGATTATCTCTTTCCTTCTCTTTGCCCCTCCCTGACTTGTGCGCACACATTTTTTTCCTCTCTCTCTCTCAAATAAACTTAAAGAAAATAAAATAAGAATTTCAACAGGTAGAGATTAATGAAAGTGTTTTTCCAAGAAAAGAAAATGGCAAGAATAAAGCCCCAGAGATTTTTAAGTATAAAGTGTATTTGGGGACTGACCCATAACCAGTGAGCCTGGGTTATGAAATGCAGCAGGGGAAGCGGTAGGAACAGGAAGGAGAGAATGCAAGAAATGAGGCTGGAGATGGCTTTATCCAGCAAGTCAAAGTATTTTTATTTTACTTGGCAGCAAGGAAGAGTCTTTTGAAGAAAGATAAGAACATACTTTGAAGTTGTACTTTCTTCATTCTTGCTCCTACTGTGCTTTCTTGAATCAGTGGTGATGCTGATGATAATAGTAATGGTGACAATGATAATATCAAAAACTAAGTGTGCCCCCACAGGTATTTTACATTTTTCAAAGTACCATGACTTACCTAAAAAAGTCTTTTAAGCAAGGTTTTAAGTTCTTGAAATATAAGGCTCTACGCACAGTGCTTTGTAGAAATTTTTTAATGCTGACAAAGCCCACACTGGGTACACCTGTCCTTGTTTTAGAGATGCAGAGTGTACAGCTCTGAGAAGGTGAGGCTTGAGCAGTTGCTTAGACTTAAGGTCTCTTTTATTAACTTCTGCACTGTACCACCAGCTAGCTCACTTCATTCTTACCTGTCTGGGAAAATATTACTCTTCCCATTTTATAGATGAGGAACCTGAGGCAAATAAAGGTTAAATCATAAGCCCAAGACCACATGATGAAGATGGAAATTAATTCTTTGGCTTCCCAAAGCACTTTCCCCCTGCTTGATGGGAGTTGTAATGATGCATGCAAGATACAGCATGCACAGGTGTTGCATATGCTCAAGGTTGAATGAGCTGCTGGGAAAAATCAATACTTTTTTGTTGTTAGTTCAGATGACTGAATTGGCAAAGCATTTTTCTTTTGTATGTGTATGTTGCCCACAAAGCAGCTCCTCTAAATTGTCCTCTACTCTCCCTTATGCGTTTGAGGCATTTTCGAGGATATTTGTCCACTTATTCTTTCTTTTCTGAAAACTACAACGCTCCTACCCCAGTATCATGTTTGATTCTTATATGATCCTCCCTGCTCCGGTCAAATGGTTGGAACAATTGGTTAGGCCTGAGAGCTTCTCAAAATCAGCTGGCCCAGTCAAATTATTTCTAGGCTTGGAGTTGACATGTGGTAATTCTAATGGCAGAACACTGGTGAAAGCATCCTGGACTTCTGTCCCCGGGGCTGCCTTGACCCCAGCCCTCCCAGAGGACTGGGTACAGCCTTTCCTTGGATACTGTGTGAGATCCTATTAACCTTCCCATAAATGCCTTCTTAACATTTCCTCTAGTTGGAAGTAAGCAAAGCAAAGAAATTTAACCAATAGTCAATTCTGACTATAGAAACTATAGCAAAGCTGTAGAAGCTTCCATTAAAAAAAAAAACTCAACAATAGTCTCTGTTATTGTTTTCAGTTACTTTTAAATATTAAAAGTCATAAACCCAGGATACCTACTGAGATGAACCCACCTTGTTTGCAGTGTATGGGTCTCAGGAAATCATGGGGAATAAAAATGCTTCTAATGTTTAAGTTCAGAACAGCTGTGTGGTTCTGACCCAGCCTTCTGTCATAATGACCAGCCAGGCCATATCTGGGCTGAACCTCTGTGGGTGAGTTTGGTTTTGCACAGGGGATCTCTCTGGCAAGTGAGCAGATAGTTTCTCTTGACGCCTTTGTAAGTGTTCGAGGGTAAGTTTACATTAAGGGGATCTTTCACAAGAATGATGCAATGGTTTTCTGGACCCTGGGCACTAGCTTCTGGTTGGAGAATCTGGTGAAGTCATCAGGAGGTGAGATACAAGACAAGAGGCAGATGATGGTTCTGTCTGAATATAGTTAACATTCTTTTAGCTACTTTTGAACAAATTCATCTATTTATTCAACACATATTTATCAAGTGCCTGATAATAAAACCTAGGACTTATTAAGTGCTAACTATACTCCAGGTATTGAGATAAGACCTCAATTTGTATTACTCATCCATCCATTTAATCACAAATAATTACTGAGTGCTTATTATATGTTGGGCATTGTTATAGGCCCTGAGGATATGGCAACAAAATCAACCCTCTGTCACCAAGTGTGTGTGTGTGCATGTGCGAGAGAAAGAGAGAGAGAGAGAGAGAGAGAGAGAGAACTATATGATAGTTCAGAGAGTGATAAGTACAATAGGGCAAAATAAAGCAAGGTAAGGGGACTAGTTAATGAAGATATGGTTGCTATTTTATGTGGTGAGTTCAGGGAAAATTTCTAGGGGAAGGCGACATTTGAACAGAAAGTGGAAGTAAGGGAGTAAAGCCATGAGAATATCTTAGGGAGGAGAACTGCTGGAAGAGAAAAGAGCCAGTGTATAGCCCTGAAGCAGAAGCATGCTTATTATTTTTGAGAAGAACAAGGAGACCAGTGTAGCCGGAGAAAAGAATGGAAGAAAAGCAGTTTGGAGGTTACTAAAATAATGTTGCTACTTAAAGGATTATGGTAGTTTAGACCAGTAAGCTAGGGTTAGAGATGATAAGCAGTCAGACTGTGGATATATTTAGAAGAGCCTAAAAAAAAATTCCTGATGTACTGCATGCAGGATAAAAGAGAAAAAGTGGTCAAGAACCAGAGTGCAATATTTGATACAAGCAACTGGAAAGATGGAGTTATTATGTACTGAGATGGGAAGACTATGAAAGGAGGTGGCTTGAGAGATAAGGCAAGGAGTTCAGTTTTGCATAAGTAGGTTTGAGATAACTATTAATTATCCAAGTGAAAATAACCAGTATGCAACTAGTTATTTAAATCTGGAATCTGGAGAAGAGATCTAGGTTGGAGATATTTATTTTCAAGTCATCAATGTATAGATAGTATTTAAAGCAATGGGACAATATGAGATCAGTTAGACAGTGAATGAAGTATCCTAAGAACTGAAGCTGAAAGATTAAAAGAGAATGGCTGGTGAAGTAAAAGGAGAACTAAGAGAGAATAGAATCCTGGAAGCCAGTGAAGAAAGTGAAGAATGAGGAGTGATAACTGATTATTGGATTTGCCAATATGAAACTCTCAATGAGAAGTGTTCTCATGAGTTGATAGATAGAAAAGCCTGATTACATTGATCTAGCAGAAAATGGGGGGGGGGCAAGGAAAGGATCTCTTAAGGACTGTTAATAGGGGATAGGCCAATGGAGAGGATGTGAGGTCAAAAGAAGTTCATTTTGTTTTAAGGAGAGAAGTCATCACAGCATGTTTGCATGTTAGTAGGGGCAACTGAGTAGAGGTGGAAAACTGATGACCTAGGATAGAAAGGGAACAATCACAGGAACAATGTCCTTGAGTAAAAAAAAAAAAAAAAATTACACCAAGTCCACAAGTGAAGGAATCACTTTATATAGCAGTGTTGACATTTCACAAGAGGAAAGAGGGAAAATGGACATAGATGTAAGTACAAAGGTAGATCAGTTGGTGGGAATGTGTGAAAGTTTCTTTTTCATTGCTACTTATTTCACACTTTCCTCAGTGAAATCAGAAGCAAAAATTCATTCAGTGAAAATGAAGAAGGGGCAGAGGCATTGGAAATTTGAGGGAAAAGAAGGTATAAAACACTCAAAGAATCAAAGAGTATTTGTACTAGGGAAATCATTTTATTTATCCTAAAATAGCCCCATAAATCAGGTATTGTTAAGTCTATTTTACAGTTTAGGACACTGAAGTTACAGAGGTAAGTAACTTGTTAGAAATATACAGTAAATAAGCACAATTTGGATTTAATCTTTATCTGACTTTAATTATGAGGAGGATAAAAAATAATTGCCTAAGACATATTTCTTGTGACCATAGAGTTTAGGCCAATTATGAGGGGGAAAAAAATCCCACCTTTACCTCAAAAAGACATTATATGTAAAAAATGTTACTCAAAGGAGATGGTGTTAACTGGGAATAGAATGATGGAAGGTTTCAAAGTGGAATCTGAGTTAGGATTTAGATGGTAGGAAATGAATAACCAAAGAAGCACTAGAGAAGGAACTCAAAATGAGAGGAAGATCAAACGTAAAGAGAGATTGGTAGAAATGATAAAGAAGTATTTAAGAAATGGAATGTTGGCAAACCTAACCTGAGTAGAACTCAATACAAATAAAGCTTTATGTGTTAATAAGTTTCCCTATCAATAGAAGTAATTTTAACACCAAAAAGATGCAGAAGTGGAGGAGGAGGTGTGGGGAGGGGGCAATACATTTGGTGAAGAGCAGTTGGTAAGAGTGCTTGTGGAAAAATCTCAGTCTTTGTGACATGGGTAGCCAGAGGACTGGGTCTAGGGAAACCATATTCATTGTAGAAAGAAAGAGGAATGATTTCAAACAGGTATAAGCCAGAGAGGGGACCACCAAGTTCTGTTTGCTCGCATCTCTGGCTAATTCCTGAACTATGCATGATGGAATAGGCTCCAAGAATATCCATTAAAAACAAACAGATTTGACCTGAGATGGGAGTTGCTGTTCAAGAAAAAGAGTTTGCAGTTAAATTCCAACAAAGTATGTGCCTGTTAAAAGACAAAAAACTATATCTTGTGGAAAAATAACAGGATCCAGAATCTTCATGCTTAACATTCATAGTGTCCAGGATGCTCAACATATAAAACCAGGGAAAATGTGACTAATTCTAAAAGGAAAAACCCATCAGCTAAGACTAATCCCAAGGTGACTCAGACTTTGGAATTAGCAGACAGAAAATTTAAAGAAGCTATAACCATGAACATGAGGGAAGGGAAGGAAAAATAAGATAAAAACAGAGAGGGAGGCAAACCGTAAGAGGCTTTTACATACAGAGAACAAATTGAGGGTTGCTGGAGGGGTGTTGGCTTGGTGTATAAGCTAAATGGGTGATGGACATTAAGGAGGGCACTTGTTGGGATGAGCACTGGGTGTTATAAGTAAGTGATGAATCACTAAATTCTACTCCTGAAACCATTAATTGGATTTAAATAAAATTTTTAAAAAAGCTATAACCACCTTCAATGATATAAAAGAAAACATGCTTGCAATAAATAATTTAAAATCTCAGCAGGGTGGGGCACCTGGGTGGCTCAGTCAGATCATGGCTCAGGTCATGATCTCACGGTTTGTGAGTTTGAGCCCCGCATCGGGCTCTGTGCTAACAACTCGGAGCCTGGAGCCTGCTTCAGATTCTGTGTCTCCCTCTCTCTCTGGCCCTTCCCCTCTTGAGCTATGTCTCTGTCTCTCAAAAATAAATAAAAACATTTAAAAAAAGTTTTAAAATCTCAGCAGGGATATGAAAACAATAAAAATGCAAAAAATTAGCATTCTATAACCAGAAATAAAATATCTGAAATAAAAAATTCATGGGACAGACAACGGAGAATAGACAAGACAGAAAAAAGTTTGTGAATCTGCAGATAAATCAGTAAGAATTATCCAGTGTGAGGAACAGAGAGAAAATGAGGAGAGCCTCAGGTCCTTGTTACAAAATATAAAGAAGTCTGACATCAATGTTATTCAAGTCCCAGAAGGACAAGAATCAGAGAATGGGGAATAAAACATATGTAAAGAAATAATGGCCAAAAATTTCCCAAATTTGATAAATGATAAATTTACAAAGATACTCAATAAACCCAAGAAGAATAAACATGAAAAAGGCCACAGGCACATACATGTGTCAATGACACATGTATGAAAAGCCAAAGAAGAGAGCAAATCTGGAGAGGAATCAAAGAAAAATGACACATTACATATAAGGGAACAATGGCTTGATTAAAGGCCAAAGAAGATTGGAACATCCTTAAAGAGTTGAAGGGGGGGAAACTGAATTATGAAAGCAGCAAAAATAATTCTTCAAGAGTAAAGCAAAACAGACATTTTCATCTAAAAGAAAACTATGAGAATTTGTTGCCACCAGATCTGCACTATAAGAAATACTAAAAGAACTTCTTCAGGCTAAAGCAAAGTGACACCAGATGGAAACTCAAATCTCCAGAAAGGAAAATAAGGTATCACAAATGGTAAATATCTACGTAAATGTAAAAAAGTGTATTTTTTTTTGCTTGTTCCTCCTTAATTTGTTTATAATACATGTGCCTGCATAAGGAAAAAAATAACATTGCCCCCTGGGATTTTTATGTAAGTAGATGTAATACATATAACAATAGCATAAAGATAGAATTAGAGAATAAATGGACTTTCTTGATTGCAAAGCTTTTACATTTCATGTGAAATGTTACACATTAACTCTAAGTAGACCATTAAAATTTAAGGATTTATACTTTGAGACCTAGTAAAACTACCAAAAAAAAATAATATAAAGAAGTGTAGCTAAAAAAAGAAGAGAAAAATTAAAATGGAATTCTAAAAATTATGAAAAGAATCCTCAAATTTTCAGGAACAGAGGAGCAACAATAACAAAACAAAACCCAGAGGGAGCAATTTGAAAATAAATACCAAAATAGTAGACTAAAACATAACCATATAAAAGTTACATTAAATATTAAGAAAGTTAACACCCCAATTAAAATGTAGAATTTGTCAGAATGGGTAAAAATCAGTGAATTACAAATAAAATTAACATAAAAATAATATAAATAGACACAGGATGAAAATAAATGTATGGTAATAAAGATAAACTATGAAAACAGCAAGTATAAGAAGACTGGAGTGGCTATATTAATGTCAGGAAAAAGATGATTTCAAGACAAAGATAAGGAGAGAAATTTCATAATGTTAAAGTATCAATTTATTAGGAAGATATGATGATCATGCATATATATGAGCCTGAAAACAGACCTTTAAAGTCTGTATTTGAAGCAAACAATTAGTTAAAGGAGAAAATAGACAATTCTACAATTACAGTTAGAAATTTAATACCTTTCTCTTAGCAATTGGCAGAACTAACCAAAAACTTAGTGAAGACAGAATATCTGAGCATTATTATCAATCGCCTTTGTGTGTTTGACATTTATAGAACTATTAATGACTGCTAGCACATACATTCTTTTCAAGGGCACATGCTCACCAGGATATGTTAGGTAATAAAACAAATCTCAATAAATCTAAAGAGGCTGAAATCATACAATGTGTGATTTTTTAAAAGTTTATTTATTTTTAGAGAGATAGAGACAGCATGAGTGTGGGAGGCACAGAGAGGGAGACAGAGAATACCAAGCAGGCTCTGCCCTGCCAGTGCAGAGCCCACTGTGGGGCTTGAACTCATGAAACTGCGAGATCATGACCTGAGCCAAAAGTAAGAATCAGAGGCTCAACTGACTAAGTCACTCAGGCACATCTACAGTGTATATTCTCTAACCACCGTGGAATTAATTAAAAATCAATAGCAATAAGATATCTATGAAAGTCACACGTATTTGGAAAGTAAACAATGCTGTTTTAAATAGTTTGTGTACTAAAGAAGAAATAAATAAGGAAAAAAATATTTTGAACTGAATAATTAAAATAAAACATCAAATCTCGCAGTTTGTGAGTTCCAGCCTCGCCTCGGGCTCTGTGGTGACAGCTCAGAGCCTGGAGCCTGCTTCAGATTCTGTGTCTCCTCTCTCTGCCCCTTCCCCACTCATGCTCTGCCTCTCTCTGTCTCAGAAATGAATAAACATTAAAAATATTTAAAAAATTAAAAAATAAAATAAAATAAAACATCAAAATCTGTGGGATACAGCTAAATGAGTACTTTGAAAGATATTTATAGCTTCAATTGCTTATATTAAAAAAAAAAGATTTAAAAATCAAGGATCTAGGTTTCTACCTTAAGAAACTAGAAAAACACCAAGGTAAACCCAGGGTAAAGGAAGGAAAAAGATAATAAATAAACCTAAGTATTTAAGCATCTGACTTCAGCACAGGTCATGATCTCATGGTTCATGGATTGGAGCCCGGTGTAGGGCTCTGTGCTGACAGCTCAAAGTCTGGAACTTGCTTCAGATTCTGTGTCTCTCTCTCTCTGCCCCTCTCTCATTCATGCTCTGTTTCTGTCTCTGTCTCTCTGTCTCTCTCTCTCAAAAATAAACATTAAAAAAAAAACACATAAGTATAGAAATCAATGAAATAAAAATTTGACACAAAACAGAAAACAAACAATAAATGAAACCAAAGATCAATGATCTTTGAAAAAAGTCAATAAATTGATGTATCACTATCTGATTGCTCAAGAAGATAAAATAAAATACCAATATCACTAAGCACTATATCCTATAGACATAAAATGGTAATAAGAGAATATTGTAAACACTATGGTAATAAATTTGACTGTTGAAAACAGACAAATCCTTTAATGGACATAAATGATAAAAATGTACACAAGAGGAAACAAAAAGAAATGAATACTCCTATGTCAATTAAAAATATGACTTAAAATCAAAATCTCTCTACAAAGAAGAACCAGGCACAGTTGGCTTTACTGGTGGATTCTACCCAACGTTTAAGAAAAGAAATCTTAAACTCCTTTAGGATATACAAGGGAAGGGAATACCTCTCAAATTATTTTATAAGTTCAGTATTACAGACAAATACATCACAAGAAAAGGAAACTATGTACCAATATCCTGCATGAACATAGGCTGAAAATCCATGACAAAATATTAGTAAATAAAGTATAGTCATATATAAAAGGAAAGTATATTATGATCAACTTGGATTTATTCCAGGAGGTCAAAGTTGGATTTAACGCACAAAATCAATTTTCCTCATCATATTAATTGGATAAAGAAAAAAACCCATATGATCAATTCAGTAGAGGCAGGAAAAAAAAATAAAATCCACCTTTTCTTGTGATAAAAACTCTAAGAAAACTAGGAACAGATGGGATTTTCTTCAACCCAATAAGGATATTTATACAAACTTTACAACTAATACCATATTCAACAGTGAAAGATTAAATGTTATCCCCTAAGGTCAGAATTAAGGCAAGGATATCCACTCTCACAGCATATTCAACTATGTATTAGTGTAGCTAAGCAGTTCAGTAAGGCAAGAAAATTAAAAGTCATACAGATTTAAAAGCAAGATATAAAAATGTTTTCATCTGCATATAATATGATAGCATATTTAGAAAGTCCTAAAAGGTAGAATAGGTGAATTTAAGAGATTGCAGAATATGTGGTAAGTATACAAAAGCCAATTATATTCCTACATAGTAACAATGAACAATTGAAAAATAAAATTAAAATAATCCACTTAAAATATCTTAAAAATACTAAAGAACAAATCTAATGAAAGATGTGCAAGACTTACGTATGATCACAAAACATTGGAAAGAGAAATTAAAGAATGCCTAAATTAATGAAGAGAAATACTATGTTCATAGATTGGGAAACTTAATGTTGTTTCGATGGAATTCTTCCCAAGTTGATTTATAAGACTCTGTGAGATCTCAATCAAAACCTTAACCTTAATTTTGTTAAAGAAACTGCCAAACTAATTTTAATATTTATATGAAAGTGCAAAAGACCTGGAATAACCAAAACAATCTTGAAAGAGATAAAGTTTGAAGGACCTACTCTGCCTGATTTCAAAACTCACTGTGAAGTAATTAGGACAGTGTGGTATTAGCATAAATTAGAGAAGTGGAGCAGAATGGAGAACCTAGAAATAGACCCTTACACAGTCAATTGATTTTGACAAAGGTGCCAAGGTAATTCAATGGGGAAAGGATATTCTCTTTAACCACTGGTGCTGGAATAGCTGGATATCTGTGTGGGGGAAAAAAATGAATCTTGACTCTTATTTACACTATACACAAAAATTAATTTGAAATTAATCATGGGCCAAAATATAAGAGAAATAACAACAAAATCCCAGAAGAGAACATAGGAGATAATCTTTATTATCTTGGGTTAGGTAAAGATATCTTAGATAAGACACCAAAAGCACAAACTCTAAAAGAAAATATTCACAAATTAGATCATGACAAAATTAAAATCTTTTGTGTTTTGAAATACAAAGAGAAAACCAGAAAGCAAGACATACTATTATAGGACATATTTGCAAAACATTTATGTGAGAGATTGCTTCCTGAATTTATTAAGAACACTTAATAACTCAGTTATACTACGAAAAGCAACGTAATTTAGAAAGAGGAGAAAATATTTGCACAAATATTTCACAAAAGAAGATAAAATGAGCACTTGAAAACAAGCATGTGAATGGCTGTGATTCCTTCAATTCTCAAACACATGAAAAAGTACTAGATACTATTAGTTATCAGAGAAATGCAAATTAAAACAACTTACACACATTAAGTTGGCTAAAACTGAAGAATGATAATATCAAGTGTTGGGAAGAATTTAGAATAACTTGGACTCTCCTATAGTGCTGATGCCAGAGGAAAATAGGATAGCTGGCTTGAAAACCAGTTTGGCTGTTTCTTATAAAGTTAAACAGATACTTACCAAATAACCCAACAATCCCTGGTATTTACCCAAGAGAAAAGAAAACAAAGACTTGCATGTATATATTTCTAGTTACATTATTTATAATAGTCAAAAACTAAAAACAACTTAAATGTCCATCAACAGATAAATAAAGAGTTGTCATATAGTCATACTATAAACTGTTAGTCATAAAAGGGTATGAAATGTTGATAAACTCAACAATGTGATTGTATCTTAAAAATGTTATGCTGAGTGAAAGAAGTCAAACACAAAAGACTTATATACAATATGACTCCATTTATATGCAATTTCAAAAAAGGGAAATCTGTAGTGACAGAAAGAAGATCAGTGGTTTCCAGTGGCCAAGAAGAAGGTGAAGGGATTGGCTGAAAGGAGCCTGGGTGCAAGGGAAGCTTTAATGATGATAAAATGTTCTGTATCTTAATTGTAATGATAGTTACAGAACTATATACAATTATTAAAACCAGACTGTAATCTAAAGTGAGTACGTTATATTCAAATTATACCTCACTGAAGCTGGGGGAAAACATCCTAGCATGTAAGACCGAGGTAAGAGCCTTTACAATTATAGCAAAGATGCTATAGTTTCACCCAGATTTCACTTCTGCCCTCATTTTGTGAGAGTCATAAACTAGCAGCATATTTAGTTTTTGACTAACACTCTCAATCTTATGTGCCACACACTCAGACACACCTAAATGTACATCAATTTAAATAACATAGGTAGTTCCTCCTGCTATTCCATCTGCTCACAGAGCTCATGCTCTGGTGAGAGTCACAAATAGATGCTATTCCTTCAAACCTCAAGCATCTGATCCCATTGAAAGTGATTCTGGTCTCTAGAGATACCCATTTTCCACCACAAAGTCCCCAGGGGCAATCCAGCCTTAATTGTCCAGGGTTGTAAAAAATAAAATCACACAGAAATATAGGTATTTTATGGGCAATTTAAAGGATTTCCAAAAGTAGTTTCAACCAAATATGATTTTTGTTTCAGGGCCAACTGTCAAAGCTAATTCCTACATATGCTATGACTTTATTGAACTTCAAGAGAACCCTAAGGCTACCCAGAACAGTTTGTAAACCACTCCATGCTTGGATGCTTCAAGTGGGGAACTTGTTAGCTCACAAAGCATTCCATTCCGTTTTGGACCACTGACCTGTCAATTTTCCAAATGCAGGGTCATCTTGTGACCTCTACTTTTGGCCCTCTCTCTGCTCTCTGAAACCACTCTGAAAAAATGGTCTTTTTCCTGAGAGTTCTCTTCAAATATCTGAAGGGCTATCAGGTTCGCCTCTAGTGTTCTCTTTCCAATGCTAAACAATCCTAGTACCAGATTGATTTTTCTTCCCTTTTATAATCAGCCCAGCAAAGCTCATGGTCTCAGCTCAAAACAAGTGCCAAATCAGGCAATGGTATCTTGGCACCACCTGTCTTCAAGTTACTTAACTTCAGCTATGGAAAAGTGCAGGAGGCCCTGGAGTCTGAAGAGTGCTTGCACTAATTACACTTTTCCAGTTGAGTTTTGTGACAAGGAGTAGCAGTGGTGAATGACTTTAGACCTTTACCTGACTTCCATCACTGACGTGCAGCTGATCTGCTTTAGGAGATCACCATCCCTTGACAGCCCAAGAGCCCACTCAGCTCTTATTGCAATGGGACGTTATAAGGTCATGCAATAGAAATGGCCTCCCCAATCCTCCCTTCCTTTGCCCCAGCCTCTACCAGGAAGATATTCAAAATATAGTAATGATCTTTAAGAAGTTGCATGTTTATTTTGCAGGCAGTCTCTGCTGCCTCCATTAGTGGACTGAGCCCTCTCCCAGGCTTATACAAACAGCTCTCCGGGAAGCAGTCACGCTTTATGAACTGTTCACAGGGTAAGCACATCACTAGCTGTCAGCAGCTGAATAATCTTTTACCCTGAAGAGCTAGAAAAGGAAGGAAAGACAAATAGCTCTGAAGAAATGCTTCTGTAAGTTTAGCAAACAGAATGGCTACACAGAATCACTTGATGCCTCTCATTCTCTTTAATGTCATTAGTCGGTATATCCAGCCTTGCCATGAGATCCAGAGGGGGAGAATGGGAAGAGTTTCTAAGACCCCTTGCATTCTGTGAGTGAGAAAGAAACCAGACTTGAGGTCAGGACTTGGGTCCCAATCTGACTCGGCCTTGAGTTGCCTTCATCAGGGGTTTCTAGCTGGCTCTCCTTGTCTAGGAATGTGCTAGAAGGGCCTACGGGTAACTAGCTTGTTGATAGTCATTTCCAGGATCAAATACAACAACAACAAAAACAGCATGCAAAGAATGAGAAAATTATTATTAGTTAAACCTGTTTTGCACTTTACAATTTTCAAAGATACTGCCTTATAGTTTAGTTCCTTGAGCCTTTCATTCTCTTTCTAAGCAATTGGAAGCAGATAATGTTAACTCCATTTTTGCCTAATCAGAAACTAGGCTGCAGACATCGAGACGGTCACACAAGATAATGAGATGAACCTGTGGTCCTAATTGCTAGTGTAGAGGCCTTTTCATATACTGTTTTTCATAGACCACCATTATTTTCATCTAAATAACCATTCTTTTCAGAACCACTTGTTGAGCATTTATTAGATCCAGGCTTTGAGCTGTGTCATAAGCATTGTTTACAAACTGAATCCTTAGAACCCTGGGCTGAAAAATTACACATATGAAAACTCAAGCTCAAATGGGTCAGATAACTTGCTAGAGTTATTTTCTGATCCATGACAAACTATATGTCATCTTAAGTGACTAACAACCTCTCTCACTCTTGGTATAACGGAGTTGATGCTATGTACCTCTGTCTCTCCAAGGCTAGCTAGCACAGGGACCATCTGCACTACTGGAAAGGAGAGTGTCTTGAAATGTGTAGAGTGACCATCCTTTGCTCACAGCTAGTAAGTGGCAGAGCTGGGATTCAAATTCCAAACAGGGATGTAGGCATGATACCACACTGCATACAAATTACATACAAAGAAAGCCACCACCCAGGCCACTCTTTGATGATCACATACATAGAAGAAATAGCACTCCATGGTAAACACTTAAATCTTTGCAGATTAAAAAAAAAGATGTCTGCAAGACTTTTGAGCCCCTAAATCCTAAAGGGCTATTTCCCTTATGCTGGACACACAGGCAGCAAGGAGTTAATGCTGGATGGTGAGAATGGGGCAAGAGCTACTGTGGCAGCACCTGAGATTCACCTTTGACCATGTTTTTTTTTTTTGTTGTTGTTGTTGTTTGTTTGTTTTTTACCTGCTGAGCAAATAAACATTACCAAGGAAACAAGATCTTTTCTCCCCTGTCATTTTGAAGTCAAGTGTAGCAGCTTCAGATGATGGCAGTAGCTACTTGTGGAAAAGGCAAGGTGGAGTTGGGAGGCCCTATGTAGGTGCCTAAGAAAAGAAAGAAGGGAAATTTGTGGGGGCCTGACTTCCTGGTTTCTGGTTCTGGCTGAGTTCATTGTAGATATCATGGACATTCTGGCTGGTGATTAAAAAGGGATGCTGACAAAAATTTTCATTTTCTTTTAAAAATGTTTATTTCTACAAAAGTTCTTTTTAAAAAAATTTTTTTAATGTCTATTTATTGAGAGAGAGAGCATGGGGGAGGGGCAGAGAGAGAGGAAGACAGAATCTGAAGCAGGCTCCAGGCTCTGAGCTGTCAGCACAGAGCCTGATGCGGGGCTAGAACTCATGAACCATGAGATCATGGCCTGAGCTGAAGTCAGACGCTTAACCGACTGAGCCACCCAGACACCCCTCTACAAAAGTTCTTAAAGCAATCCTCTGGTTGCCTGAAGTCATGATCTCTAGGTACTTCCAGCAGAAATAGAAGAAAATGGAATGGAGTGATAATTACAAATAATTATAATGGTGATGATGCTAGGGATAACAGCATGTATTGAATGCTTCCTATATGCATACAACTTTGCTGAATACATATACCATTTTGTTAAATCCTGCTAGCAACTGGCCCTATTACTGTCCCTACTTTGTAGATAATAAAACTGAAGCTAAGAGTTTCTGGAACTTACAAGTTTGAAACTAATGGATGAGTGAGCCAGCATTCAAACCTAGGCTGTGGTCTGATTATGGAACTCAAACTCTTTAATACTATGCTCACAAACAGTGTGTGACTTAAGCCCTCAACTAATTAAGTAGTAATTACTGGAGAGAGTCAATAAGAAAAAGACAATTTACAAATATAAGGTAAAAAATAAATGATGCCCCTTGATAAGAGAAAGCTTGTCTGGGTGACTTAGCCTTAGATACTTGACATTTATTTTTATGTTTCTTCCAGTTTAACATTCACAGGAAGAGGAGGGCTGATCAGTGCAGTTGGAAGCAACAGGAGGTGGTGAGAGAGGTGAACCTGTGAGGGATTATTAGAGCTAATTTTTTTTTAGTAACTGAGTTGAGGTCAAGTACCCAAGAGCAACTGGAGTGATGGCAAACCACTGTGCCCTTGGCCTCAATGTATCCACCAGGGCATCTAAATAAAGGACAAGTTTAACAGTAGGGAAAATCTACTGAGTTTGACTTTTTATAGAAAACATCTGAAATATCATAGGGATCATAGGGATCATAGGACTGTAGCCAAATGGCACTTCTGAAATCATGTAATTCAGTGTTGTACTGGGATTTATTTTGATTTGTACTGGATTTTATTTTCTGGGAGTCATTTCGCAATTTCTGGAGATATTTTTGATTGTCACAAATTGGGGGAGGGTCGGGTCATGCTAATGGCCTTTGGTGAGTCGAGGCCAGAAATGTTTCTAATTATTCTACAATGCCCAGGATAGTTCCTATAACAAAGAATCATCCAGCCTAAAATGTCAATAATGCCAAGGTTGAACAATTTTTTCTGGTTCAACTCCCTAGAAGCTTAATGTTTAAGTTCCATGTTTTATTTAGATGTTATATTTTATCAATAAAGTGTAAAGAAAATCAACCTCCAGAGAGGTTTACCTTATTATTATTTGTATCATCAGCCCCAGCCTATTCATGCAAATTAAATACCATACGTTTGGTCCCTGACAAACCAGGTATCACCAGTGCCTCTGCACATCTCAAGCAAGCCAGGATCAGTGTCTCAGAGGGTGCTTCAAAACTCATTGGCTGTAGGGTCAGAGCCCAGCATTGGCTGTAGGGTCAGAGCCCATATTCCCATGAGTTGGCTCTCTTTTCGAATCCGTTCTTTCTCCCCAGCTCAGGATTAGATTCTCTCCCTTTCCCAGAGAAATCAGACAAGCATGCTATCTTTGGCTAGAACCATGGCTTTCTTGTTCAGTTACCAGAGCCTAAGGTTCCCTGAAGGTGCCTCGTGGGCTACTGCTCTCGTCCCCCTTGGATAAGTGCAGTTCCCCTTGTATTTAACCACCCTAAAGGCTGGAAAGATTTTCACCAAATTTGGATACTAACATTTGGGTTATTCTGCCTTAAAATTTATGCTTTGAGGCAGACATGAATATTTCTTTGAAAGACCCAACAAAGCACCTCAGAGACAGACTAGCTAAGAGTGAGATACAATGACAGGCCTGTGTAACTGTCAGTCAGGTGAGACATTTAACATGTATTAAGTCCCTGTGGATAGTAAAATCGAACAATGGTTTCAATATGACCCCAAGTCATAAGCTGCAAAGGCACAGCTCTGTAGTGCTGGCTCTCATTTGCAAGCAGCTGTAGTGAACCGGAGTTGAACAGCAGAGCAGTGGCATGGGAAAAGTCATGGGCCCTTAAGGCAGCCTGCCTGATGCCCACACTGAGCTCTATGATCTCGAGCAAATTACCTAACATTTCTGTGCCTCAGTTTCCTCATAGGGTTGTTGTAAGGCCTAGATGAGTTATCATGAGTCAGGTCTCAGAATAAATAGTGCCTGGCATGTGGCAAGTTCTTAGCAAGGACTTGGTGCTATTATTACCATCATCATTATTATTATGCCTTAGCAGCCCATAATGGACACCAGCTGACTCTATTTTATATGCTGGTATTCTATGTAAGGTTTCATTTTTTTAAAAAAAGGGTTTTCTGCTAAAAATAAATTTGAAAACCACTGGACAGCTTCATTTTCACATCAAGAGCTTTTAGGACTAAATGACATCAATATGAAAGCCAGATTCCTCTTATTTTGAAGCATGAATTAAAATTGTCACATGACTGAGAAAAAAAGCTCAGTGATTAAATCTGAGGCCAAATGATGCAGCACTAAGGAGGGACCTTCTCACCTCTTCTTTGCCCTTCACATTTAAAGAAGTCTATATAAGCTTTCAGGCATTCACTTTCATTTTTACGAACTTTCACTGGAGTTTGTTAAAGATAGAAGCCAATGCAATTGAGTCATTATTTTGCATCCTACCTAGATCCGGGTAGATTGGTTGATGGAGGGTCTTAGAAATGTCAGAAACACTTATTGAATACTGCAATATAGTGATTAAATATAGTGACTGCACTACCTGGGTTTAAACCCTGGGCTTTGCCACTTACAAGTTCTGTGACCTCGGCAAGTTATTGAACATTTCAACCATGGCCCAGAGAGGGCACATAACTGACCCAAGGTCACAGAGAAAATGGCAAAACTAGCACTGGAAGTGACTCAAAGCCAGCACTGACCCTTGATCAACCAAACAAAGCAGCTGACCATGGGCTGGGACCAATTTTGCAGATAGGCTTGTTTAAAGTATATAATGTTTTGAAAAATATTTGATTTAGCTGCTATGATTTAAAGGAATTGTGTTTCACCTAAAACTGTGCAGTTTCAGCTTCTGTTTCCTTGTCAATACAAGTCATTGTAATATCTACCACGTGGACCTGGCATGAGGACTAACTGCAAATAATCCACGAAAGCTCTTAGTACAGTGCCTTGTATATAGAATAAGCACAATGAGCTGTTGTCCTTGACAGCATTAAAGCCACGATTTGAAGCTTTTCTGTCTCCGATCTGTGGCTGACTTTCTTACCCACTCAGATGTCCCTCACATTTCTGCATTTGGAATTCATGCTTTTAACAACTGTGATGAAATAGCTGCTAAGTCTTGCTGAGAGAGGAGGTAAGAAAGGACGTAAGCATGAGAAGGATTATTTAGCATTAGGCTGGGGCAGGCACTTTCTAGTGGCTTTAACTTGATCCACTTATATAATCCTTAGAATAACTGCATAAGGTCTCTCAAGTTTTCACATGTAGAAGTTTTATTTCTCAAATTAATCTGTAAGCACCTCCAGCATGGGCCTGGAATCCTATGCTTCTGAACATTCACTACCATCCCCAGGGGGAAGATCAAGACCATCTCATCCTACTGGGAAATTGTGGCCCAGAGATGGAGGGTAACTACCCAAGGTCACACAGCAGTGGCAAGCCTGGGACTTGAACCTGAGGCTCTTTACCTGTGGTGGCAAAGTGGCTGCTCATGACATCCTAGTGTGCAGGTGGGCTTAGTTGGCCTGTACCACAATATGAAAAAAAAAAGTTGCCAAAGTTTAAGAAAAATTGTGACATTTGACATATAAATCAGGGTTCTCAGCTCCTTGTTAGGTCTGGCCTCCCTGAACCTCAGTCCCACAAGGCAAATATGGCTGGGGCTGAAGAACCTTTGCCATTCCAAGGACTGTGGGCTAAGAGACAATCACCACTTTCCTAGCCTAGTTAGGCTACCTACCTGGCCTTTACAGGCATGTGAATTTGTGGCCCTGATTTCCTGACTAGTACTCTTCCTGCTCCCTCCCCCCCGCCCCCCCTCCCCCCCCCCCCCCCCCCCGCCACACCTTCTACAATGCTGAGCTAAATTAACCAGTCAGCAGCTCTCTGAACAGCCTATAATGGGTTGAAATGTGTCTTCCTGAAAGGTATTGAAGTCCTAGCCCCCAGGACCTGTGGATGTTATCTTATTTGGAAATGGGGTTTTTGCTGATGTATTCAAGTTGAGTGAAATGAGGTCACACTGAATTGGGGTGGATCTACTTCCATTAGAAGAGGAGAAGAGATGTAGATACAGAACCAGAAGCAAGATAGCCATGTGAAGTTACAGGCAGAGGTTGGAGTTAGGCTACCAGAAGCCAAGAGGCAAGGAAAGATCCTGCCCTTAGAGGCTTCAGAGGGAGCATGGCCCTGCAGATGCCTTGATTTCAGACCTCCAGACTTCAAAACTATAGGAGAAGAAATTTCTGTTGTTTTAAGCCTCTCAGATTGTGGTACCTTATTATGGATGCCCTAGGAAATAAACACACAGCCCTATATATATATATCCCTTTCACTTTTTGTCCTCATAGCTTGCTTTTATCTTTGTTGTCCTTTCTTTTCTATTTCCTGTTTCTTCTCATCCCTCCTCTGGTGCATCTCTATCTTTTGCCCTGTCCTTCTCAGGTTCACTATAGACTCTGAGACTGACTCATGTCTCCCAGGATGAAAAGATTGCTGGAACCAATTCAGAGCTTGGCAAATAGGGAGGTGACAAAGGGGAGTAACTATCTGCAGGTGGTGATATGGCTTAGAGCTGGGAGACATAGTTGCCAGGGTGCCAGAAACAGCTGCAGAAACCCGAGATGTGCAGTGCAGATCATTGCAGTACCACCTTTGGAAGCTGCTAGAACAACAAGCTTGCCCAGGACTTTGTGTGAATTGGCCCAGACACCTCCTTTCTCTCCCCAGCATCTCGAAATCGACTCTAGTAGCTTCTTAGCATTCAGTGCAGCACACGCTGGTGAAGCTTAGACAGGCTGTTTGCTCCCTACAAAGCAGGGTGCTGACAGCCTTTTTGCTTTTCTCTTCCTTATTGCTTAATCTGTCCACTTCCTGATACTAATGGATTTTTAAATGAGCCTAGGACAATTGATAGCATTTCCCAATTAAAACCAAATACCCTTCGTCTACCCTTTACATAGCCATAGGGCCACAAAGGAGCACTGGGGAGTGTATGCCCACCTAGACCTCTTTCCCTAGCTCTCCTGCCTCCTACCCTCTATGCCTGCATACATATACCCCCTCTCATAGGACCTGGATGTTGAGATGCAGGAGTGACTTCTAGATGCCAGCTAGAGTGATGTTGGCTAAGATGTCTGAACAGTCACAGGGTTACTGGCAGAGACAGGATTTTTCCCCATCTTCTCTAATGTCAACTGGTTTCATAGCCACCAAATTCAGAAGCTTCCCTCAGGATGGGAGAAACATTATACAGCCATCATAACTGATAGAAAGTTTGAGAGAGGGTGGGCTAATGGTCTGGGGAAGCATATCTTCTTATTTATTACTACGATTTATTAAAAATGAAATAATATACCTACTGTTTACTGAGTCTCTGCTCTGTGTTAGGTCTTGGGCTTGGCCTCCTATATAAAGTATCTCTAATTCTTTTAAAAATGCTTAATAAAGATTATCTGTATTTTACAGATGAGGAAATAGACACTCACAGAAGTTAAATAACCCATCCAAGACTACACACTGCAGTAAATGTCAGAGCTGAGTCAAGGTAGTCTGAATCCAAATCCGTGCTCTACTACTCCAGGAGTACCTTCTTGCTACTAACAGAGGAAGCATAAATTTAGTAACCCTATTTGGGGTCTGTGTTCAAGGTGACCTTAGAGGGTTGAAAAATAGTACTGGTACAGAGGACAGTTTATTAATTCACAATCTTATCCATGTGGGAGAAAAAATGCCTGGGAGTGGTAGTGCCACGACTCACAGAATTCTATCTTCTCAGACCTCAGCACCCTCTTGTAGGAAGATTCAAAATTACCCTGAAGGAAGTCCTCCCAGATAGGTCTAGGTATGTATGCCAGCAAGAAGGAGGAGTCAAAATATTTGCTCCTTCTCTTTCTACAATTCAGCTGCCCTCTGAAATTGGGCAGCAATTCCCAATTGGGAAGCAAGTTCCAATTTCTGTTTCAGTTTCCACACCTACTTTCCAACCTTTGTCTTAGTGCTTCATCCACCTGGGGAGGAGGGGTAGGGTTCACTATTATTCTTCTAACACAGGGAAGGAAACTCTCTGAGAATTAAGAAACTTGTTCAAGATTAACTAACACATTAGCTAGTTGTGGTGTTAGGTCTTGAATCATCTCCCTTCATGCACGTTACTGGAAGTTAAAATGGCAGAAACCAAGATCTTGCTTGGTGAAGCAACAAGTGAGGGTCACAGATGGAATCCTCTACTCAGCCAGCTGGTCATCCACCACCAGATACAACTCATGTAGGCCACATCCCCTTATCACTAGACTCCAGCATGCCCCACCTTGGTATTCTCACTATAAACTTCTCCAAACCTGTCTGAGGTTGCTAAGCTCAACAAAAGCTAAATTTCTGGATGTTGGTGCAAATAGCTACAGGGAAATTAAGTTTCCTTCTTCTTCCAAGATTAAGGATGACCTCCAATCTTTTATGTGCAGATAGCAGTAGTGAAAGATGCAGAAAAAAATGCAGGTTGTAAGTAAAGACAGAGATGCTCCAAATTGTTCTACTGTGGTTGTTCTTATGCATCTGGAGTCTACACAAATCTCATTCTAGAATCCTTCTTGTTGTATCTTATGCTAAACATGTCATCTTCTCATACAGTTTACAAGGCCTGTTTTAAACTGAGCATACCCACAATCTCACACACAAGTGTGACAAGTGACATTCTAAAAGCTTAACAAATGTGACTTCTTTGTAACCAACCAAAATGGCTGCTCACTCCTCCATCACTGACCTCCACCTAGCAAATGATCCCACCATTTACTCCATTGCCCAGCAACCTGGCTTCCTTTTTCACTTCCCTCTTTCATCTCCAACAAGTTCTATTGGTTCTAATTCATAGAATTTCTAGAATCCATGGACATTTCTCCACTGCCACGAGTCTTGTCTGCCACCACCCACACTCTTGATGTTAGAGAATGTCTCCCTCATTCCCTCCACCACTACCACCCTCCACTCTGCTGTCAGCACATTTCTCGTTATGTTACAAACCTGCTTAAAATGCCATAATGTCTCCTCATTGCTTTCCATATAAATTCTAAACCTTTGCATATGACTTATTGTAAGTTGCATTTTAGCCTGTGCTAACTTCTCCAGCCACGTTCATCCTCCCTCTTTGGCCCTCTGATGCTCCACTTCAGCCATAATGAGCTTCCTGTTGTCTTTCAGGTCCCAGGTTTCTCTCTCAGGACTTCAGCATATTTTGCTCCTTTAATCAGCAATGGCCCAGGACTTTTTCATCTGGCTTCCCCTACTAGTTCCTTAGATATTTCCTGTGGGAAATCTGCATACCCCCAACTTCCCACTCCAAACACCTGTGTCAGCCCACATGCCACCTACTCCCACTGCCCCCTGTACTTTTGACCTGGAACAAGTTGCCTTTATATCATAATTGCTTGTTTAGTTCTTTCTCTTACAGAGAGGGAACTCTGAGAGGTTGCAGACTATTCATTATTAAGCACAATGCCAAGCATGTGGTGAGCTCTCAATAAATATTTATCACTTTTTTTTTCTTCCTTCTCAGTTTCATCAGTACTGACGACACTGGCCACAGTTAGTTCCTCTCAAACACATCCTCAGCATCCCCAGGCTCTCTGCTCCCCCTTTATTTCCCTCTCATGCTCTCCCTTCCTTTCCACTGAGAAAAAGTTGTTTCAGGCTCATGCCATGAAATGTCACTTCAAAATATTTGACAAAAAACAGAGAGAAGCTTAGTGTTGTTTTCTTTTTTTCCTCCAGTCCGTAGTGACAGGATGAACTGAGCACGTAGTGGATCTGAGTTGCCATGGTAACTGATAATGGTCTAGTCCTTTCACTTTCTTTGTAGGCGAAAATATATCTTTTTTTTTTTTTATAACTAGCAAGGGATGAGGATTTATCTTATTGTTTGCTAGATACCTAATAGCCCAAAGGACTCATTCTCAATTACCTAGTGCTTTCATTCCATTCTGAAAACTCTTTGCTGCTGGCCAAAATGGTTCATCAGAACTGACACTGTCACTGGGGCCATCCTCTTGGTTGTCATTCTGGAGTCTCATAAAGGCTTGGCAGGAAGAATTCTAAATGTTTGGCCCAAGAGGTTTGGAGAAAGGAATGTGTATGTCTGTATCTGTGTGTGTGTATTTGTGTGTACACATGCATATGTGTCCATCTGCAGTAGGGAACAGGTAAAAGGAAAGATGTTTCACATTTTTGTCGTAGATGAACTAGGTCATTAGATGTACCAACTCAGGGACTTTCTGAACATGAAGTCTTTACTATAAAGATCAAAAGATTCTTTGAGGCCCAGGATCAGTGTGCTATATCTAATAGGCCCAGTATCTAATTGCCTATATGTGTAGGAGTTAAAGATGGCTGCTCATAGACATTCTTGACTCTAAGTAGGACAGCCACATTTCCAATTTTTACGTAAAAAAAAGATATTCACAGAGAAAGACATTTGTACATGCATGCAGGAGAATAAAGATAAATTAGAGCCAATCCAAACTTCAGGGGACAGATCTACTCCCTGCCCTCACTCCCATTTTTTTGCTCCAGGAGAAAGAACAAAAATAGGATTCCTTTCATTTGTAGAGCGTTTAGATTTCCCTGGGTCATTTCTCATTTTGGTCATCAATGCTATCAGGTGGGCATGGTGGATTACCCCGAAGTCCAGAGAGGCTAAATGACTTCCCAAAGGTCAGAGAGCAAGTTCATGACAGACTCAATGAGAATCCAGGTGCAAACTTGAAATCCAATGACTATCCCTACTCACCAAGCAAGGACTCCCTCTCAAGAGAGAACTGGGACTTCTGACAGTAGCCACCTCCTTTGCATTCTACCTCCACTGGCTATACATAAACATTTATGGAAAAAACCTCTGAGGCTAGACATTTATATGCAAGGAAATTGTCCAGTCTTCTAGAAGATTCTCTGTATGGGGTCTATACCCATGTTGTGAATTGAGTTTGCTACTGACCTCAGCACAGCAACTCAGTATAGTCAATAGTAATGTGATCCTCATTTTAAAAGTGAAGACTCAGAGGGGCGCCTGGGTGATTCAGTCATTTAAGTGTCCAACTTCAGCTCAGGTCATGATCTCACAGTTCGTGGGTTTGGGCCCCATGTTGGGTTCTGTGCTGATAGCTCAGAGTCTGGAGCCTGCTTCAGATTCTGTGTCTCCCTCTCTCTCTGCCCCTCCCATGCTCATGCTCTGTCTCTCAATAATAAATAAAAGTTAAAAAAAAGTTTTTTAAAAGTGAAGACTCAGAAAAGTTAAGTTCCTTGCCCAAGGTCAAGGAGTTAATAGCTTATGGAACCAAAATTTGGGAGAAGAGAAAAGGAAAGAAGTGAAGATGAAAAAAGAAAACTCTTATGGGTAAATATTTTACCTACCAACTTCTGGGCGCTGTGCTGGGCATTTTTATATTTAGTATTGGATTTAATCTCATAACATCCCTGTGAGAGGCTATTTATTCTATGTGTGAGGAAACTGAGGTCCAAGGAGGTTAGATTGTATTCTGGAAATCGTACATCAAGTAAGTAGCAAAGTAGAAATACCAGCTCAGTTCTACCTGGCCAGGTGAAGCCTTAACAAGAAAGCACCCCATATGTAGCATTGGTGACATCAATTTTGAAAATCTATAGGGAAATAAACACTATGGAACAACTTTAGGACTAAAGAAGGCTAGGAGAAGCTTTTAGCTCTGTTTGGATGTGGGGAAGAACAAAGGAATTCTCAAGCAGGGTCCAACAAATGTTCTATCATCTTCAGTGTAATGGACCCAGAATTGTATTGTATTTGGTGAAAAAACATGGATATCTACCATTTATTAGCTTTGTGGTGGTGGGCAAATTGTCTACCCTCTGGGCCTCTGCTTTCCCATGTGTGAAATCTGCAGTTTGAACTTGATTAGGATTGGCAGAAAGACTTCAAATCATAGGCCAATGCTGATGAATTAATTGGCAGTGGCTGCCTGGAATGTTGTGTTGTTAAGGACTCCAAGGCTGTACCTATGTCAAGATCATGATTGATCTCTTCCTTGGCCATTGGATGTAAGGATGGAAGGACATGTCATAGATTTGCCATCCCAAGTCTGATGAGTAATAGACATTTATTGTTTTATCACCTTTGTTTATTTGCCCAGTTTTTGGCAAAGCAACTTATATTTTTTATCTATATTTGCTTCAGTAATAAATTCTCATTCAGTGTAGATATTTATTGTCAAGCTACAAGGAAGAATCCCTTTATATCCTTTAGTGAAGAATTTGCCAGTCAAATGCATCTTCCTCTTCTCCAGTCCCATGATAATTTCACGGGCTTTAATCATTCCAAACTTTTGCTTCTGTCTTTCCAGATTAAAGAATCTTGAAAATGTCAGCATATCTCCTTTCTAAAAATAATTATGATGATCAGAAGAATGATGATAGGAAGAAGGATTTTTGATTTATTGAAAAATTTAGGATTTTTCGCTTTGGAAAGAAGTCCATTTAAAGGCAACCTGGTTGAAACAGATAAAAGCACCAACAGAGGTCAGAGGGATTGTGTGCTTTTCATGAAATACACAAATCCAATGATGAAGAAGCTTCTTTGGAAAATTGCATGAAGAAAGTTATTTACTTTCTACTTAGGGTAGAAACTTTCAAGGTGTTATCTAAATAACATTTAGGGTTTTGGGGGGCACCTGGATGGCTCACCCGGTTAAGCGGCTGACTTGGGCTCAGGTCAAGATCTCATCGTTGGTGAGTTCAAGCCCTGCATCAGGCTCTGTGCTGGCAGCTCAGAGCCTAGAGCTTGCTTCAGATTTTGTGTCTCCCTCTCTCTCTTTCTGTCCCTTCCCAGATTGTGCTCTCTTTTAGTAACAAATAAACTTAAAAAAAAAAATAAAGAACATTTCGAGTTTCTTGAAAGTACTTCAGGGGAAGCCATAGGGGACAGGAGTATGTATGGGATTTGGTGGGATGGCCACTAGCTTCATTTCTCAACCTACACCCTTCAGCTCCTCTTATTTTCTGCTTTGTGAATTACATTTCTACACAAGGTTTAATGTGAGTAAACATAAGTTTGAAAACCATGCATTTAGACAAATAAAAGAAAGTACTATTTCACATAGCAGCAAGTAAATTACCAAATCCATTATATTAAGGAGTGCTACAGGGGACTGTTAAGACAAAATCATTGATTCAAAAAATTTGGAACATTTTTTTGAAGGATAAGCCTAAAGATAATTGTTGGAGGAAGCTGTGCTCTATCTAACATTACAGTGAGGAAACATCACTCACCACCCCCCTACCCCGCCCCCCGCCTTCTAGGCTACATATTTTGAGTGTAACTTGGTATGGGAAGTTTAAATTCCCTGTCTTAAAAATCTGCATAGTGTAGATGGCACCCTGCTTATTCGGAACACCTTTTCTAGAAGCACTCTTGTTGTTTACATAGAAAATAGCATGCTTGCTCCTGAGCTGGTAGGAGGATTGAAGAAGTAGCAAGTACTCAGAATTAATTAACTTTGATTTACAAAGCAGCATCACTGACATACATGATAATTAAAATCTCGCATTAGTTATTATTCTATTTGCTTTGCTGAGCAACACACACACAGAGAAAGGGAGAGAGAGAGAGAGAGAGAGAGAGAGAGAGAGAGAGAGAGAGAGAGAGAGAGAAAGTGTCATTCTTACTGTGATATGAACATTTGGGTTTTCTTGGAATTTCTTCAGAGATAGCTATAGGGAACAGAATCTATTTTGAAAACCAGAAGAGACAGAGTCTTAAATGAACAATGTCTACCATTTTCCCATACCTACTATGCAGCACATGTCATAACAAATAAGTACAATAATAATGCTGATGACAGCTAACATTTATTGAGTCCTCATCTTATTCCAGGTACTGTCATAAATGTTTTATATTTACTAATTGATTTAATCCACATGACAACCTTAGGAGGTAGGTGCTCTTATTATGACTATATTGCAGATAAGAAAACCAAGGCACAGAGTAATGCAAGTTAAGTGTCAAGGTCAGAATTAAAATGTAGCATGTGTAGCTTCATATTCCATGACGTGAATGACTATACTATGGTTTCTTCTTATATAAAGTTCTTTAAAGAAAATCTCTTATTAAACCTTTACAACCATCATCCCACCTTACGGAAGAGAAAACTGAGGTTCACAAACATTAAAAAACTTGCCTAAGGTCATGCAGCTAGGAAATTGTACAGAAATTATTCAGATTTGAGTCCAAAGTTTGTGATAGTTTCTACTACAGTAGGAGGCCTGTCATGTAGAGTATAAATTATGATCACTTTCTGTTTAATATATACAGACATAAAGAAAACTGATGGGAAGGTGACAGAAATTTGTCTAAGAACATCATCATCATCTTTCCAAATACCATCTATGTAAATTCCCAAGTCTCAAACACATATTTAACCTATACCTAAGAGGAAGGTTGCTGGGAAATAAATGTCTTGACAAATTGTGGTCTTCACGTGGCTCAGGATTTTATGGTTTCTTGACAGGAAAGAGACAATGGAAAGTCAAAACAAATAAGCTTTCAAAGACATGTAATCAGGGGTACAAATACAGATCTGAAATGAAACTCTAGGATGATGTATTGCAAGGTTCTATGGCAGTGAAATATGTGCTCAGACACTGTTTTAGCATATTGGGACTCATATGACCTCCAAGCTATGGCTTTGACTCTGAAATGATGTAACTCAATCCATATTTAATGATGAAGATTACCCAAGATAAGGCCATTGATGTCACCAACTTGCAATTTCTAAGCAATTGTTGCCGTTTCAGTTCTTTGTGGGCTGGTTGACCACTGAATGACTACAACAGCAGAACCTTCCTAGAGATGACCCAGGTCAGGAGGCTGCAGGCAGTCACGTGAATGACCACTGTGGTTAACACTACAGGGATGGAAACAGATGCTCCCCACTGGGCAGCATCCGCTCATATGCAAAAATAAAGCTAAAGGACATAACCTGTTTTCATTGCCACAGACATACTTTATTTTACTATATTTCATTTTTCTACAGTTTTGAGGTATATTTGATGTATACTAAACCATGTGTATTTAAAGTGTGCAATTTGATCAATTTGACATAAGTATATATTCATGAAATTATCATTGCAATCAAGATAATGAACATATCCATCACCCAAAAAGTTTCTAGTTTCCTTTATAAGTTCCTGTGCCTCACCACTCCTGTCCTCCAGGCAATGACTGATTTCCTTTCTGTCCTAGAGATTTGTGTTTTTTAGAATTTTATATAAATGGAATCATATAGTATTTTGGGGGTGAGATGGGGTAAGGAGTGTGTTTGGCTTCTCTCACTCAGCACAACTGTTTTAGTATTCCTCTTTCTTGTATATATCAGTAATTTGTTCCTTTTTGTTGTACATATAGTATATAACACACTTTTTTTTAAATTAGTGTTTGGGCTGTTTCCAGTTTTTTGCTAGTATAAATAAAGCTGCCCCTAAACATTTGTCTTTATGAGTGGATATAGGTTTCTTTTTCTTTGGTGGGGGGGTACTTAGGAGGGGAATTGCTAGGGATATAATGAATTTAATATAATTGGGTTTCAGTGGGTATATAATTATATAATTAATTTTTAAGAAACTTCTAGAGTGCTATACAAAGTGATTTTTACCATTTTTCATTCCCACCAGCAGTGTATGAAAGTTCTAGTTACTCCACACTTTTTTAAACTTCATTTTAAGAGAGATAGGGAGAGAATCCCAAGCAATTTCCACACTGTCAGTGCAGAGGCTGACATGGGGCTCAAACTCACGAACCCCATGAGATAATGACCTGAGCTGAAATCAAGAGTCAGATGCTTAACTGACTGAGCCACCCAGGCATCCTAGTTGCTCCACATTCTTAACAATTTGTGGTATGGTTTGTCTTCTTAATTTTTAACCATTTTAATAGACTGCAGTGGTATTTCATTGTGATTTTAATTTGCCTTTCCTTAATGACTAAAGATGTTGCATATATTTCATGTGTTTTTTGCCATCTGCAAATGGTTTTTGGTGAAATGTCTTTTCAAATTTTTTCCCTATTTTTTTGTTTATGGATTGCTGGTATTATTATAGAGTTCTTTACATAATTTAGATATAAGTCCTATGTTAGATATATCTCATGCAAATATTTTCTCCCAGTCTACAGCTTGTTTTATTTTTGTAACAGTGTCTTTTCATGTGCAAAATTTTTGGTTTTATGAAATCTGAATTATTGATTTTTTTCTTTTATTTTTCATGCTTTTGTGTCATGTTTAAGAAACATTTGCTAAGCCCAAGGTTACTAAGATTTTCTCTCATGTTTTTTTTTTTTCCAAGAAGTTTTGTAATTTTAGATCTCACATTTAGATTTATCATTTTTTAGTTAATTTCAATGTTGTGAAGGTTTAAGACTTATTTTTTTTTTTTTTGCATATGACTATCCAATTATTTTAGCCCCATGTGTTGAAAAGATTATTCTTTTCCCATTGTGTTGCCTTGGTACCTTTGTCTAAATCAATTGATTATATGTATGCGGTACATTTCTGGACTCTGTTCTATTGATCTATAAGCATAAGCTTATATTTGACATGAAAATAGTCATGCTTTCCTTGAAGGCCTGTATTGTTAGAATGTTTTTATTGGCTTTAAATATAGACATGACCAAGTTAGGCAAGAGGGGATAATTCATACCTGGATAGGGACTGTATTGGGTGAACATTCACTGGAGGATAAACTTTGTAAGAATAGAGATACTGTATTACTCAGCCTTGTTCCCAATGAATGGATGGGAGATTAGACATAGTGTAATTGGAAGATAGTTGAAACAGGAACCAGGTAATCTTAGATCTAGTGCTGGCTTTGTCATTCACTAGTATTTTATCAGTTTAATGGGTTATATAAGCCTCCATTTTTAGATAAGGGGAATATTAAACCAAATAGGTAACAGAAGACTGGAGAGTCAGTGTGGTGAGGATGGGACATACAAAAAGTGGAGAGGCTAGAATGACATTTTGCTCTCTCCAGAAATCTAAAGTCAAATGTAGAAAGTAGTTCAATTAACTGTGTATGGCAACAGAGCAAGATTTCTCCATCTCAGCAGCTTAGGTCAGATATTTCTTTGCTGTGGAGGGCTATCCTATGCACTGTAGGATGTTTACAGTATCCCAGGCACTCTCTGCTCCCAAGTGTGGCAACGAGAAATGTCTCCAGATGTTGTCAAAAGTCTATGGGAGCAAAATCAGCATGGTTGAGAGCCAAGGCTATAGAGGGTACAAATAGTTCTGTGTGGTAGGCTGTAGGGAGACAGCATTTTCAATAGCAGGGGAGAATTTCATTGTATTCAGAATTACTGATGGTGAACCCAAGCTGCCTAAGAGTTGGGTGGTAGTAAAAATGACTTTTCTGTTATGTCAACAGTGGTTGGCTACCCATTCATGGGTATGTACACACCAAGTAGACTGCTGAAGTAGGTGAAACCTGACCTTCCTAAGCCTGTTTCCTCATCTGTAACATGGATATTATGATGCCATCAACACAATAGGTTCAGTGAAAATTAAACGAGATGATATACATAAAGACCCGTGAACAGTGTCTAACACATAGTATATACTTACTATGTAATGGACATTGTTATTACTATAGAGGCAGAAACACCTGCACTCTAGAATCACCTTCCTACAACAGGAAGCTTTTGGCTCTGTCCATTGTCTTCTTTATTCCTCTGCAAGGCAAGAAAGGAGGCTTACCTGACTGATTGAAGCATTGACATAGAGGTCACTAGTGGTCAAGGTCATTATATCCTGAAAACTTTTTGTCTCTTTCTTGCACTTCTGTCTTTCTGTTTCTGTGTGGTAAACATATGTAGGCTGGCCTGGCCACTAGGGAAGAGTCTGCTAGTCTCTCTTCCTTTTCTGATTCAGTGCTCCTAGTTGGGCAAGTGGACATGGCTCTTGTTGGCACCTGATCACCTGTTTTTTCCTGGTGGCATGTTTTGGAATACTGGGTCAAGATTTAGATGAGGGCAAGGGAGATGGAGGACCAGGTCAAGCAGCAAAGTAGATGGAACTGGAGGGTACTATGCTAGGTGAAATAAGTCAGTCAGAGAAAGACAGATACCATATAATTTCACTCATATGTGGATCTTGGGAAACTTAACAGAAGACCATGGGGGAAGGGAAGGGGGGGGAAATAATTATAAACAGAGAGGAGGGAGGCAAACCACAAGAGACTCTTAAATACAGAAAACAAACTGAGGGTTGATGGGGGACAGGGAAGAGGGGAAAGTGGGAGATGGGCATTGAGGAGGGCGCCTGTTGGGATGAGCACTGGGTGTTGTATGGAAGCCAATTTGACAATAAATTATATTAAAAAAACAATAAAATTTAAAAAAATTAGCCCTCAGGAAATCCTGTGATTCAATCTAACCTTCTCTCAGAGTTTTGCAACATTCCCAAACTCTATTAATAATGTGCTTTGGATCCCTTTTACTGTTAACCCTTGTACACGGATTTTCTCGGGAAACCCATAAAGTAGCAGGATGATTAACACAGCTGGCTTTGGGCACTGAAGGGCCCCAGACTCTATGACTACAGAATAACCATCAATTCAGCAATCTATAATAATTTACATTATAATCCTTAGAGTTTCTTTCACAAATAAAAAATTTATGATTCAAAAATCTGTAAAAAAAAAAAAAAGGTTAAGCTTGCCTTTCTGGGTCCTTTTAAGCTGTAATTATTTTCTCTGAGTTTTCCTTATTATCTACCTTTTTATAGAATTCTAGGCATAGACACCATTAAATATAGTGCACTGTCCATGATAAGAAAAGCCCTTCCTGGTATCTGGTGGATCAATCCATATTATGGTTTTTTCCAAGGCCTCTCCTGAAATGACAATTCATATTTTGAATAACACCTCAGTCTTTAAATTGTTTCACGATAGAAGCACAGGTAAGCATGATAGCTTATTCCAAGGCTCTAACCCTGATAATAAGAGAATAGCTTTGTCATCCATAAATGAGGTCCAGTTATCTTTCACTGAATGTACACAAAGAAAACAAAAGTCATTTTTTAGAAAGATATTTGTATCTCCACATTTTACTGAACTCAGTAAGGCAAGGGTGAACATCTGAGGTCTTTGTAAATCTAGTCTTTCCAAATATCAGAACATGTTTTGTAGACACTTATGGCAATAGACTGCATAAGAACAGTAGATCTGTACCAAAAGGAATATCTGTCTGCTCTTTCCTGTGCCCTCTCCTATCATCTCTATTCAGCATCTTCATGCAAATATTTAATTCTTCACCTCCCATCCTCACCAAAGGAAAATTATTTTCTTTTCAGAAGCACCTTCTTCCAGAGTGGAAATTCTAACGTTGCTCCTATTTACTTACCTCTGTTCCTATCTGAAAACAGTAACTCAGCCCCCATGTTTGCTGTCCCTGCTCCAGGATTTGCTTGTTAACAGGAATTCTGGAGTCCTTGAGCATCCACTAACATTACTGCCATGACTGCAGAGGCATCGAGGCCCCACTCTGGAGGTCAGACCCAGACTTCAGCATTTCACAAATGTTCTCTGAGCTGCATTCTTAGAGAACAGTAGGAAGTGCCAGCAGTTTTAGGATATGACTCCCAAATTCTAAACATGAAGAGAGAGATCAACTTCTATTCTCATTCTGGGAAAATCAGGTAGTCTGAACATCTGATACCTTCAAAATGTAAGTCATCACCTCCTCTTGCTAACTGGAGATGGGCACTTTGCAAACACAACAATAGTGTTGGTATTTCAGTGAAAGCAGGTGCAACTGGGTTTTAAATTGTGTGCATGCGGCTTGAAATAATCAATAACCAGGTAGGCTAGAATCTTTCTTTTCCCACGACCTTGCTTCCTGTATATACTCAAAGACAATAATCCTAGATAAAAGATACTGTGATTGCCACTAATTTCCCACTCAGCAAAAGGAAGATTTTCTGTTTCCTAGGCACATGTTCCCATCCTTTGGGTTATACAGTTGAAAAAAAATGTCCAAAGAAATTGGACAAGCTGATCTAGGATTGTTAAGGTTTTACTTTTCCAGTTAAGTTAAAAACAAAACCCAAGCCAGAACTACCTTCACACTTACCATGGGTTTTATTCTGTTAACATTAGGAATGACACGATCTTAGAACAATGATAGTCATTAAGGTAATTAATCTCACTTTATGAAAACCCCATTATATTTTTTATTTTTCTCACTTTGCTGAAGACTGACTTGAGGGCAACAATGGTGTGATTTCATCCACATACATTCATCCAGAATATGGTAAAGGAAAACTGGAGTTTGACACTTGCTCCCACCCAGTCTCCAGGGAATTTTCAAAGTTTATGGAGAAGTTTGAGGCTCCCAGGATCATTGGGGTTGATATGCTCACCTTTGCATCTTCTCTGGGGTACATGGGCAATCTGAGGAAACACAGCACTGAGCGATTGGAGAAAATCAGTTCTGACTGAACATCTGAATATTCAGACTGACTGAGTATGCCTAACATGTCAGGCACTGTGCTTAGTGCTTGCCTATATTTTATCCATAAAAAACAATAGAGGAGTTTTATCCCCTTTTTACAAATGATGGGCCTATGCTTCAGAGAAAGTAAGTAACTTCTCTGAACTCATATTGCCATTTAATAATTCTGGGATTTGAACAAACATCTGTCTGACTCCCAAATCCTTGATTTGGAATAAAATATCTGTGGCCATGAAATTGATTACAGCTATTATTTCAGTGGAAGCAAAAATTGATACTGGGGGAAAGGAGACTTCATCCTTAGAAAATCTCCAAAAAAAAAACCAGGTTATGCTGACTGGTTGTGGTCCCTAAAATGTTAGAACCTCAATTATTACACATAAACCTTGAAACCCTAACAAAGCAATTTAATCCCAGATGTTTGCTATGCTAATGTCTGTGGAAACGTCCTGAACTTTATGAATTTGGTAATCACATGAAAAAGATGCTGTTTTTTCCACAAGGAACAGACACATGTAAACTTAGTATCCTTGGAGATTTTGGGGATATATTCCTTTAAACACTTATATTTTGCATTTGGTGAGCATGACCTTCACATGTCTGACTTCCTTGCACTCCTTGCAAGTAAACCTTTCCTTTCCTGTCCTGAAAGTTTCTGTTGCTCAGTATTTCTTTGTCACTTCACAGTTTTTGAGGTTTTCTTGAATTGGCTCCCTACTAGGAAATAATAGGGAGTTTCTTCCCCAAGTGCACAAGACTCTTTCCTTGTCTGTTGCTCAGTATTTCTTTGTCACTTCACAGTTTTTGAGGTTTTCTTGAATTGGCTCCCTACTAGGAAAAAATAGGGAGTTTCCTCCCCAAGTGCACAAGACTCTTTCCTTCCTTCCAATCAGAGCACTTTCCATGTGGGGTCTTGGCCATTGCTGGCATTGCATCATTAACTTCTCCTATCATCATCATTGTTATCTATTAAGCATTTGCTATATGTCTGAAGTTTTTAAAAATTCTCTAATCCTAATGTTTTCTTTAATGCTTTTGCTATAATCAAAGTGTTCTCATTTTTTAAAAAAGAAGACTAAGGTTTAGACAGATTATGCTATTCACCCAAATTCATGTGGCTGGAAAATGGTAAAACTGGGAATGTAAGCCAACATTGTCCATAATCCACACTGTTAACTGCTTTCTATGTCTTTCCCTCTTTACCCAGAAGGCCTTGCATAACTTCTCTGACCACCCATATTCCAGACCTGTAGCAAGACCTTTCCCATTTTCCTGGGCAGCAGGAATTCCTTTTCCTCTCAACTCCTCCAACATTCAATCAGTACCCTAACGGTAGGCATTTTTTCTGTTTTGTACCCTTTGCCACTACATTACAAGTGATCTTTCTCCTCAGCAAAAATGTAAGCTAGCTGGGAGTCCACAGGCATGCAAGAGATAATTAGGAAACAATGTAAACCAACTAAGAGCATCCCTATTCTTATAGCCAGTGAACACACCGCCAGGCAGAATTTCCAGTGAGTTACTCTGGTGGGCCCAGAGCTTTGAGAAGGTCCAGAAGGATGCATTCAGGAAGCTAATGGGTCTCAGTGGTCTGGCAATACTGCCTCAGTTGACTAATCACTCATTCTTTCTTTCCATAAATGCTTATTGAGCCCATAAGCTGGCGGGCTCTGCAAGAGGTATTGGGGATACAGTGGGAGATAAAACAGATGTTGCAGGTGAAGTTCCATAAAACAGGGGCCTCAGTCTTCAGTTGGCAGTCTGTCATGGAAAACTGAGAGACTGTTCCCAGTGTCCTGGAAACACAAGCGCTCCTGAGACCACTCTGACCACCTCCTGTCACATTTGCACCTCCTGCTGCAACTGACAGAGGCTCATTAGAGGAGGCTGGAGTGCTACATAGCACATTTGTTTGAACAGGGGAGGGAAGATGATCATTTAAACCCTTGACAATTTTCACTGTCTTTATAAATTCAATTGCTTCCTAGAGCCCCACCTTTCTTCCCTCTCCCCCTGGAAAGGTTTTCGAAACTGCTCTGTTGCCAAGCTTCTCTTCTAACTGACTGTATTTGTTATGAAGATTGGCATGGGGGTTACATGAAGAACAGCGCAGAGTACCTGGAATTGAGATGGGGCCTGCATTTCACAGTTGTGACACATTCTACAAGGCCCACACAATTGCTCTATTAAATTAAATGGCTGCAGTCTCCATCTGCACTAGTAATCTCCAGATAGGCTGGGCTCCTTTACAGCCAATAGCCTGCAGGTGTGCAAATAAGCACTCTGTCCACACCAGATGTCAGGGCCTAATTAAAATATAGAATGAAAGTGCTCCTCCCCAGGTGCTGAGCAGTCAGCATTGCAGTGCTTCTTGGGACAGGAAGTGGCAAAGGCAGAGAATTTAATTCTAGTTTTAGAAGCAAATGACTGCAAGAAATCCATCTCTTGAGAACCACTTAGCAAGAAGTAGAAAGCAAAAAGAAACACTGAAACCATCTCAATCACTTGTTCAGCATCATTTTTGGTGCTAATTCAGTTAGTGTGGCTGATTTTTAAGTTTATCCATTTTGAGAGAGAGAGAGAAGGAGGAAGGGAGGGAGAGAGAAAAGAAGCACGCACAAGTAGGTGAAGGGCAGAGAGAAAGGAAGGGAGAGAAAATCCCAAGCAAGCCCCACACTGTTAGCATGGAGCCAACATGGGGCTTAAACTCATGAACTGTGAGACAAGGACCTGAGCTGAAACCAGGAGTCGGACGCTTAACTGACTGAGCCACCCAGGTGTCCCTGTGTGGCTAATTTTTAGACCAAGGACAGGGACTCAGTTAAGGATCTCAGCTTGATTTTCAGATCTTGGAGTCACATTGCCTTGGTTATGTTGGACAGTTCATAATTTTGCCATACTGTGTAGCCTATCACATGGATTCTAAGAAGAGTTTTAAAGGCTTAAGAGAAAAGACACCTGAAGAGCTGTCAGTCACCTAATTAACACACAGTGAAATGTGTTAGGAAGTAATTGCATTTTACAACCCGTAGAAGCCCAAGTATGGATAACAAGAAAGGTTTACAAGTATGTAATATACCAAATCCTTCCCCCACCTATTTCTTTCCATATATATTTTCTCTTCTCCCTCCCACCCTCTCCGTATTCTTCCTCTGTATTTCTGTCTTCTCCACTTTCCCCCACCCACTTCCTCTACCTCCTTCCCATTGCCTCCATTTCTTGTGGTGAGGTGAAAAAACATTGGTTTTGGTATTAGAACTGCGTGTGAGTTCTGGGTTGGACATATTTTCATTTTCTTTTCACTGTGTATTTTTTTTTTCTATACCCTAGGCTTAATTTAGACATTAGATGAATTCATCTTCAAGGCACCTTTTCAAAGTATAAAGGGTGGCTTTGTGTTCATTTCCTCAAGGACCTCCAAGAGTACTCTCTTTTGTTTAGAAGGGGTCTTCTCCACACACAGTATTTTTATCTCTAAGTGATACACTTGGTAATTTTGCTCAGTACACTTTTGACAGTTGTGCATCCATTTTAACGTCACCTGTTACCTATTCTCTTCATCACCATTCTCTAAAGAGTCACTGAGACTCTGAGTAGTTCAGAAATTCACACAATGAGATAGAGCTGGGACTGAATTACAGCTCTGCCTGTAGCTGCACACCTTCAATTATACCACAATGCTCCTAGAA
The DNA here is from genome assembly GCF_028018385.1 of Neofelis nebulosa. Taxonomy (NCBI): domain Eukaryota; kingdom Metazoa; phylum Chordata; class Mammalia; order Carnivora; family Felidae; genus Neofelis; species Neofelis nebulosa. The sequence continues at coordinate 52,425,033 of NC_080782.1, forward strand.
GCATGCACAGTGCCTGCACCTGGTAAGCTTGCAAGAAATGACAGCTGTTCATCAGCATTATCGTTTATGTAAAATATCCTTAAATTTTAATGTCAGCCCTGTGAGGTAAATGTTCATCTCTTCCTTTTACAGGTAATAAAATAGGTATTAAAAGGTTAAGTGAATTATAGGTAGTGTTGAGGAGTATTTAGGATTATTTCTAGAGGGTCTGATAATACATTACTATTAGCATCTTTAACCCTCATTCCTGCTAAGTGCTAGCCAAGGGTCTTGGATGTTCCATATAGGGGGTAGAATTATAAAACAATGAAAATAATCTTTAAAGAATTATTTCACAAGTTGCATGTAAAAAAGAAGTCACTGTCATTATTTGTCCCATCTTGCTTTGACCCAAGCCAGAGTTGATGAGAAAATGTATCTATGATAGGAAGAACTCTAAGATCGTCCCCAATGTTCCTGGCCTCTGATCTATACGTGCCTTCTCCCATTAATTCAACTAAATAGTATTCTAAATACTGCTAGGAATGGGTCTGGCAGACATAATTCGGGTCCTAAAGCCACTGACTTTAAGATAGATTATCCTGGGTGAGTACGATTAATCAGGTGAGCCTCTCAAAGAGACTGGCAAGAGAGATTTGAAGTGTGGAACGTGTTTGATGGGAGGGAGATTTTCTATTGCTGGTTTAGAAGATAGATATACAGATGGGGCTATGTGGGCAAGAATGTAGATGACCTTTAGGAGCTGAAAATAGTCTCAGCTCTGACAACTAGCAAAGAAATGGGGTCTGCAGTGCTACAAACTGCAAAAAACTGAATTGGCCCCAAGCCCTGAACAACTTGGAAGAACAGAGCCAGGTGAATACCTTGATTTCAGCTTTGTAAGACCCGGAGGAGAGAACCCAGCCATGACTTGCCTGGACTTCTGACCTACAGAAACTGTAACATGATAAATGAGTGTTGCTTCAGGCTAAGTTTCTGGTAATTTGTTACACAGCAATAAAAAACTAATGCAGTGTCTAAATCCCTAAATGGTATACATATTATATAAATTATTATATATATAAATGCACTCAGATGAATTATTCACCGAATTTTTCACCCTTAGATTTGAGTAAATTTTACTACTTAATAAAAGGAATCCACAGTCTGATAGCAATTATAATATATAATATTCATTGAACAATTATGATGTATTCATTGTGCCAAGTGCTTTTCATGCATTAGATCAATCTTGATAATCTTCAGAAGTAGGCACATTATGAATGCTTATTTTACAAGTGAAGAAACTGAAGCATAAAGAAATATTGAGGGCAACATTCTGTTATTTAAAGGAAAAGTCATTAACATTTGGGGCACTTATTAAAAACAAAATTTGCTTCCTTTAGTAAAACCAGGAATGTTCCATTTTTCTCTTTTGTATGGCTTTCTGCTCATCCCAGGCCTGTGATCCCTACCCTGCAAGCTTACATTTCCTCAGTCTTTACAATGATGACAAATGAAAAGCACTGATAAATGAGAATAAAGGAAAAACAAGAGTATTATTCTTGCAAGACTGCTTAAGTAAGTTATCACAATAGTCGGCACATTTCATGGCACCTGGTCAGCCCTCAGATAAAGGAGAACTTAATCCTCACCACAGGTTACGAATGTGACACATGCCATCCCTTATCAGTTTGTGTGCCTGGTTTGTTCTTTTGATTTTATCATTTCCATCTGGGCACAATGCCTGTCATCACCCAGGAAGACACTTGGAAGTGGTGTCTGTGAGAGGGAACTGAGACACCTATACTGTGACCTTGTGTCCTAAAAAGCCAGCCTTCTCTGAAGCAGGTCAACAATGCTTCAACACTCACACTGCTCTCCCATCTTCCTGGGTTTAGGGTTCTGAGTTGCATATGGTAAGTTCTTAGGGAGAAACTTGATGACTCTAAATAGTTGGTAACATCATATACCAAGTCACACGGACCACACTGGAGACAACCGACCAGGATTTGTTCTTTCCTTAATTAATTTGGTGAGGTCATCAGACTAAAAATCAGAAAAACTAAGGGTGTATTTGTTGCTGTTATTATGATTTGCTAATTTGTTCCATGGTTCTGGGACTCTCAGGGCTTACATCACAGGCCCCCCCAAGATCACTTTAAGGACTGATGCTAATTTTGCTACTTAAGAATCACCTGTGGAGCTTTGAAAACTTCAGAAGCTCGTTCCTCACCTCAGAAATTTTGAAAAATAGTTACAGATGTTGTTGATGGAAGCACCTTACTTTTGCCCTCGCTAGACTCTGTAATTGCATATCAAAGGAGTGGGGAGGGGGGCGCCTGGGTGGTGCAGTCGGTTAAGCGTCCGACTTCAGCCAGGTCACGATCTCGCGGTCCGTGAGTTCCAGCCCCGCGTCAGGCTCTGGGCTGATGGCTCGGAGCCTGGAGCCTGTTTCCGATTCTGTGTCTCCCTCTCTCTCTGCCCCTCCCCGTTCATGCTCTATCTCTCTCTGTCCCCCCAAAAAACCAAAAAAACCCGTTGAAACAAAGGAGTGGGGAGGTCTTTGAGTTTGAGAGGATAAAAGTGGGCTATATGGGACAGGAGTGTCTGGGGCCTAGCTATATGGAATTTTAGATAGCACCTCACACGAGGTTGTGCTCACTGAGATTTGGGAACTTCCGTGTGAGGTGATTTCTGGAGGCATTTCCAGCTCTACTAGAAACCTATCATCAAGATGGCCCATTTATTCAGCTAAGTAATTTACATGCCATTTGTTAGGTACATAATAGCTCCACTTTATAGTTGGAGTTTTCCAGTGTCACACAGCTAGAAAGTGGCAGATCTTTGCCTTGAATCCCAACCTGTCTGACTCTTGACCACCCTGCCACCATTTTCTGGGTTCTGGAAACGTCCTGCTGGCTCCGGCAAACACCCAATAGGTGTAGGTAACTTATTCTCTTCTGTGTATTCCTAATAGACCCTTGATAGTATTGCTTTCCTTTACAGGCAGGAAGGTGCAGCAGACTTTCTCAAGGGCTTTAATTCAGGAGGGTGTTTTCATCCACTGGGGTTCCTTAGGAGCTTTGTCAATATAACTCCAGGAGGCAGACATACACAATACATAACATTGGCCTTTGTTTTGACCCCATGGGAAGAGTAACTAAAGGTCCCGGCAACTTAATGATGCCTAATGAGGATGGAGGGCTTCCCAGGCTGCACTGGCTGTGTGGAGCACCCGCAGGCGTACTTGCATTTTCCTGTAGACACAGCTGAAGTCTGAGTGTGAACTGGGAGCAGAAGGAGCTTCGGTTCTGTTTCTTCCATCAAATTGCTGCATGGCTTTAGGCAGATCTCATAACCTGCCTGGATACTCACAGTTTGTAGACACATAAATTGAGTTAAAATACCCAGTGCCCCCCGCCCCATCCCGCCTTGGTGCTTCCAGGCTCAAATGTAACACCCCATCAGTTATGCCCTTGGAAAGGGATGATAACCTGTCTGGCTCTATCAGCTGTGCTCAGCCTCTTTGGCAAAGTCCTGGGCAGTCATTTATGTTTTCCTGTGGGAATCTCCACACCGGGAGACAGCTGGGGAGTTGATCCAGAAAGGACTTACTGCTTTAGATTTCTTAATCTCAGTTTGGGAACAAGATTACAAATCTAGTCTCTGTTTTGACCGGGTGTTCTCTTTTGTAAGTAACATAGACCTGAACTCAGGCCCCAGCTGTGTTTGGCTTTGTCTATTTGTGAAGGGCAAGGTCTCTTTGTCTCCTGCAGGGAGTCTCTCTTCTCTGCTTTGTTTTTACTCCTCAACAATCATTTCACAATGCCTTAGGGTTGTGCAGATGCTCCCTTGCTGGCTGGTAACTGTAGCCATGAATAAAGCCAACAAATGGGGGAAAATCATGCTGGCATCATTTTACTTATTACCAGCATCACTGGCTCCCTAGACCCACCAGGTGCCTGTGGAGATTCAGATGAATCTTCTGAATCAGGGAGTCAGAACTAAGTTTGTTCAACTCCTATGAACACAGCCCTCTGTGTGATAAGCAGTCGTGCTGCAGAAGTCGGCAGGCGGTGGCTGTGTTTATCAGTTAGACTCCTAGCTCAGCCTCTGCCCATGTCTTCTGGGGCCATGCCTGTCTGTACCCAACCCAGTCAAGCCTCATTCCCATAAGCTCAAGGGAGCCAATATCTGCCACTGTCTGACCTAATAAGAGCTTGCTCCTTGACACAGGAATTCTTGAAAATTCAAGTAATTGGAGTTTAGGAGAGCAGAGCTAGTCAGTTTAAGTCCTACTGCCTTTGCTTTTAATTAGCTAGTGCTTGATTTCTTTGTTTTCATGGCTAAATGTCTCTATTTCTTACCCTTGGAGGGTAACTGTAGGAGCTCAGGTCACAAAAAAATGGGACCTACCTTCTATGTGATTAGCTGCAGCAATGACACAGCTTTTTGCTCAGGTTCCCTTTCCAGTTGAAGATCATCTTTCCTCCTGGAAGATAATGTAATGAACTGTGCTGCCTAGGTTCAAATACCAGCTCCAGCATTTTCTAGCTACATGACCTTAACAAGTCATTCTGCCTTCTGCACTGCTCAGATTTCTGATCCATAAAATGATGATCACAGTTGCTGCCCCACAAGGCTATAGAGGAGATTAAATGAGTACCCAGCAGCATCCAGTAAATTCTAGCTGCTGCAATTACTATTAAGAGTATTGGGGGGGGGGACATTTGAACTAGGCACCCTGGGGCAGCTTCACAAAGACAATGGGTGGGCGTTATGTCAAGGAACTCTGTGGCATCTTATTAAATTGCCAGCTCCATGAGGGTCATGGCGGCGACTTGCTCACCTGTTCCTCTATTCCCACTGCAGTAGAACATAGGAGGCACCCAAAAATTATTTGAAGAATTAAGGAGACAGATAGACCTAAGTTTAATTCTCAGTTCCGCTACTTTTGGTTTTGGGCAAGTTATTTACGTATCTAAGTTCGCACATTTATAAAATGGGGAAAAACAATCTCGTAGGGATAGCTACAAGAATAACCAATTAGTACTTTGTATTTATGATGTAACAGGCCATGGGTTAAGCACTTTCCATGGGCTGACTCATTAGATCCTCATAGCAGCCGTTTTGAGGTATGTGTGGATACTGTTTTTTTGTTTTTGTTGTTGCTTTTTTGTAGCAACATAACTGATGTACAGAGAGCTCAAGACTGTGTTCAGGTGACATAGCTACTGAGAGATGGAAATGGGGTTCCAAACCAGTTAGACTGACTGCAGGTCCTATACTCTTCAACACAATTCTCTGTGTCTTATACTGACTGCATGATGCCACAGGAATGCAAATGGAGCTTCTGCTGCTGCTGTTATTATTAAGGATTTCCCCCTGAGATGCTTATGGAAGTGAACAATACAATCAGCCGAGTCATCCATATGCTTATAAAAATTTGTTCACATGTCAAAAATCTTGCCCAGTCAGAACTCAGAGGCTGAGATTTCAGTATATGTGTGTGTGTGTCTGTCACCTTTGCCAGAATACAGATTGGAAAATTAGAGCAAAAATGTGTTCAGGAGGCATTTCAGTTGGTCATCTGTGAATAATTTCCACATGTAGTTGGCCAGGAAGGCAAGAGGAAGGACCAGATTTCCACATCTGGCAAGTTCTGAGTGATCTGACAAGATCGGGACCAAAGAAAATAAAGGCAGATGCCTGAGTCTGACACCTCCCTCCCCCATATGTGATGACAAATCACAAAGTCGGGGAAAGCTTCAAATGGGTGGTATGTTAGAGATCATCTAGGCTTGCTGTGGAAAGAGGACTAGAGAGGCAGGGTAATTCAGAGCTATAAAAGGGATAATCATAAAGGGTTGCTGATAGAGGGGTCTGCTTGAACACACACCAGAGTGGGCACCTATGGTTTGTGCCTAGCTAGCATGAAATCCCTATTTTCTGGTGACAGTATCTTGATTTGGGGAACTGCCCACACAGTACTAATACACTGACCTGAAAGGTGCAGCTCTTCCACTATACCCATACCATCATGGTAAACCTCGGTTAGCTAGTATGTGTCAGTGTTCTTATACTTGTTTCCCGGGACTGCAGTGGGAGACTAACAAATGGAAGATGGAGCCTTAGTTTCTCTAGTCTTCCAGGGAAATCACATACAAGTTTTCTCTTAGTAGCATTGTGGGGCTTACTCAGATAAGGTATCAAATATTAGAGCAAGGGGAGCACTGTCAGAGAATTATCTGGAAGACACAAAGGCAGTTATATGTCCCTATTATTCAGTTACTCCCCAACCTGGTGAAAAAATAACTACATAATCGTCAAGTGGGCAGAAAAAAACTATTAGACCCAACAGTGAAAGCCAAATGCTTTCCCAAACAATTCTGTAAAAGACATATCTATTGCAGCATTGTTTATAAGAGCAAAATATTGGAATCAACCTAAGTGTCCATATACAGAGGATTGGTTACATAAATTTTTGTGCATTCATACTATAGAATATTATGTTGCCATTAAGAAGGATAAGAAAGTTGGAAGGGGCCAACAGGGCAGAGAAATAGGGGGATCTGAAGTTCCCTCATCTCTTAAACACAGCAGTGTTGAATCCAAAAGACTTTGAACTCCAAGAGTCTGGGTGGCAAAGTGACAGAGATGTCTTCAGGGACCCACTGGGACAATCTGACAGGCCATAGGTCTGTGATTGCGAACTGGGAGAAATAAAATGGGTGGCATAGGCATGGAGGGGAGGGATCCCCTTCTGCAGAGAGACAAAGGGAAGAGAGAGAAAGGGTGAGGAAGCATAGGACTATAAGAGAAAAACCACAGACCAGGATGGAAAAGGATCCAATCTCTAACTGCAGGGTCTCCTCTGGACTGGGGCTGGCTGCCTGGTTCATGCACCTAGGGAGGAGGAGAGCCAGTCCTGGGCTCAGTAACTAGTTCAGAGGCACAGTCCTCGGTGGGAGAAAGCAATCCCCTCCCTGGAGTGCTGTGGGAAGAAGGTATATAAGCTTTCAAAGGACAAAGACTGCCTGTGCCTGCCAGCCAGAGACCATCTATTGGGCGGCACGGAGTGGCTGAAACTGGTGTGTACGGAGTGGGAACTTTAAAGGCATCAGGGTTTAAGTCCCAGCTGAAGGCCAGGAAGGTACGGGAGTTGGCAGAGTGGGACAAACGCTGTGTGTGGCACTGTGAGGCAGTGGGGTGACTCTTCCCTGAACCGGGACTCATGGGTTGGGAGTCTTTAAGACATCAGTGTTTAAATCCCAGCCAAGCACCAGGGAGGCATGGGAGTCAGCAGAGCAGGATACAACACCTCGTTTGCACCCGGGGGGCACAGTGACGATAGCTTGGACAGAGTGGTTTGGGATACCTGGTCTGTGGAGGAGACTGGGGTGTCACCATTTTTCTCCCCACCACCACCAAGGTGGGGCTTCAGGGAACAGACAGTGGGCCCACAGTGGAGGTGGGTCCTGACTACACCAAATCATGTCCCCTCCATGCCTGGTAACTGTGTATCTACAAGAGCGGGAGTGATGCTGACAAACTGTTAGCTCCTACTCCAGACCAGTGCTGTTGCACTGCCTGATTTAATTCTCGGATAATTCTTGTCATATATGTATTCTTCCTTCCTTTTCTCCTTACCTCTTCCCTCCTCTAATCAGGTTACTCTGGTTGTTGGTTTGTTTAAGCAGACACAGTTAGTGTATTCTCTTTATACATGTTCTACACCTCCTTCTTTATTTTCCTTTCTCTCTCTCTGGATTAAGCCATATAGTTTCTCTGTCTGGTCAATTTATTTTCTTTCCTTTTTCCCTACCCCTATCATTTCTCTCTTTGTATGGGATAAGGCCTCTTCCATCAGCAATGCCTCCACCTGTTTGCTTGTAGTTGGTATTTCTGTTTTGTTTGTTTTTGTTTTTTGTTTGTTTTCCTTTCCAGGGCTGCTTCAAGGAACAAATCAAAGCACACCTGGTGGAGGGTCCAAAACATCACTACAAGTAGGGAGATAAAGTAACCAAGGTCACAACAACAGAGAGTAAGTAACATACTCCAAAAAATACCTCCTGAAGGGCCAGGCCCTGGACAGTGTATGACCCCTCTTTAATATAGTAGTGCTCGCAGGTGCAGGACACAACAAGCTTTTAAAACCTGTAAGGGACAGAAAACTAGCCAAAATGATGAGATGGAAGAATTCTCCTCAAAAGAAACTCCAGGAAGAAATGACAGCTAAAGAATTGATCAATATATAAACAATACAACTGAACAAGAATTTAGAATAATAGTCATATAATTAATCACTGGGCTTGAAAAAAGCATAGAAGAGAGCAGAGAATCTACTTCTGCAGAGATCAAGGAACTGAAAAATAGAATGATTTAAAAATGCTGTAAATGAGGTACAAAATAAACTAGAGGCAATGGCAGTGAGGATTGAAGAGGCAGAGGGGAGAATAAGTGACAGAAGATAACATTATGGAAAAAGTTCATGCTAAGAAAAAGAGAGACAAAAAATTCTGGACTATAAGGGGAAAATTAGAGAACTAAGTGATTCAATGAAACAGAATAATATCCATATCAGAGGAGTTCCAGAAGAAGAAGAAGAGATAGAAAGGGGCAGAAGGTATACTCAAACAAATCATAGAAGAAAACTTCCCCAATTTGGGGAAGGAAACAGACATTAAAATCCAGGAGGCACAGAGAACTCCCTTCAGATATAACTTGAATCGGTCTTCTGCATGCATAATCACAGTGAAAGTGGCAAAATACAAAGATAAAGAGAGAATTCTGAAAACAGCTAGGGATAAATGGGTCCTAACCTACAAGGGTAGACATGTAAGGATAGTAGCAGACCTATTTACTAAAACTTGGCAGGCCAGAAAGGAGTAGCAGGAAATTTTCAATGCACTCGATAGGAAAAATATGCAGCCAAGAATCCTTTATCCAGCAAGCCCGTCATTCATAATAGAAGGAGAGATAAAGGTTTCCCCAGACAAACAAAAACTGAAGGAATTCTTCACCACTAAACCAGCCCTACAAGAGATCCTAAAGGGGATTGTGTGAGTGGAATGTTGCAAAAACCACAAAGTACCAGAGACACCACTACAAGCATGAAACCTACAGATAACACAATGACTCTAAATCTAGATCTTTCAATAATAACACTGAATGTAAATGGACTAACTGCTCCAATCAAAAGACATAGGGTATCAGAATGGATAAAAAAATAAGACCCATCTATTTGATGTCTACAGGAGAACCCATTTTAGACCTGAGGGCACATTCAGATTGAAAGTGAGGGGATGAAGATCCATCTATCATGCTATTGGAAGTCAAAAGAAAGCTGAAGTAGCCATACTTATATCAGACAAACTAGATTTTAAACTAAAGGCTGTAATAAGGGATGAAGAAGAGCATTATAAAATAATTACAGGGTCTATCCATCAAGAAGAGCTAACAATTATAAATGTCTATGCACCAAATTTGGAAGTACCCAAATATATAAAACAATTTATTGCAAACATAAGCAATCTTATTGGCAAGAATGTGGTAATCGCAGGAGACTTTAATACTCCACTTACAACAATGGACAGATCATCTAGACAGAAAATCAATAAAGAAACAATGGCCCTGAATAATATACTGTACCAGATGGGCTTGACAGATATATTCAGAACTTTTCATCCTAAAGCAGAATACACATTCTTTTCAGGTGTACATGGAACATGCCCCAAGATAGATCACATACTGGGTCACAAAACAGCCCTCAATAAATATAAAAGAATTGAGATCAAACCATGCACACTTTCAGATCACAATGCTATGAAACTTGAAATCAACCACAGGAAAAAGTTTGGAAAACCTCCAAAAGCATGGAGGTTAAAGAACATCCTACTGAAGAATGAATGGGTCAACCAGTGAATTAAAGAAGAAATTAAAAAATATATGGAAACAAATGAAAATGAAAACACAACAGTCCAAACGCTTTGGGATGCAGCAAAGGCAGTCCTAAGAGGAAAATACATTGCAATCCAGGCCTATCACAAGAAACAAGAAAAATCCCAAACACAAAATCTAACATAACACCTAAAGGAAGTAGAAGCAGAACAACAAAAAAATTCCAAGGCCAGCAGAAGAAGAGAAATAATAAAGATCAGAGCAGAAATAAGCAATATAGAATAATAATAATAAAAAAAAACAGAACAGATCAATGAAACTAAAGAATTTTTTTTTTTAAAACATAAACAAAATTGATAAACCCCTAGACAGACTTCTCAAAAAGAATAGAGAGAGGACCCAAATAAGTAAAATCATGAATGAAAGAGGACAGATCACAACCAACATCACAGAAATACAATCATCAGAGAATACTATGAAAAATTATATGCCAACAAACTGGACAACCTGGAAGAAATGGCCAAATTCCTAAGCACCCACACACTACTAAAACTCAAATGGGAAGAAATAGAAAATGTCAACAGACCCATAACCAGAGAAGAAATTGAATCAGTTACAAAAATCTCCCAACAAGAGTCCTGAGCCAGATGGCTTCCCAGGGGAATTCTACCAGACATTTAAAGCAGAGATAATACCTATCCTTCTCAAGCATTCCAAAAAATAGAAGCAGAAGGAAAACTTCTGGACTTGTTCTATGAAGCCAGAATTACCTTGATTCCAAAACCAGACAGAGGCCCCACAAAAAAAGGAGAATTTTAGGCCAATATCCCTGATGAACATGAATGCAAAAATTCTCAACAAGATACTAGCAAATCGAATTCAACAGCATATAAAAAGAATTATTCAGCATGATCAAGTGGGATTCATTCCTGGGATGCAGGGATGGTTCAATATTTGCAAATCAATGTGATACATCACATTAATAAAAGAAAAGATAAGAACCATACGATTCTGTCAAAAGATGCAGAAAAAGCATTTGACAAAACACAGCATCCTTTCTTAATAAAAACCCTCAGGAAAGTTGGGATAGAAGGAACATACTTAAACATCATATAAGCCATATATGAAAAGTCCACAGCTAATATCATCCTCAATGGGGAAAAACTGAGAGCTTTCCCCTGAGATCAGGAACACAACAGAGATTTTCACTTTCACCACTGTTGTTCAACAGTGTTGAAAGTTTTAGAATCAGCAATCAGACAACAAAATGAAATAAAAGGCATCAAAATTAGCAAAGAAGAAGTCAAACTTTCACTTTTCACAGATGACATGATACTCTACATGGAAAGCCCGAAAGACCCCACCAAAAAGCTGCAGAAACGGATACATGAATTCAGCAAAGTCGCAGGATACAAAATCAATGTACAAAAATCAGTTGCATTTTTACACACCAATAATGAGCAACAGAAAGAGAAATCAAGAAACTGATCCCATTTACAATTGCACCAAGAACCATAAAATACCTAGGAATAAACCTAACCAAAGATGTAAAAGATCTGTAGGCTGAAAACTATAGGAAACTTACGAAGGAAATTGAAGAAGACACAAAGAAATGGAAAAACATTCCATGGTCATGGATTGGAAGAATAAATATTGTGAAAATGTCAATACTACCCAAAGAAATCTACACATTCAATGCAACCCCAATCAAAATTGCACTGGCATCCTTCCAAAAACTAGAAAAAACAATCCTAAAATTTGTATGGAACCACAAATGACCCCGAATAGTCAAACTAATATGGAAGAAGAAAATCAAAGTGGGGAGCACCACAATCCCAGACTTTAGCCTCTACTACAAAGCTGTAATCATCAAGAAAGTATGGTATTGACACAAGAACAGACACATAAACCAATGGAACAGAATACAGAACCCAGAATTAGACCCATAAATGTATGGCCAACTAATCTTTGACAAAGCAGGAAAACATATCTAATGGAAAAAACAGTCTCGTTCACAAATGATGCTAGGAGAACTGGACAGCAACATGCAGACGAATGAAACTAGACCACTTTCTCACACCATTCACAAAAACAAACTCAAAATGGATGAAGGACCTGAATATGAGACAGGAAACCATCAAAACCCTAGAAAAGAAAGCAGGAAAAAACCTCTATGACTTCAGGTGTAGCAATTTCTTACTCAACACATCTCCAAAGGCAAGGGAATTAAAAGCAAAAATGAGCTATTGGGGCCTCATCAAAATAAAAAGCTTCTGCACTGCAAAGGAAACAATCAACAAAACTAAAAGGCAACCAACAGAATGGGAAGATATTTGCAAATGACATATCCAACAAAGGGCTAGTATCCAAAATCTATAAAGAACTCACCAAATTCTACACCTGAAAAACAAATAATCCAGTGAAGAAATGGGCAGAAGACATTCATATACACCTCTCTAAAGAAGACATCCAGATGGCCCACAGGAACATGAAAAGATGCCCAACGTCACTCCTTATCAGGGAAATACAGATCAAAACCACACTGAGATATCACCTCATGCCAGTCAGAGTGGCTAAAATGAACAAATCAGGAGACTATAGATGCTGGAGACGATGTGGAAAAATGGGAACCCTCTTGCACTGTTGGTGGGAATGCAAACTGGTGCAGCCACTCTGGAAAACAGTGTGGAGGTTCCTCAAAAAATTAAAAATAGAACTACCCTAAAATCCATCAATTGCACCACTAGGAATTTATCCAAAGGATACAGGAGTGCTGATGCATAGGGGCACATACCCCAGTGTTTACTGTAACACTTTCAACAATAGCCAAAATATGGAAAGAGCCTAAATGTCCATCAACTGATGAATGGATAAAGAAGATATGGCTTATATATACAATGGAATACTACTTGGCAATGAGAAAGAATGAAATCATGCCATTTGCAGCAAGGTGGATGGAACTGGAAGGTATTATGCTAAATGAAATAAGTCAGTCAGAGAAGGACAGATATCATATGTTTTCACTCATATGTGGAATTTGAGAAACTTAACCGAAGACCACGGGGGAAGCAAAGGGAAAAAAATTAGCTACAAACTGAGTGGGAGGGAGGCCAACCACAAGAGACTCTTAAATACAGAGAACAAATTGAGTGTGGATGGGGGCGGGGGTGGAGTTAGGAGAAAATGGGTGATGGGCATTGAAGAGGGCACTTGTTGGGATGAGCACTGGGTGTTATATGTAAGCAATGAACCACAGGAATCTACCCCAAAAACCAAGAGCACATTTTACACAGTGTATATTAGCCAATTTGACAATGAATTATATTTAAAAAAAAAAAAAAACAACGAAGGATAAGAAAATGTTCTGTGTACTAATGTAACACCATCTACAAGAAAAAATAATTGAAAAAACATTAAGGCACAAAACATTTGGGATACAAAAAAAAAGTGTGGGCGTCCACACGTATATGTGAATGGACACAGACTCTCACTGGAAGGATACACACACACAAAATGGTTATATTAGGGGAAGAGAGCAGAGAGGTTGAGGACAGGCTATGGGGAAAGCTTAATTATCACTGAATAGTCATAATGCATTAAACATGTTTTTCATGTGAATGAATTACCTGTTTAAAATAAACATGTAATTTTTAGACAATAATAAATTGTTCCTTATAAAGCAGAGAGCCTCAGTTGGAAACTACATCTGCACTTTTCCCCACCTCTCATGTCTGATCAGGAAGAAGATTTAAAAGCATTTTTTTTTTCTTCCATAGTGAAGCCCCACAGCTCTGAGCTGGGAGAAGTCTGCTCCAATCCTGCAATATTCTTTCTTAAGTGACTTGATGAAACTAAGTAAGAAGAAGGAATTGGCAAAACTCCTACTCATTCAACATTTCTCCTAACATTTATCATGGGGTGAGGAAGAGAATGACAGCCAGTTTCTTCCTTTTTTAAGTGGTTAGAAAGGAGAAGCTTCACACTGTATCTCCAACCAGCCCACTGGACTGTCCACTAGGGAGTCATGGATCATAGGATGCCACAGTTGAAAGGGTGTTAGCTTGGTAGTTTCCAGTGTGGGGGTGACTCCAGGGGAGGGCAAGACAATCCATGGTGGTATGGATAGAAGAACTTCTATTCACAATCACTATTAAAAGTAAGCTTAACTCATATTTAATTATAGATTAAGATGTCCTTTATAAATACATATACACATAGTAAGGGTATATTCTGAGTTTTTGCTAACTCAGGGGTTCATTGTCAAAACATTTTGAGGACCACTCTGTAGAGTAATTCTAGAGATGGCAAAAGGCTTAGTAACCATTACATCAGCTTTAAATTCAAAATCCAAGCTCTCTCCCTTATCAGCTAGATCATCTTGAATAAATGAATGCCTCTCTATGCCTGCTTCCTCATTTGTAAAAATGGGATAATAACAGTACATATCTTAAGAGGTCATGGTGGAGATTAGGGGCGCCTGGGTGGCTCAGTCGGTTAAGCGTCCGACTTCAGCTCAGGTCACAATCTCGCGGTCCGTGAGTTCGAGCCCCGCATCGGGCTCTGGGCTGATGGCTCAGAGCCTGGAGCCTGTTTCCGATTCTGTGTCTCCCTCTCTTTCTGCCCCTCCCCTGTTCATGCTCTGTCTCTCTGTGTCCCAAAAATAAATAAACGTTAAAAAAAAAATTAAAAAAAAAAAAAGAGGTCATGGTGGAGATTAAATGGGATAAGGCATTTATGGCAGGCTGCTTGTAAAAGGGCTCCCAGTGATTCCCACTTCCTAGTATTCACACCCTTCCCTTGAGTGGAAACAGTGGCTTGTATCTAATAAGTACAACAGGCGAAGGTGATGGCATAGTATTTCTCTAACTAGGTTGAAAAATACTGTGACTTCACTGTTCCTAACATTCTCTCTCACTCTTGCATCGTTGCCCTATGGTGAGGCCAAGAGCCTTCAAGGAATTCAATGCTACCAATAACCACATAAGTGATCTTGAATCTTTCCCCAACTTAGCCTTTGAATGAGACCGTAGCCTCTGCTGATACCTTGATTGTATCCTCATAGGAAACCCTGAGACAGAGAACCCAGGAAAGCAGCTCAAAGAGTCCTGATGCTCAGAAACTATATGATAATAAATGTTATTCTCTTAAGCTACCAAAGTTTGGGGTAATTTGTTACTCAGCAATAGATAACTAAGACAGCATACAAGAAGCTTGACAATGAATGGCGGGTAAAGATTTAGTAAATGTTAGTATGAAACATTATATGGCTGATGTATGGCTATGTTCATACCCAGAGCAGATATCACTGATTGATCCTGTTTTTTTCTCCCCTGGTTAACCCAGATGCAGCCTCAGAATCCTTTTTAATACAGAACTCCAGGAAGCTCTCAATTGCTCATATGAAACTTACTTGCCAACTCTGATCCAGTCAATACTTCTTATCTCTTCAAGTTTCTCACGTGCAATTTTCCTTTAATGGGAGACCAAGACTTTCTTTCATCTTGAGAGATAGGACTACAAATTGTTAGAACAAATCTGTGAAAATAATAAACGGCTAGCATTGTGTGTTATTCCAAGAATAGATTTTGCTTGAAGTAAGATTTAGAGTCTGAGAGTCCTGGAAACCATAAGAGATAAGAGATAAGTTCATAAGGAGAGTCTGAGAGCACCAAAGATCACTTTTTTTTACCCCTCATTAAAAAAAAATGTTTTTTCATTTTTGAGAAAGAGAGAGAGAGAGAAAGAGAGCGAGCGTGCAGGAGAGGGTCAGAGAGAGAGAGAGAGAGAGAGAGAGAGAGGGAGACGCAGAATCTGAAGCGGGCTCCCGGCTCTGAGCTATCAGCACAGAGCCTGATGCGGGCTGAAACTCATGAACAATGAGATCAGACCTGAGCTGAAGTCGGATGCTTAACGACTGAGCCACCCAGGCGTCCCTCTTACCCCTAATTTTTAGCCATGATTTGGTCTTTTTGTAGGACTATTATTTAGAACAAATGAGAGAATGGGGAGTAAATTGCTTTGAAAATAATGAAATGCTCTCAGAACTAAGTATTTTTTTTTTTAATAGAGAAAATATCCTTTAAGTTAGTATGAAAGATTTTTCTTGCCTACCATAATGGTGTGAGTTATTGAAGTAATGCACTTTTAGTTATTCCATACTTTACACATGCTTCATTTTGTTGCCTAAAACAGGGAGATATTTTGGAAACAGAGAGATATCAGGGAGAACGGACCCAAGAGACTGTCCTTTAGATCTATAAGGTGCATACCAAATACCCAAGTGTCTTGAGAAATGTATAATATGACATTACATCTGAGATAAGGTTTGGGATTCTGGATTTTTAAGAAGCTAGTAGGGGATGCTTATGCTGTTGGTCTCCAGACTTCACTTTGAAAAGCCAAACAGCAATCTCTCTTTTTCTTCAAGGATAGTTGAAGTACTTTGAGGGTTAATACTACTCTCAAGTCCAGGAATCTATGGAGTTGTCAGTTGGCTGATGGGTTTAGGGTGTCTCTGTTTAGCTTGCTCTTTGGCTGGGCACAGAAGAGCAGACAAATGTTAAGTGAGTTAGGAAGCATGAAAACTACCTCACTGCTCTGGGAAGGATGACAAGACTTCAAGAAGCTTAGATAAAACCCTGAATGATGTGACAGGAAAAACTTTTGGAAAGAGAAAAGGCAAATAAGTATCATTTATGGAAAGAAAAAAATCTCTTTCCAGTGTGTTTTGGGGCAAGTCAAACTGGCACATTATAGAATATTGCAATGGCTAGAATTTAGTATAAATTCACATCTCTAAGTCCATTTCTCCCTTGATTTTCATAATCTCACAGAAACTCACCTTGTTTAGAAAGGGAAGTAAGAGGTAAAAATAAATCAAATGCTGGTCATGAAAATAGGTTGACCCTACTAAGGTCAGTGGTTGAGTGATTTACATTAAAGATAAATCTTGACTGATAGGGATGACTCATGTGTAACAACTTGTTTTATACACTATTTCCTGAGACAGAATCATCTTTTGCCCTAATATAGTTGATGCATCTGCAGTTGTATGGCTTTCCATTTCCACTGTTATGGGATAGAGAGTATAATAGACAAAAGTCATATTGGGCATTGGGTAGAAGATTGGGAAGAGAATAGAGTCCCTAGCATTTCACTTTTTAGGAGCTTCCTTCCAAATCCCTTTCATCATGAAACACTTTCTATGTAATTAACTTACTCTTTAACCCCCCTCCCCCAAACACATCCACACACAATAAATGTCAGGCATTCAGCACATATTAGTGAACAACAAAAGAAAATCAGACCCAGCTTCTACCCATGGGGACTTTACAGTCTAGACAAAAGATTGATACATACTACTCAAGTAAACATAAAAATAAGTATGATTGCCTGTAACAGTACTTCCCTTATTGTTTCATTATAGCAAAAGATAAAAATGTGGCATTAAAAACGTTCATAGGTCATGCATTTTTGTCCCCATTTTATTCCCCCTGTCATTTCACCTCTCCCTTCTGTAGGAGCTCAAGGCTTTACTGGCATACCCAGAACCCCCCAGAGGGCCCGTGATCTGATAGCCCATATCCAGGACCAAGATTCTAGCCCTTTATGACTCTCCCTTTAACATAGCTGGTTAAGCTTTCACTAACTCAGCAATCATCCTTCTAGGAACTTGACTAAAAAGATAACCATATGTGTGGAGAAAGATCCCTGTGCATAAAAATATTTGGTGTAATTTAAAATAGTAACACTAGAAACTAGCAATGACTAATATACTTGGATAGGGAATTGAGTAAATAAATTGCCATTCGTTCCGGAGATGTAATACTAATTAATGGTAAAAAAAAAATTATGTGTATACAAATACACATATACTGCAATGTAAAGATGTCTGTAATATATTGTAAGTTTAAAAAACAGGTTATAGAAGAGCTTTTATTAAAAGGAATTCACTTAACGGGTGCCTGGGTGGCTCAGTCGGTTAAATGTCTGAGTCTGGCTCAGGTCTTGAGCTCGCAGTCTATGAGTTTGAGCTCTGCATCAGGCTCTGTACTGACAGTTTGGAACCTGGAGCCTGCTTTGGATTCTGTCTCTGTCTCTCTCTCTGCCCTTCCCCTGCTTGCTGTCTCTGTCTCTCTCAAAAATAAATAAACATTAAGAAAAAAATTTAAAAGGAATTCACTTATGTAACACTGTACATATGTGTGTTGTGTTTACACATAATCTTTGATATATAGATACATATACATATATTTATACATGCATACCTCATTTTACTACTTTCATTTTATTGTGTTTTGTTAATACTGTGGTTTTTACAAATTAAACTTTTGTGACAACCCTGGGTTTCTGAGCAAGTCTACTGGTGCCATTTTCCCAAGAGCATTTGCGTACTTCATGTACACATGTGTCACATTTTGGTAATTCAAGCAGTATTTCACACTTTTTCATTGTTATTATATTTGTTATGGCGATCTGTGAACAGTAATCTTTGATGTTACTATTGTGTCCCAAACCATACTCCGATAAAATGTTGAACAATCAATAAATATTGTATGTATTTTGACTCGTCCACTGACTGTTCCTTCATCTCTCTCCCTGTCCGCAGGCCTCCCTGTTCCCTGAGATACAACAGTATTGAAATTAGGTCAGTTGATAACCCCACAGTGGCATCTTAGTTTTCAAGTGAAAGGAAGAGTCATGTCTTTCACTTTAAGTCAGAAGCTAAAACTGAGTAAGCTCAGTAAAGGAGGCAAGTGAAAAGCCAAGACAGGTTGAAGGTTAGGCCTTTTGCACCAGTTAGTCAAATTGCAAATACAAAGAAAAAGTTCTTGAAAGAAATTAAACACATGTGAACACATGAATGATAAGAAAGTACAAGAGCTTTATTGCTGATATGGAGAAAATTTTAGTGGTCTGGACAGAAGATCAAGCCAGCCACAAAATTCCATTATGTCAAAGTTTAATCCAGAGTAAAGCCCTAACTCTCTTCATTTCCAAGAAGGTTAAGAGAGGTGAGGAAGCTGCAGAAGTTTGAAGCTGGTAGAGGTTGGTTCATGAAGTTTAAGGAAAGAAGCCATCTCCATGAGATAAAAGTCAAGGTGAAGCAGCAAGTGCTGATGTAGAAGCTGCAGCAAGTTATCTAGATGATCTAAGGTAATTAATACAGATGGCTGCACTAAAAAACAAAAGAGATTTTCAATGTACACAAAACAGCCCTTTGTCAGAAGAAGATTCTATTTCTAACTTTCATAGTTAGAGAGGAGAAGTCAATGCCTGGCTTTAAAGCTTAGAAGGACAGGGTGATTCTTTTGTTTAAAGACTAGTGCAGCTGGTAACTTTAAGTTGAAGCCAATGCTCGTTTACCATTCTGAAAATCCTAGGCTCCTTAAGAATTATGCACGATCTACTTTGCTTGTGCTGTATAAATGGAACAAGAACAAGAACAAAAAGCCTGAATGACAGCTAATCTGTTTACGACATGCTTTGCTGAATATTTTAAACCTACTGTTACAACCTATTGCTCAGAAAAAAAAAATTCTTTTCAAAATATTATTGCTCATTGACAATGAATACATTTAAGAGCTCTGGTGGAGATGTATGAGATTTATGCTATTTGCATGCCTGCTAACACAACATCCATTCTATAGCCCAAGTATTTTTTACTTTCAAATCTTATTATTTAAGAAATACATTTTATAAGCCTATAGCTGTCATTGATAGTGAGTCCTCTGATAACCTAGGCAAAGTAAATTGAAAACCTCTGGCATGGATTCACCATTCTAGACACCATTAAAAATATGACTCATGGGAAGAGGTCAAAATATCAACTTGAATAGGAGTTTGAAAGAAGTTGATTCCAAACCTCATGGCTGACTCTGAGGGGTTCAAGACTTCAGTGGAGAAATTAACTGCAGATGTGGTAGAAACAACAAGAGAACTAGAATTAGAAGTGGAGCCTGAAGATGTGACTGAATTGCTGCAATCTCATGATAAAACGTGAATGGAAGAGTAGTTGCTTTTTATGGATAAGCAAAGAAAGTGGTTTCTTAAGATGGAATCTATTCCTGGTGAAGATGTGGTGAAGATTGTTGAAATGACAACAAATGATTTAGAATATTTACATAAACTTCATTGATAAAGCAGCAGCAGGGTTTGAGAGGACTGGTTTCAAATTTGAAAAAAGTTCTACTGTGGGTAAAATGCTATCAAAGAGAAACACATGCTACAGAGAAACTGTGAAAAGAAGAGTCAATTGAAGAGGCAAACTTTATTGTTATCTTATTTTCAGAAATTGCCACAGCCACCCAACTTTCAGCAACCACCACCCTGATCAGTCAGCAGCCACCAACATCAAGGCAAGACCTTCCACAAGCAAAAAGATTACAACTCTTTGAAAGCTCAGTGATGGCTAGCACTTTTTAGCAATAAAGTATTTTAAATTAAGGTGTGTACATTGTTTTTTTTTAGACACAGTGCTATTTCACATTTAAACAGACGATAGTGTAGTGTAAACATAACTTTTATATGCACTGGGAAACCAAGTCATTTGACTTGTTTTATTGTGGTATTTGCTTTATTGTGGTGGTCTGGAACTAAACCCCCAGTACCTCTGAGTTATGCTTGTATACATGGTTTGTAATTTATCTCCAGGAGCACTTCTCTGGATGCACATCTGTATCTTGTGTCTCAGTCATCACTGGGGCTAACTAATGAACTCAAATGAGGAGCCTAAAACAGTATAACTTGGCCAGATAGCATATTTTTACTATAGCTGAGACCATCAAAGCCCAAGTCAGGGATTTTGTGGATATTTTAGGTAGATTGCTAATAGATTTGGGGGCAAGAAGATCTTTTGCATCTCCTCAATCACTTCATATAAAGTTCAAATATAAGAACACACATAGCTCACAGGTGACTAAAAGCAGAATGGAGACATCTGAAGAAATATTACCTTCTTTTGGCTGAACAAAACAAGAGCTACACCTGAATGATGTTAGTCAACACACAGAATAGTGAATGTGGGAGTTATTTTAATAGAATTATCTCTTATTGATAATTTTCAGACATAAAGTCAAATTCTTTAACAAATTTTTGGTTTTAGCTTTTCCTGTTAATTTCTTTTTATACAGGTGGAAGATTTTATTAAGCCTCAGTATCTACAGAGTTGTTCATGTCTTTGTGAATATCCCAGACAAATTAAAAAGTCAAATTAGCAATGCATATTTAATACTACTTTGTAGTTTTTTTTTTTAAGTTGGCAGCAATGCTTAGTTTTTGAGGAGGAGTTTATAATTATGCAAATTGGAGACAGTCTGCATATGGTATAATAATGCTTTGGGTTTTATATCCAGAGTCAAAAGTATTTCTAATATTTCTTCAATTAATCAGTGACTTTGGGCGAGGTTAGCCAAGGCTGGGTGCCTGCTTTTACTCCAGTAGTGAAGTATATGACACTTTGGAACTTAGGTACCTATGCAAACTTTCATCTTGCAGGAAATATCACTAAGATTTGCCTAGTATTGCCTTATAGCAGATAGCATTGATTGTTTTTACAATAACTATTCATCCTTCATTTATCCTTTTAAACAAGACATTAATTATGTTCAGATATTCTCTCTTCTATGTGACCGTGTACTTCAGGGGATATAGGTCCTATCCGTAGCCCCAGGAAGGGACGCATGATTTGGTTTAATCCAATCAAACTGGTCCCATTTGCTTTGCAAGGTATTGATTCAAGCAGGGTATTTTTTCATTGGCTTCTGGCCAGTGAACATGAGTAAAAGCCTATTGAGGGATTTCTGGAAAGGCTGATAAAAAGAAATAAATGAAAGAGACGGCCCACTGAAGAGTTTAAAATCCAAATTATGATGACACTTTTGAGCTACTCAATTAACCAACTATGGACCTATCCTACTTTAGGACTTCTTGTTCTGAGTGCTAATAACATTTTTCTTTGCTTTACTTTTTATTATTCAAGCCATCTTGAGTCTGTATTTTCTGTTATTTGCAGCCATGAACACACCTTGAATGGTCTGCAAGTTGACAGTTCCTATACTGCTCTGTGGTGTGTGTGTGTGTGTGTGTGTGTGTGTGTGTGTGTGTGTGTGTGATGAGGGGAAAGAAATGTAAGCCATATACCTGGCATTTGATTTAACAATGAAGCCAGTTTGTTTAAATGAATTGGAGGAAAGAATGGTAGTTTAATAAAGCTCATTTTGGTACCAGAGAGCAGTCCATATTCTATAACTAATAAACAACAGGAAAAACTACTCACTATTCACACTGTTGTCATTGAAACAAGTGTCACCGGTTCCAATCCTTTTATCAAGGCAAGGCTGCAAGAAACAGAGAGAAAATATATACAAAATATACAATCTCATTTTGGCATCAGGCACTAATCAAGTATTTTGCCTTCTTCTCTCCAGGTGCATGGTTTCAGCTTTAAACAAACTCCACAGATCTGGATACTTTCCCAGGAAGTTGTTTCAATAAGAACAGTTTATTCCTATCAGGGAATCAAGTCTACCACTGTATCTGCTATGGTCTGGAATGTACATCATGTTCCCAGAGACTCCAGCTAAATGCCTAATTGTTTCATGAAATGTGTACTGGTCCAGCCACTCAGTGCATTTCATCTCCTTTGCCACATCAACTGGTTCAGAAATGAGCATAGGACCTGCAGCAGGCCAATGAAAGTCAGTCCCGAAACTCAAGTGGACAATGTAGGGGAGGAGAAGATCTCTTTTGACTGTACTTAGAAAGGTAAGGAAGCACCTGGAGCTGCTGGCTCCAATGAGAAAAATGAAGTCTGCAGTTCTGAGTGATGGATACCAAGCCCTGATATTGTGTGGGCAACTGGATCCAGCTATGATTTAGATGCTTGAACTTTCGAGTTGTGTGAACTAATACATGCATGCTTTTGATTAAGCTCACTGGGTTTTCTGCTTCTCCTAATCAAGAATCTTCACTAATACAGGAAGGTAGGTCAGAAATACCTCATTCTCACTTTGCAAAGTATGAAATGGAAGCTTGGAAAAATGTTAAGTTGGGGAGGTCCATGACCTCTAAAATTCAAGGGCTCCTTTCCACTTATTCAGTGAGTCATTACAGTAAAATGGGAAGAATTTACACATTCAATGCTACCTTTAATGATTTTAACATTTCTGCTTTTGAGAAAATGGATGAATCTCCCACAGGGCTACCAAGGGAGATAATCTATATTAACTTAGCAAAGTAAAGATGGTTATACACATACAGTATAAAAGGCTATGGTAGGTGTTTTGGATTTGTGTAGATCTTCTCCCCCAAGGATCTGTCCAGGCTGCTCTGGACAGGCTCTGATGGCTCTGATTGAAGCCCACTCTCCCCAGGGGGCTGCTGCACTGAGTCTATGGACCATCTCTCTTTCCTCAGTCATCCTCATGCCAGCCTTATCTACTGGTCTGTAGCTGGACTGGTTTCAAACTCTCCACTCAGCAGACTGACCTGTGCAGTGCCCTGTCCATCTGCACTGAGTCACTTGGCAGAGATCACAAAGAGGAAGCCCACAACCCAATCCCACTCCTCCATGTGTTTTGATTCACATTTTTTTTTTTGATCTACATTTAAACATTGAAAAAGCTTACAAAAAAAGGTTTCAAGCTTCACTTGAAAAAAATCAGGGGCACCTGGGTGACTTAGACGGTTAAGCGTCTGATTTTGACTCAGGTCATGATCTCACAGTTCAGGGGTTTGAGCCCTGCCTTGGACTGGAGGCTGACAGCTCAGAGCCTGGAGCTGCTTAGGATTCTGTGTATCCCTCTCTGTCTGTGCCTCCCCCGCTCATGCTCGGTCTTTCTCTCACACTCTCTCTCTTTCAAAAATAAACATTAAAAAATTTTTTTAAAAAATCAAAAAGACTGTCAACTGTGTGCATTGCCACAGGGTGACACAGGCCAAATCTGAGTGGTATCTGAGTCCTTTAGATGTATTTCCTTCCTTCACTCTATTCCCCATCTGGTCTCCTTTTCTCATTTCTGCCAACAACCTGGCTACAGTAAACATAGACATTTTCAACCCTTGTCCTAACTTTCCTTTGACCTATTTGGGGCTAACCCAACTGAGATGCCACCTTGCCCTCCAGTGGCCATGTCTGGAAGTATCCTGTTTCCAGCCAGGTTCCCACCTCAGGCTCCAGTCTTTCCAGAAATAAAATCACATTATGTGCGATTTCATTTTATTATATCCTTATTCTTGATGCATCCTCCAAATCCTCTGTAAAAATAGGACTTATTTATTTGAATCAGAAAGTCAAATTTTCTAAAAGCTCTTTTGAAAATAAAGCTGCCCTGTGTCCTGCAGGAGAGAGGGACTTGAGGGAGGCTGTATGGCATAATCAGCTAGGCACAAGATGAGAAGTCAGAAGACTTTGTGACTTGGTGAACTTTCATAAATGATTTCCTTCTCCCTACCTCAGTTTTTCCATCTATCAAGAGAAGAAGTTGAGCTAGATTAGAAGTTGTAAACTGGTGGCCTACAAGATGTATCCAGCCAATAGATAGTACTTTTTTCCATTGCAACAGCTACAAAGGATATTTTGAATAAGAATCCAGACTTGGAAAAGAATACGGACTTGTCAGATCTAGTGACCCTTGACAGTGAGCCAACATTCCCACATGACACTGGCGGTTGGATGGGTTCATCCCAGTCTTCACCCACTTCCTAGTGGACACATCTGCATATCCTGACCAGTTGCTTCAGTCATTTACATCCCTGCCTGCCCTTGTAGGCATTTGTTCTTGCCACCCTTGGATAACATGACCTCTGAGAGCTCATTGTCAGTCCCGATTCTGTGAATTGAGACCAGTGATCTGAGAGTTGGAGACCATGTGGAGAAGAGAAAAGTGTGAACAAAAAGACCTCACTGTGCCATTTCAGTAAACCTCAATGAATCACTCCTCCTCCTCCTCTCCACTTGGCCCAGAGTTGAAACAGCAAGACGCCTAGGCTTTTGTGAAGGCCCCACTACATGGTTAAACCTGAAAAGGCAACAGCTTGGTTTTGAAAGTAGCAAGAAATATTCTTCCGTTGGGGTTGCTAGCTGATTCTCTAAGTAATTTGCAATTCAAGTGTCTCTTTGTTTTGTATGAAAATTTGCTGCTATTTGGAAAGTGGGGAAGAGCTAAATTGCATCCTGCTGGTTTTACTTTGACTGTATCAAAAAAGAAACTGTTAATCTGGTTCCATAATTAACTTTCCTGTTCTAAAAAGGCCCTGGGAGAGAGTCCAGAGAGTGGCTGTCAACTCCCTGCTTCTCTCCTCAATAACTCCTTTCAACAGGATGCCCTGAAAAGGAGGATGGATCCAGGTGGACATTGGTCTTGATTTTCTCTTTCTTGGATTTTTCTTCCCCTTTCTTCCCAATCCAACCAACATTTATTGAGCCCTTACTGTGGGTCAGGCGCTATGTGACCAGAGTGGTTATGAAAATAAATAAATTGCTGTGGAGCTGCCAGAGAGCATAAGTTTCCATCCATCCATCCATCCATCCATCCATCCATCCATCCATCTGTTCAAAATGTGTTAGTTTCCTTTTTTATATGCTAGACACTGTGCTAGGCATTGGTATGTGACAAATGCAACAGTGACTTAATCAGCATCCAAGAATTCTAAAACGAAGAGATGACTTCTGATTGAGGCCATAATAGGTGGCTTCATGGAGAAGATATTGGTTTTGATCCCTGTGATATCTGCATATGTACATGTGTGTGCACATATACTCACATGTGTGCATAAAATGCTAAAGGGACAGGGTAACTGACACGAGCAATGGCAGATAGGAGCCTGGAAATAAAGTTTGACAATCAAGGGGAGACCACTTTGGCATTACCAGAGGGTTTGGACTAACATTAAGAGAAAATGCCCATTGACTGTCAGGAACTTTACTAAGCACTATTTATCCATTATCTCAACGAAACCTCACAATGCCAAGTAGTAATTATTGGTTATATGCTACAGACAGGAGACAGACTTAGGTAAGTCTGAGTTCCCAGGGAACACACTGGTAGGATAAATGGCAGAGGTGGGACCTGGATCCACATGTGACTTTAGACCATAAGCTTTTAAGCATAGGCCACATTGACTACTGGGAAAAAAAGATTGAAGAGGGACTTGGATGTCTACCAATTAATCAATAATGCATTCATTCATTTATTCATGTAATATGTATTTGTTACTACCTATGAAAAGCAGGACTCTGAGAGCTGGGGAGTAAAGAGAAAAGGACAGATGAGGTCCTTGTCCACTTGGAGCTTACATTCCATTGACCTCACAATGAAGTGCCTCTTTCCTCCAAGTGCATCAGGGACAAAGTACAAAAATCAAACCATAATGTTTTTAAAAACATTTTTTTAATGTTTATTTTGAGAGAGAGAGAGGGAGAGAGAGAAAAGAGAGATAGGGAGGAAGTGGGGGAGGGGCAGAGAGAGAGGGAGACACAGAATCCAAAGCAAGTTCTAGGCTCTGAGCTGTCAACACAGAGCCCAACATGGGACTTGAACTCGTGAACCACAAGACCATGATCTGAGCCAAAGTTGGATGTTTAACTGACTGAGCCACCCAGGCGCCCCAAACCATAATGAGTTTTTAAGGAGAGCATTACCAATCAGAAGACTTCTTCAGCTCCATCCAGATAATTTAGATGGTACTCCATCTCCTCATTTTCTTGGAGGAGCATCTATTCCCTTCTTTCTCTTCTCTCTGAAATTACTTCCTTAGGTAGAATACATCCATTTTCCAATCCTATCCTCAAATCTGACCTGAAACAATCTGTAAGGAACTTGCTCTTTGCAACCTACTCAGTAGACCTAAGTAATTTTTCAGAGTTTCCCAGGCTCTTTCAGCTTCAGACTTTAAGGAAGGTTTGAGACAGATACTAGTATTAGCTCTGGTCCCAACCCCACACTTCTTGGAAAAAACTCCCAGTATTCACCAAATTTGGCCTGCAATCTGGCCCATCAAAAACCTACTATATGTTTCTATGAAGTTGACACATCGCCCAATTTTCTTTGGAGTTTGGGCAAAGATACTGTATTATTCCTGAGAATTGGAGGAGACCAGGATACCTGACTAGGTCAAGGCTACCAAGGACCCCAAGCATCCAGTATAGATGACTTCTTGGGTAATAACACTTGTAAGTGAGGAGGACAGCTGAAACAAGGTATTAAATTGATAGGAGAAGAAAGGTACACTGAGGGAACTTCATGTTCTCAGACTATGACTGGTACCCAAAAATGTGCATGCTCTTTGGGAGCCTGTTGCCTGTCAATTTGTTACCTTACATGGCAAAAGAAGCTTTGAAGATGAAATTTAAGGTTACAGACCTGAAGACAGGGAGGTTATCCTGGATCATTTTGGTAGGCTGTAAATGTGGAAAATGCAGGCAGAGATATGCAGTGTTGGAAAAAGACTTAGGAGAGATTTGAAATGTGAGATGGATTGATCCACTATTGCTGGTTTAACGATGGAGGAAGGGGACCATAAACCAAGGAATGTGGATAGCCTCTAGAAGCTGGAAATAGTCTTTAGCCAAAAACTAGCAAAGAAATGGGAGCTCTTAGTCTTATATCTGCAAGGAACTAAATTCATCCAACAACCAGAATGAGAAAGAAGATGGATTTTCCCCAAGAACCTCCTGGGAGGGACATCCCTTGTTGACACCTTGATTTTAGTGCAGTGAGACCTATGTTGGATTTCTGACTTATAAAACTGTAAGATGAATAACGTTGTGTTGCCTTAAACCTCCAAGTTTGTGGTAATGTGTATGGTAGCAATAGGGCACTAATGTCCTTTTGGTTTACCCCCCATCCATTGTTAAGTTTGATTTAGTACCAGGTGGGGCATGTAAGCTACTTGTGCTGAGGACTTGGTGTGATTGAATGTGACATAAAACTCCAAATAGCAGTGGCTTAAACATTTTTGTTTGTTTTTGTTTTAAAGAAGTCTGGAGGTAGGCACTTCATGGCTTTCTACTCAGGGATTTTATAGAGTAATCAGGAAAGCTAGGCTAATTTTAACTTTCTGTTCTGCCACTTTCAAGGTTAGCTCTCATTCTTCCGACTCAATATGGATACCAGAGCTCTAGTTATCACATTTGAATTGCAGGTAGGAGGATGGAGAGCATGCAAAGGAAAACTATGTCTTCACAAATACTTCTCAGTGGTTGTATACAATGCCTCCACTTATATCTCATTGGCCCAAAGTTAGTCACATGATCACATATAACTCTAAATAAGGCTATGGAGGGCAATATGCTCAACTAAAAGAATTGTCTTCAGTAAGAAAATAGAGAATATATTTGGAAAGATAACCAAAAATACCTACTTTTATATAGTTATTCTTTCCGCGGGGGGTGGGGAGTATTGCTGGATGGTTCTCAAAAGGTCATAGGTATGAAAATGACTGTCTGGGATGCCAGTTCTTTCCACTGTAGTGACTTAAAGGCCCATCTCTCCCTCTTCCCAGCCCTTTTTCTTAAATTTATAGTTTTACTGAATCTTAAGGACCCATTTCAAATTTTACCTCATCCAAGAATTTTTCCTCAAGTCCACTCAGAGGAGGAAAAAACAACCCTTCCTTAAACATTTATAACACCGGGTTCATATTTACTCCTTGTCATACTTCACCTTATTGTGAGGGTTATTGCTGTATGTGAAAGTGTCTCTTGCCTTCTGGAATGCAGGTCATTGTCTTTTTTTTTAAGTTTTTTAATGTTTATTCATTTTTGAGAGATAAAGAGAGACAGTGCAAGTGGGGGAGGGGCAGAGAGAGAGGGAGACACAGAATCTGAAGCAGGCTCCAGGCTCTGAGCTGTCAGCACAGAGTCCAACGTGGGGCTCAAACCCATGAACTGTGAGATTATGACCTGGGCTGAAGTCAGACGCTTAACTGACAGAGCTACCCAGACGCCCCTGCAGGTCATTGTCTTACACATAGTTGAAAGCCTCAAACATGGTGTGAACTCGGTATATGCATGCCATAGCAGAGATTGCTAGTTTGTCCTCCGGTAACCATAATCCCCTTTTCCTAGAAATAACCCCCTTTTCTTGGCCTAAGTGTTATTTGTGTACACAGCTGTCCAACTGGGTATTTCAGTTCTCTAACCCTTGGGGTTATGTGTGACTATGTGACTAAGTTAGGGCCAAGGGAGCATGAATAGGAGTGATATTTGAAAATTATCTCTCATCTTCATAAAGATAAATCTACTTGTCAGGACTTTTCCTCTCAGGCACCTTCTTGGTGGCTGGCAAAAAGTATAGGAGTTTCCTAGGAAGCCATATGATGAAGAAGCCGCAGGTCAGCCTGTAACTCAGACCTAGACCACTCTCTCACTTTTGGACTGTGAGGGATACACAGGTTTGCTCTTCTAAGCTCTTGTGCTTGGTCTCCATGATAGCAGTTTATCTGTGCCTTAACTCATCCATCTGATTAACGGAATTGGTCTCTTGGTCTGTGGACGGAGTCTGGCTTCCTTTCCACTTGTCATTTTCTAGGGGGTGGCACCTGGGTTAAAATGATGAAAGTACTGAACGTACAACTGAAGTGCTTGTGCCCTGCCTTGAAAGCAGCCAAGGGCATGAGGTGGGAGGGAGTTGTGAGCTCTATCATTCTGGTTAGCTAGAAGAGTTAAGTAAATAGGTTCATGCCTAGCATTTTATTATTTCTGCTAAAGTCATTCTTGAAAATATCTTTTAATCAGAAATATGTATAGGCTTTCTAAATAATGTTTTGTATCAAAATTCATTGCTGATTTATTCTTTTCAAACCTCTCATTTTAGAAAATTGTCTTTTGCTACCTAAGCATTTCTTGCCATTCAAAACTTTCTTTATAAAGTTTTATTTTTATTTTTTTTACCATACCCCTTTAAGAGCCTATTTAGACAATTCTGCTGATCATTCATTTCCTAGCTGACTATTAACAGTGAAATGCCTTGTGTTTGTATGCTGTTTAATACATTTCAAAGCCCTTTCACAGTCTAACAACATTTAATCATCAAAGAAGCCTGGTAAGTTATGCAGCAGAAGTATTAGTATTCCTGCTCCCTAGATCAACAGTCCTCAACAATAGTGTGGTATAACAGTAGCATTTAGTTATCCATTGTGAAGTATGTTATAATGCAAATCATGTGGGTTTTTTTTTTTTCCAGATAATAAAATGCCCTTCTTTTAATTCATTCTATCAATACAATAGACAGCTTTTCAGAAGAAATGTTCTAGGAGCTGTCTTCAGCATAGGGAAAACAGTGGTGAATAAGAGAGACAACATCCCTGCTCCTGAGGATCTGGTGGGTAGTAGATGAATTAAGAGAGTAAATATCTACTGTCTCATCTATCTTACATTAACTCCTTTCTTTGGGAAACTGCTTCCCTGTTGCTCCCACCATGTGATTCTAATGGAGCTGTTGACCACAAAGGGAGGCCTGCCATTTCTGAGCGTGTTCCTCTGGCTACAATGATTGGTTCAAGAGAGGTCACATGACCCAAACCTGCACCAACAAAATGTTTTCTGAGGTTTACACTTTAGTACTAAGGAAGAGATAGAGGCTCTTTGATTTGTCATTACTGCTTGGATGGTGTAATCTTGGAGCTATCTTTTGCTCCATATCTTTTGCTACATGGAATGAGCCATTTTTGCAATAGAAAAGTAGAACCAAGAAAGACAGGTGGTGGGGAGGTGAAGAGGCAGGCATTGAGGGGTAGGTAGTCACAGCAATTTGGAAGACAGACAGACTAGCTGGACCAGACACTAAAATAATGACTGGTTCATAGTAGGTACTCATTACTTATTTGTTGAAATGGTAAATGAAAAAGAGAGATCTGAACACTACTTTTGAGCTCCTTTGTCTGGGAATCCTTATCACCCCAGAGTGTTGAGCAGAGGAGATGCTCAAGACATTTTTTTTTTTTTAATGAATGAATGACATGATCTTGACTGTATCTTCAGCTAGGTGGAAAGGAGTTCAAAACTGAAAAAAATTCCACTATCTTATTTTGTCATAAATTTCACCCATTCTTGAAGTACTGCAGAGCAGAGTGGTAAGTAAAGAACAAGAGCTTAGATATCAGGAAGACCTGGCTCTTATTTCTGGCTTTATTAGCAGCAAGCTGTATGATTGTTGAGAAAATGATAACTACCCCCTTCTAAGGGTTTTTGAGGAGGACGTACTGATATAAGTGTGAAGATTTAAGCACAGAAGTTGACATGTAATCAAAAGTTATAATGTTACCTGTAGTCATTAAACCAATTTTTATTGAGTGAGTGTCTTCTAGGCCTGGGGATGCAGGAAGATCAGACAGATGAGGGCCTAATCCTCAAAGAGCTTCTGTTTGAGTGGGAAGGATATGATAACAAAATAAAAAACAAATAAATGAACAAGTAACTTTAGGCAATAATTCAGGACATGGGTATTAATGTAGGGAGAGAAATAAATAGAGCCTCCTTTAGTCTGGGTGGTCAGAGATAGCCTCTAGGGGAAGATGATATCTGAGCTGAAATTGGATTCCAAAAGAAGCCAGCCACATGAATATATGGGGCAAGAGTGCTCCAGGCAGAGGTGCAAAGGCCCTGAGGTCAGAATGAGTTTGTTGTGTTTGAGAAATTGAAAGGCGGCTGTGTAGCAGGGTATAAAGAGTGATGGTAGACAGAATGGTGGGAGAGGGGTCAGAGACTAAGGGTAATTCACCAGCCATTCAGACTGACTTACACTGAGGCAGGCACTAACATATGTTAGGAGCCAGGAAAATAAACAGGAAAAGGCAAAAACGACCTCAAGTAGTTCTCAATTTATCTAATCTCACTGAATTTTGTTAAAGAAGGTTTCAGGTGAGTTGAATTTTAGTATAGCCACATTTTGACCATATCTCACATGTCTAATTGGGTTAGAGGTAGCAGATAGTTCTGTGTCAGGCTTTGTCCACTGGGCAAGCAGGAGG
This sequence comes from Neofelis nebulosa, assembly GCF_028018385.1. Lineage (NCBI taxonomy): Eukaryota > Metazoa > Chordata > Mammalia > Carnivora > Felidae > Neofelis > Neofelis nebulosa. Next base: position 52,456,887 of record NC_080782.1, read on the forward strand.
CAGTTACCAGTAAACATGAACTTGTCTGCAGGAAAGAAATCCATTAATTTATGTAAGTACACCTCAAAAAGTAGAAATCAAGTACAAATTCGATCTATGTGACCCATGCAATGTTTTGGAGAAGTGATGGTGATTCCCATCGGAGCCTGAGGTGGCTAGTCAAACTCCATTCTTGTGAAAGATTGCACTACCAGTCATGCTCAAGCCTTTTATCCACTGGCTGTCCTTAGACATTTTCTGACTTCTATATGCAAAGTCATCTTTAGATAATGCCATGTTTTGGTTTGGGAAACTTTGAGGGTGTAGAGGTCTCAAAACAAAGAGAGCAATGAATCTATAAGCTAGAAAAGGATAAAGCACAAAAGTGATCAGAACTCAGGCTTAAATCAGGCCAGAATGAGATGTAAATCCATTTCCTGAAAGAGTACCTGATCCTACTCTCCCTTGGTGATTTTGTCCATTCCTATGGCTTTCTTAAATATCATCTATAGGCTGGTGATTCTTTAATTATATCTCCAGCTTAGACCATGGCCTTGAGCTCTAAACTCATATATTCGATACCTGATTTGACATCTCCACTTTGGTGTTTCATAGGCTTATCTTACTTAACATGGCACTACAAGATCTCTTCATGATCTGGTTCTACTTGTCCTCCCCAGAATTGTTCCTTCCTTATTCTGCATCATCTCTGTAAATGCACCACCAGCCATCCATTTGCTCCTCACTTGCCTTTTTTGTTCCTGTCCAACATTTAGTACAGCAATCCAGTCTTATAGGATCTACTTCCTAACGGTACCTCAGATCGGTCCTCACATTTCCATATGTACAGTCACTACCCAGGTCCAGCTTCCACCATCTGCTGCTCAGGCCAGTACTATAGACTCCTAACAGGTCTATTGCCCTCCTATAATATCTGCTCCACAGATTTTTAAAAATGCAAATCAGTCTCTCCTCTCCCAACACACATACTTATAACAAACACTTCAATCCTTTGTACTTTCCGCCTCTGGATTGCAAGATGAAAAGTGGCACCTGCCCACCTCTACAATCTTATGCCATTTACCTTGACATCCAGCTCTAAGTTCTGGCCATATTGGCCTTCTAACTGTTCTAAAAACATGACAAGCTCACTAGCTCCTTTAGAGCATTTCACTTAAATTTTGGAGACCTTGTCTAATTCTTCTACCTAAAGTAGAATAATCAATAATAGACTCCCTCACAGGATTCTATCTTATTCATAGCAGTTTTCAAATTTCAAAATAGCTCTCTTTTGTTTTATTATTATTATTGTCTGTCTTTCCCATATTATAGTATATTACACAAAGATAAGAAATACATTCATCTTGTTCATTATGGTCTCCCCAGCCAAGCACTCTCCCTGGCACAAGGTAGGTATTCAATTTGTTGAACTGTATGAACAGTTGAACTGTATGTTCATTCAGTAACTGTATGAACAAAGAACAGTATGAACAGATGAATGTTTTTTATTGATTGTAAGGATGGAGGCCATGTGAAATCATTCCCTTTTCCATTTGAACACTGATATGGTGCACTGGCCATTCCATTTCTTTATCTTCTTATAAACTATCTTTTAAAATCCTCATTAGAAAAAATAGATTCCTTGAATTGAGTCTCAGACTGGATATCTCAATAGCAAAAACAAAACAAAACAAAAAAACACAACAAAACTTCCTTAAAGCTTTCCAGTTACTCAAAGATATCTTCTAAACATTGCAGGAAATGCCCATATAACTCTTATCTTTGGGTAAAACCATTGAGAACTGGTGAAGAGAGAAGCCCTGAATCTGTTTAGTAACTATCATACTGTCTTAAGTTATTTCCCTCACTGCTCCTCACATTTCTATACTGAGATTTCTTCTAGCTCCTTTGTTTGCTGGCACTGAGACCTTGGGCGAGTTATTTAACCTATGAGTTCTAGCATACTGGTAGTGGGTTGAATAGTGCCCCCAAAATATATACCCATGTTTCAATTCCATGCATTTGTGAATGTTTCATTATTTAGAAAAAAAAAATGTCTTTGAAGTTGATCTTGAGATGAGATCCTCCTGGGTTATTCAGGTGGGTCCCAAATCCAATGATAAGTTGCTTATAAGAGAAAGGCAGAGGGAGATTTGTAGAAAGAGGAGAAAGCAATGTGACTACAGAGACAGAGATTGGAGCAATGAAGCCACAAGTCAAGGAATGGTAAGAGCCATGAGGAACTAGAAGAAGGAAAAAACAAATTCTCCCCCTTGAGTCCCCAGAGGTAGTATGGCTCTGTGGAATTTTGGACTTCTGACTTTCTAAAACATGAAGGAATAAATTTCTGTTGTTTTAAGTTACTAAATTGGTAGTAATTTGTTATTGCAGCCCTAGGAAATGGACATAATATTCATCTGTACCATAAGTGTGACTGAGGGTCACTCAGCCTCTTTAGCACAGAGCCTACATTGAGGCTAGTCTTTAATGTCACCACATCTGGTACTGTGCCAAGCCCACCTAGAAACTTTGTCAATCAATGCATAGTCTAATAAAAAATAGAAACAGAGAATAGTCTTGTCCACATCATGCTACAAAGCCTTCTTAAATATTCAATGTTCAGGGAACCTGGGGGGCTCAGTTGGTTAAGCCTCTGATTCTCGATTTTGGCTCAGGTCATGATCTTGTGGTTAGTGGGTTCAAGCTCCATGTTGGGGTCTGTGTTGACAGCATGGAGCCTGCTTGGGATGCTCTCTCTCCCTCTCTCTCTGCTCCTCCCCTACTTGTGTGCACTCTTTCTCAAAATAAGTAAACTTAAAAAAAATTCAGTGTTCACATTCCACTTTCCATGGCAGCTACATTTCTTCCTTTTTTTTTTTTTTTCCCTCTTGCTCCTTTCTCTGTGGCCTCTCCTCCAGCCACCTTCAGCCATGTGGCATCTCCTTTCCATCCTCACTCCCTCTCCAAGCTCCCTCACCCAGTACAGCAGCAAGTGCTTAAGGAGGGCCCAGTCTTGTTCTAGGTGCTATGGAGACTTCTGCTTCCACAAGCAATATGAAAATATTAACAATAGTAGGAACAATAGTAGGAACAATAGTAGGAATAATAGTAGCTACCAGTAACCATGTGGCAACCACCATGCTAAACATTTAAATGTCTTAGCTCTTTCAGCCTCCAAAAACAGTACTTCCTAAATAATTTTTTTCACAAATGTATTCATGATAAAGCCCACTGTCTACATCCTCAGGGTCCCTGAGTGGTGTTGCCTTGTTTCTCATTTACATGTGTCCTTCCCAAAGATCTCCTTCCTCTAAAAGGACATTGGATGCTAACCAGCAAATTTCAGAGAAAATTACATCTTATATTTACTGCGTGACAAGTGACTCCCTTCTCCTCTGACATATCATCGACTGTAGACTTTTACAGGAGGTGAAAATCTTGACAGTGAACGCTTCACCCAGGTATCACCCCACTGCGCCTGGAGGACCAGAAAGGAGTCCAGAAGGAATAAAGACAGAAAAGGCAGCTTTTCTGAGCCAGCTGGAGTAAAAGGTTTCTTGGAGTAAAAGGTTGAGTGCCATTTGCTCCAGGAGCAGCAGGATTTAGTTTAACCTGAAGCTTAAAGGATCCTCTTAGGGTGGGAGGTGGAGAGAGGGAGGCAGAACCTGCCCAGCTGCTAGGGCCATCCAAGGGTAGGCAGTGAAAGCTCTCCCTGAGTCTCTGAGATATTTCAAAAGTCACTGAACACACATGGCTCTCAGGCCTCTGGGGGCCCAGGAACCAGAGCACAGGAACCCCTGGCTGAGAAAGGCATCATCTGTAGCATCTTCCTCTTGAACACTTCACTTGTTGCAGCAGCTGGGTTCAGGCATCCACTCCACCTGGCTCCACTGAGTCCAGCTCACAGATGTGCCTAATACCCTGGAGATTACCCACAGTTGTGTGCACCCTGAATCACTTTCACTTTTTGCATCAATACCAGCTCCTTTTTGCTCTGAAAGCAACTTTCCAAGCCCCTCCCCACCTGTGTCCCTCTGCTCCCCCAAGACTGCCAGCTTTAACAGATTGTTTACTCTGAGTTCTTCCTGCTGCAATTTTTCAGTCCCCTTCTGCTTGAACTTAACACCTATTTTAGAATTATTTGTGTTTACCTCTGATCTCATCTCCAGCCTAAGTTCTTTGAACACAGGAATTATATTTCATATACTTCATGTCCCCCACATGCCTAGCCCTTGACCTTGCATATAATAGATACTAACATTTTTTTTTTCATAAACAACTATTCATTTAGTATAATTGATTGGTGACAAGGGACTTAATTGGTGCTAGAGCAATAAACTATGGGAGAACAAACCAGTTGTGGAACTCCTGGTGGACAAACTTACATTTTAGTGAGAAAGCTAGGAAAATCCACATACAAACAAGAGAAGCATTGACATGGTGCTAAATAACAGAAAAGAAATAAGTGTGGAGACTAGGAAGTGATAATGTGGTAGAGAAGCTTAGATATGATGTGCAAAGGTGGATTCTTTGAGATGGTGGTATTTTAACCAAGACTTGAAGGGTGAGAAGGAGCCAGCAAGGCCAAGAGATGGCAGCCAGGGGAGCATTCCAGGAAGAGGACTTAGAAGTTCAAAGGGCAGAGGTGGGAAAGAGTTTGACAGATCCAGACAACTGAGGGGACACCAATGTGTCTAGAGTTTAGCTGGTGAGGTTGGGGTAATCGAAAGGGAGATGCATTGGGTTGAAAGGTGTCCCCCTACAATTAAGGTCCACCTGAAACCTCAGAAGTTAATCTTATTTGGAGATACATCTTTGTAGATGTAGCTGGTTAAGGTGAGGTCATACTGCCATGTCAAGATGGAGGCAGAGATAGGAGTGAATTGTCTGCAAGGTCAGCTGTGTCAAGGATTGCTGGTCCTCACCAGAAGCTAGGGACAAGCAAAGAAGGATACTCCTTGAGAACATTCAGAGAGAGCATGGCCCTTTCCACATCTCTATTTCAGATTACAAGCCTCCAGACTGTGAGAGAATACATTTCTTTTGTTTAAATTCTCCAAATGTAGTGATTTGTTAGAACAGCCCTAGGAAACTGATGCAGGGGGCAAGCAAATGACAGTTTCATTATTAAAGAAACAAAGATCCATGAAAAAATGTTAATAGCAACAAGAATGGATTTTTTTTCATATTTGTATTTAAAAAAGGTACATCAAGTGAATGAAAAAAGTCCTCATGCTCAGAACATGTCTCTCCTTAAGGCTGAGAGGCTTACACCCTTTACTGTTCCCTCAGCAACATAGCTGTGCACTGACTGGGCATAGTGTATTGCTCTAGAAGATTGGTCATCTGGTTTAACTGTCTCCACCATTAGAAATTTGAGGTTTCTAATCACTTCCCTTCTATTTTTGAACAAACAGGATTCTACCTCTGCATTCTGAATTTAGTTGTTTTTCTCCCCAGACACGTGGTGATGTGTTGTCCTTTATCCTTGTCCCCCTAGCCCCCTTCAGATCTAATGGAAAACAGTATACATTCTGAAGTCACTGTTAATTAATGCTGATGTTTGCTTTGCTGACATTGCTATAAAAAGTGCTTATTTAAAGGATGAGGGGTTTTTTCTAATTCTGAACACAACTTTCAGTATGTGCTAAAAATCAAGGATGACTGGATTCAGGTGCCCAATTACTGCTTGAATTAAGCCATTCATGAGCGCTAGCTGTCTGGTGCTTCTGGAAAAACACATAACTTCAGGGGAAGAATGGCCAAATGGGGCAGAAGCCCCAGAAATTTCTGGAGTGCACAGCTTTATGCAACTTAAGATTTGGAGTTCTTAGCTTTTCAAGGTCTGGAAGAAAATAATTTTCCTTCCTCCTTTCCATCCTCCTTATAAGTGATGAGTTCACCTATAATGCTCATCTGTTCAGGATGCAAAATGTTCTGATTAGAAATTTAAACCTCATTCCTTGCCAATTATAATATACTTTTGAATTGAAGCACTAACAATGTGTCAGTTATCAAACCAAATGTTGTATATTCATTATCTCATTTAAGAAGGAAATTGTATGGCATTGATAATGATCAAAATGCCAACATCTGTCATTTATGGAGTGTCAAAAATCTGGGTTGGTAGTTCATATATATTTATTCTTATAATCCTATTATTGTAGGGTAGTAGTAAAAAAAAAATGAACTTGGAGTCTAACACCCAGGGTTTAAATCCTAGCTCTGAAAATTAGTAGCTGAGTGACTTAGTTGCTTAATCTTTCTAGACCTCAGTTTCTGCACCTTGGAAATAAATAATGATAATAAAATTTCTCTCCTATAAGTATTAAATGAAGTTCTGTAATACAGTCTTTCCTATAATAGGGTTGATAATAAAAATTATAATAGATAACAGTTGCATAGCATTTGCTATGTGTCAGCCATGCTTTGGAACACAGATATAATTATTCCTATTTCATAGATAGAAAATTGAAAAGTAGAGAGGTTACGAAACTTTTTCTCTACCACACAGTGATCACACGGTAGAGCTGGAATTTGGTCTGTCACCATTAGCCAATGGTAGCCCTGTGAGCTAGAGTTATTACTATGTGGTTCATACCAAGTACATGTTGTATAAATATTTGTGGATTGATAAGTTATAGGCAGTATATTCCTGACAGAGGAGAATCTTGGATCTTGCTTTAGTCTTTATGTAGTCTTTATGTGTTTGAGTTGGCTCCTAACACAATTGCTCTTTTTTCTTCTTCCACTGAATTCAGCAGAGATAGGCCATTTTCCTTTGATTATCAGTATTTGCTCAGACTGAGCAAGAAGGATTTCCTAATCATCATTTGGGGAAGAGACATCAGCTTAGGAAGCAAATTTGAAACATCCATATTTCAAGGCTTAGGTAAAGACCTGCCTCTTCTAAGAAGCTTTGCAGCTTTCCTGTCATCTAGAGCCCTTGCAGGACCCTTCACAGCCTGAACCTTTCTTTTACCTCTTAGTAAATAGGTTTGTAATGCAGAGTTTGCTGACTTTTGGTTTCAATTTCATGCTACAAAATCTTGGTCACACTGCAGAATGTACTACAGTTACGGCTAGGACTTTCACATGAATTGGCTCAACTTTGGCCTCCTCCTTGATTTCTGTAGCCCAGGAATCTACTGGTGATGTATTTGCCCACCACCCCATATTCTGGTCACAAACCGCACTTGGAATTGAAATGGTGTTTCGTCCCCTGTAGAAATGTAGATACTGCCCCTCTCTGCAACCTGACCTTTCACTTTGTCCCATTGATCCTGCATCTCTCTGCTTTTGATCGTATCTCACAAAACCCTCATATTATAATACAGCTCCATTGGTCTCTGCTTGTAGCACCCCTCTGCCCTCAGTCTCCAACTGCAGCCAGGCTGAGAGACCGGGGGATGCCTGATTTTTTTTCCTTTGTAGTTCTTATTACTAACAACAATTAGGATCATTTTTGACATTTCTGCTTAAGGTCTGTCTTCTCCATTAGATGATAAACTCCATGAGGGAATGAATTAAATATGCTTTGATCACCATCTCACATTTTGAGTAGCACAGTTGTGAACATAGGAGTGCTCAGTAAATATGTGTTGAATGAATGCATAAACAAACTATCTTACTTTTATGAACTCACACCCCACACAGGTACCCAGGCAAGGAAGGCAGAAGGTCTAAAGCAAATCAATGTCTAGGAAGAGACCAACCACCTACGCTGCCTCCTGGTAATATATACCCCAAGTTCACCAGTTAATCAGAGTCCATTTCTGGATTCCAATTTCAGGTCTTGAACTTAGGAGATACATAGCCTACATGTTTTCCCAAATAGATTGGAAGCTTTGAAGTTGGAATCAATATCTTCATTTTAGGACCTTCCACCTCATCTAGCACAATGCCTAACACAGAAGATCTGCTCGGGAAATATTTGTTGGCCAAGCATAATGGTCAAAATGAACATTTGCCAACTTGTCAGAGTCCCCATCGATTTACAGCTGTCTTCCTGACATGGCACAGAAAAGATTTTTGCAACAACATTTTCCTTAAGCTCACCACTCTGGACATGGTTTATACTACTTCATATCAAGTACTGAGAAACTATTTCCTAAAAATATAGGCAGACCTTAGAAAGACTAAAATAAGCTATGGAAGATGAACACCTCATGACTGGTTCCTTCCACACCAAACAAGGGGAGGAGCTCTGGGCTTCCTGATTTGCCTCAGTTTGCAAAGACTGAACAAAAATATCTAGCCTAGCAGTGCAGGGTCTTTTCCTCAGTAATGTCAGGCCATGGACTCTAGGCTCTGCCAATGAAATTAAATGAAATGAATGCCAGAACATGCTTAACCCCCAGCAGTGGATTGTTTCAAGTCATGGTTCCCAACTGGGGGCAATCTTAGACCCCAGAAGATACTTGGCAATATCTAGAGACACTTTTGATTGTCCCAACTGGGGAGTTTTACTGATATATAAATGGAAGAGGCCAAGGATGTTGCTAAACACTTACAATGAATGCAAAGAACAATCCTCACAACAAAGAATTATTCAGCACACAAAGTGCTGAGGTTGAGAAACTCTGGCCTAGATAATTTAGAAACATAGGTCAAGGAGCACTGAATTCACAGAGCCTGCGGCCTACTATTCAAGGTGCTTGAATCTTTTCCCCTTTCTTTCTGCCTAGCATTGTTTGCTAATGGCTGCACATCTCCTTGCCCCCAGTGCAGCCTCCTGAATGCTGAGTGTGCACATTAGGCGGCAACTTTGTTTCAGACTTGCAGCCACTGCTGTGGCAGGATCCCAGGAGAAGAAGGGTGTGCTTTTATCTGGCTTTTCATCCTTCTTCTCCTGAGTTCATGGGAGGAAATAGCTTCCAGTTCCACAATTCTGCATCTTGTATCCCATTCTAGAAAAACGAAGAAGGGGAGAAACATTTGGGGATCAACATAAGGTACACTCACTGCTTATAAAGAGGGACTTCCAGTTGACCTCATGCTCTTGCACACGCTTCCTAGGCAGTGTGCAAAAAAATATAGGCAGACCTTTAAATATTTTTAAAGTTTTCCCTTTAGCAGGTTTCTTTAACAGCTTCTGTTAGTTGATCAGGCCTAGAGTGTTTGGATCCTGCTGACCTGACTTGGACTAGCTGTGTAATATTAAACCTCTGAAATTTAGTTCTCATTTCATGTAAAAGGAAAAGTCTATTACTGCCCATTTTTTTTGTGCTATGTAGATTAAACAACCACCCTATCACCTGCCACGAACCACCAACTTGATTCATACTGGCGTGAGGATTACCCCATGCCAGGGAATGTGCTAAGTGCTTTACGCATTCTCTCCTTTAACCTTCACCTAAACCATTTTTCAGAGGAGTAAAGTGAGGCATAGAAACTTACTTGCTCAAGGTCACATGGCTTATAAGTGGTGGAATTTAGAACTGGTAGTCCGACAAGTAAGCTCTACTTTAATGATAAAGAAAAACAGCTCTGGATAATGTGAGATATTAAATAAATCTTGAAATTTCCCCCTAGGCTTTGTATTTGTTCTTTACTCTCTAATATTCACTGAGCACCTCTTGTATGTTAGAGGTTCTGCTAGAGGAGGTTAACGCTGAGGTTTCTTCAATAGTGGCCCTTGAAGTTTTCGCAGAGAGCAAAGATAAGATTTCTGACAGCAGTTCCTGACCCCACCTACCATTTTGTGATGGCTTCTGAGTTCAGATGCTCAAAGTCCCAGAAAAAAACAAACAAACAAACAAAAAAACACAAAAAAACCATCAAATGTTCTATACCTATGCTAATGCATAGAGACAAATAGATGGGGTCAAATAGCTACACCTATAAAGGATGAGAGTTACAGGTATTGATCACCTTCTCAGAGATACTGTTTGTCTTGGTCAAAGACGCTCTATACAGTTTCCCAATAGCATGTACCCTTGTCCTTCTCAGCACCTGTTTAGTCTCATTTACATGTGTGATAAGAACATGAACCACTCTGGACTGCTTTCGCTCATCACTTTTGCCTGTGCTGTCCACAGGGGTGGTACATTGAGAATGTTCTATAAATAAGGCCAATGAGTGAACATGAGTTCCTGCTATGTGCCAGGTCCTGTGTCAGGGGTTTTCATGCATTACCATGTGAGCATGCCCATAGTGCTGACATTTCTCTTACCATGTGAGCATGCATAGGGCTGACATTTCTTTTATCATGTAACCATGTGTAGTGCTGACATTTTCCAGATAAGGAAACAGGCTCAGGAGTCCCCGGTCACACAGCTAATAAGTGTGTAGTCAGGATTCTAATCCAGACTCACCTGCATGCAAAGCCCCACATCCCTTCAGTATTAGACTAGGGATTGAAAACCAAATAAGTCTGCAGTCATGTGGGAGATGGTATGATCAGCAGTTAAGCATGCAGTTTCCAGATGCAGTTGCTTGTGTTCAAGCCTCAGCTCCATCACCCTCTGTGGAGAATAAGCTTAGGAATTCCCTGAACTTGCACAGAAGGTTTAACAAGGCATAAAGAATTAGCCACAGATGATTTATCCAAGGGATACAGGTATGGTGTTTTGAAGGGGCACATGCACCCCAATGTTTATAGCAGTCCTATCAATAGTAGCCAAAGTATGGAAAGAGCCCACATGTCCACTGATGGATGAATGGATAAAGAAGATGTGGTGTATATACATATACAAAGGAGTATTACTTGGCAATCAAAAAGAATGAAATCTTGCCATTTGCAACTATGTGGATGGAACTAGATGGTATTATGCTAAACGAAATTAGTCAGAGAAAGACAAATATCAAATGGCTTCACACATATGAGGACTTTAAGATACAAAACCGATGAACATAAGGGAAGGGAAGCAAAAATAATATTAAAACAGTGGGGGAGGGGAGAGACAAAACATAAGAGATTCTTAAATATGGAGAACAAACAGAGGGTTACTGGAGGGGTTGTGGGAGGGGGGATGGGCTAAATGGGTAAGGGGCATTAAGGAATATACTCTTTTTTTTTTTTTTTCAACGTTTTTTATTTATTTTTGGGACAGAGAGAGACAGAGCATGAACGGGGAGGAGCAGAGAGAGAGGGAGACACAGAATCGGAAACAGGCTCCAGGCTCCGAGCCATCAGCCCAGAGCCTGATGCGGGGCTCGAACTCACAGACTGTGAGATCGTGACCTGGCTGAAGTCGGACGCTTAACCGACTGCGCCACCCAGGCGCCCCAGGAATATACTCTTGAAATCATTGTTGCACTCTGCTAACTATTTTGATGTAAATAAAAAAAAAAAAAGGAAAAGAAAAAAAAGAATTAGCCACAGATGAACACACCTAAGTTTGGGTAAACAAGATTGGGTAAACAAGATTAAGTAAACAGGGCAAAGGCCCCTAGTATAGGACAAAGGCATAGGCATAGAAAAGCCTCAGGATGAAAACATCAAAAATGAGGTAAACAAGATTAGATTTTCAGGACGGAAATGCCTCCCCCAACTTAGTACAATAGCAGAAAGCTGGTTTCATAGGAAGGAAGGACCAAAATAGGTAAACAGGTAAACAGGGCTGTAGACTGCAGCAAGGCAAAGCTGCCCAGAGCAGAGCTAATTAGCAAAAGAAATGTACCTTGTTGACCCTGTGGTAGCTTGCTCTTTCTCCTCCCCTAGACCAGTTCAGGTAAACAGAGGTGGGGCCTCAGGTTTTCTGTAAACAACCTGCCATCCAGCACCACAGTTTTATTTTGTATTGACTCAAACCCCTAACACTGCATATCTCCAAAATCCCTTTTACCCCAAGCACATGAGTTAATGTTCACGGTTTCATTGTCTCTTTGTGCATACCCATCATGCTTGTAAGCCTTCTGATCCTAATAAAAACGGAGCAAGGACCCTTACCCAGGGCTCTTGTCTCTTCCCAGACATTAGCTTCTCTCACATTTTAATTCTGTATCCCACTCTCTTGCTGGACAAGAGAAAACTCCAGACCCAGAGTCTATGACAACTGTGCACGTAGAGGTGTTTAACTATAGGTCATGTATCCACTCTGTGCCTCAGTTTCCTTATATATAAAATAGATATAGACAGGACAATCTCATGGTGTAGTGTGAGTTTAATTGTATTATTTGTAAGGTAATCAGAATAGCATTTGTTATATCGTATGTGCCCACATATCATACATATTAGTTTTTATTCTTTTTGGAAAAAGGAAGAGCTTTAAAGATTATATATCATTGTTTTTGTATTGTATTTAGGATTCTGCACATAAGTACTACAATTTGATAAGAAATATTAAAATATAAATGCTGATGCTTAAAATCATTTAGCAATAACTAATACTAATATGTGTTGCCTACATGGGAGTTCCTCAGCATATTCTTATTAAACAATCATTGCTATTTAACAGTATCTTGTTAAATTTAACTGTCTTATGGAGTATACCTTGAAGAAATCATTTAGATCATCACTGAGATTTTAAGCTGTCTGTTCATTTTAGAAACTGAACCAAAGCTGCCTGCAATGCTTGTTGCAATGCAATGTTTCGAGGATGAACACACATTATCTTTTCTGGGTGACTACACTAACTGGGTCACACCCACCAAGAAGGGCCACTGAGACTAACCCACATTCTCCAGAGCCAGAAAGCTGTCTTGCTGTCTGCCAACCTCCCAGGTACAGTGAAATATAAGGCACTTAAGAGCATTTACAGTGCTTATGGTGGCCCTGAGTGCCTCAGAGGCTCTTGCTGATTCCTGTGTGTTTAACAGCTGTGTGTGTGAGCAGATGGCCCCAGGTTTAAGATGGGGGGATTCCATGGGAAGACAATTCCAAGTCAAATGACACTCATCTGACACAGATCAAGGTCAAATACCCATGTTGCTGGTAAGGATAAGATGTGAAAAAGTGGCTGGGCATTGCCATCTTTCCATAATCAGAGTACATGTGCGCATACACACACAATCCATCATAGGAGAGGGGACAAGGTTTAGAAGGCAGAAAGGCAAGCTGAGAGTAGAGGTTTCTCTTCACTGTGTTTGTCTTTTACTTCAAGCAATGTCCAAGAAGTCTGGGAGGTTGATCTTTATTCTCCAAAGAAGATGTAGATAACAATGATTAGCATTGACTGAACATTTACCATGTGCTGGGCATTTGATAAACATCATTAAGTGATACACTCAACACAATTTAAATGGATGCTGTGATTATTCCCATTTTACAGTTGAATAAATTGAGGAGACAGAGAGCTGGAGTAACTGGTCAAAGGTCACTTAGCTGTAAGTGGCAAAGCCCAGATTTGAACATGGGCTATCCTGTCTTTGTGACCAGTATCTGTACTGGTTCCAGAATTCACCATGACTTCCACAGTTGTTTATGGCAGCAGAGCACTGTGCCAGCCCCCCAGGGACACTTTCCTTACCTCATGTGGGAATTCAGTACAGCACAAAAGTGGCATTAGTTCCATTTTCAAGTGCTCCAGAGAAGACTTATGAGGAAAAATTATGGAGATCCAGAGGTCAGCCCCGTAAAAGAGAATCTAGCAAGAAATTAGAAGCACAAAAGAAAACTATGCATACAACTTATTAAAAAAGAATGAGCAATTCTCTAGATCCTGATATGGAAACTCCAAGAGAAAAAAAAAAAACACAAGGGGCAGAAGGAGGTATATAGTTGCACCAATTGTGTTGCAAAAAGAAAATCTTCGTGTTTGTTCATAAATGCATAGACTTGGCTGGTAACTGCCTCTGGGAGGGAAACTATTTGGAGGGGAGTGGGTGGGAGAGACAATTTTCTATGTAAACCATCTTTCTAATCTTTAAAATTTTGCTTCATGTACTTATATTACCTGTTCCAAGTGTACTTTGAAGTTAGAACTGAGAAACAGAATGGGCTATTCTTTGAGGCAGTGAGTGGACAAGGAATATTCAAATAATGAAGATATCAGAGATGATGTAAAGGTATTTTGGAGGGCAGATTCAGATTGGAGGCATTCTAATGAATCTGCTATTATTCTAACATCCCCAGAAATGGCAATTATGCCATATTCTCTGTGAGCACAATATCTTGAGGAAGGCAAATTGCCTGTGACTGAGGGATATCAGGGGACCCTCACCATGGTCTTCATGACCCCCAAACATAGGAGGACAAATCCAATTGTGGATGTTCTGTTTTTGGTCATCATTTATCCTTCAAAAGGCCCCAAATCTACATTCTATCATCAATTCTTTCCACTGTCCCCCACAATCATGTTCTCTTTTAATAAATTGTAAACTAGCTTTTCTCTATCTTAGCTCGGTAGGCCACATCATTCTCTCTCACTGGGATGTTCTGCCACCAACTCATGGCTTGCCTGCATCCTTTTTATCCCTCCAATGTTAGCTTAAATAAGACATTCCTAGGAAAGTTTTCCTTGACTGTTTTATCTACACACATCCCTCATTGTTCTCTAATGCATTCTTCACTTATTATCTTTATGTATTAAGATTACATTCTGTATTTGCACAGCTGCCTTAACAGAGTATCACAAACGGAGTATGTTAAACAGCATCAATTTATTTTCTCACAGTTCTGGAGGCTAGAGGTCCAAAATGTAGAAGTTGACAGGGTTGATTCCTTCTTTTTTTTTTTTTTTTTTTAATTTTTTTTTTTTAACATTTATTTATTTTTGAGACAGAGAGAGACAGAGCATGAACGGGGGAGGGGCAGAGAGAGAGGGAGACACAGAATGGGAAGCAGGCTCCAGGCTCTGGCCATCAGCCCAGAGCCTGACGCGGGGCTCGAACCCACGGACCGTGAAATCGTGACCTGAGCTGAAGTCAGACGCTCAACCGACTGAGCCACCCGGGTGCCCCGGGGGGGTTGGTTCCTTCTGAAGGCTGTGAAGGAAGGATCTGTTGCAGCCCCTCTCCTAGTTTCTGGTAGTTTTCTGGCCATCTTTTACATTCCTTGGCTTGTAGAAGTTCAGCCTCATCTCTACCCTCGTCTTTACATGATATTCTACCTGTGTGCCTATTTCAGTATCAAAATTCCTCCTCCTTATTAGGACACCAGTCATAGTGGATTAGGGCCCACCCTAATGGTCCCCTTTTAATTCATTACATATGCAATGACCCAATTTTCCAAGTTCACAGTTTGAGGTAGTGGGGGTTAGGACTTCAACATCTGAATTTTGGAGGACACAATTAAATACATAACAAAATGTATTCAACTTGATTTGTTTACCTGTTTGTTTCTTGTCCCCTCACTGGGATGTGGGCATTTTGTGGGTAGCAATTATGTCTATTCCCTTTCCACCTATAAACTGAGTGCTCACCAGACTGTCTTGCATGTCATTTCTATTAGTTTGTCTTTTATTGTTGTTGATTTGTAAACTTTCTTAACTGACTCTAGATAATAATGTTTGGTTGGTTATATAAATTTCAAATTTTTTTCCAAATCTGACTTGCTTTTTAACCTTTGAGATAATTTTTCAGAACCCATTGACAGTTTTATTAGATTTTTCATGTACACTCATTTGTGATATGGCCAATACTTTTCCTTTCTTAATGTTCTTGTCTGATTCGGCTTCAAGGTCATATCAGCTTTACATATGGAATTGGAACCATTCTTTCCTTTTCTAAGGCAGTTAAACAGTGATATGATCTGTTCCTTGAACATAAGTCAAACTCACCTGAAAAACTGCCTTGGTATGTATAGAAGGAATTGGGAATGAGGGAAAGGCAGATCTTTTTAAACTATCATTTTTATTTTCTTTAGTGGTTATGACCTTTTTTGTGCTTGTACTATATTTTTTAATAATCATTCAGCTTTTTTATTTTTTCTTGAATCAGTTTTAATAAATTATATTTTTAAAGAAAACATATTGATCATGGAAACTAAAGTCTTCACAATTACTGATCTAGAGTTGTAAATAATATTCTGTATTTCTTTTTAACCTCTACTGTTTTTCTCTTCCTTTCCTTGATCAACTTTGCCAGAAGTATGAAGGGTTTAGTAAGTCTTCTCAAAGAACCAGCTATTGACTTTTTATTCTATTTTTTCTAGTTCATCTTTTTTTTAATTTTTATTATTTCCTTCCTGTCATGCTAGCTCTTCTTTTTTCATAATGTGAGTCTTTCATACATTAGTTTTTCTTCTTTTGAGGTTTGTAAATTGTTATGTAGCATTTTCATTATATTTTAGTTCTTAACATTTTAAATTCTCTATTATTTTTTCTTTCACTTCTTAGAATTTTTAATATTTCCAATTATATGAGAATTTAAGGCAGTTATCTTTTTGTTATTGCTTATTCATTTAATTATTCTAATTAAACTGTTTAGTATTATACCAATTATTTAGCATTTGAGATTTGTTTTATGTTTCATACATGGACAATTTTATAAATATCTGTTCTCAAAAATACCTATTGTCTAATTTGGGTGCTGGGTTCCCTGTGTGTCCATTATATCAACTTGCTAAATATAGTCTTCAAATACGTTTATGTTCTCATCAAATTTTCACGTTTTAGTGAGATTCTCTTAGTGTTACATTGTTTTAATCTTTGTCTGAAAACATCTTTATTTTGTTTTCACTCTTTAGTACTACCTTAGCTGGATATACACTTTGAAGTTAAAAGTTACTTTTCTCTAGCGCCATTTTTGTTCTTCCATTTTGCAGTGAGAAGTCTGATGTTTATTTGCAAACAACATCTATTGTTTACAAGTTTTTCTAAGATTTCTCTTTGTCAACTAGTCTGTAGCTTACTCTAGGTCTCAGTATGGCATGGAATTTCATCTCTGAATTGCACTCCAGTTAATCTGAGATACCAGAGCTACAGTTCTGATTGGCTCCCAATTTTAATTTCTCTCACTACCATCTCTATCAGCCTCTTCTCTATTTCTTGCCCCATTCAGAATTTCTATCTCATTAACTCGCTGTTCTTGTGTGTGTGTGTGTGTGTGTGTAATATCTTTATAGCTATATTCCAGTTTTCTACTTCTCTATTCTCCGTGTCTGGTCTGTTGTGTAGCTAGCACATCAATTAATTTTAAAAGTCATTGACTGTGTTTTTAAATTTTATTTCTTTTATTCCATAAATCCTGTTTTTTTTTTTTTTTTTTTTTTTTTTAAATCTCCCTGGGTCATTTTTGAGAGAATCTTGTTCCATTTGTCATAATTTCAGTGTCCTCTTTCATGTGTTTCATCATTCATATTTCACAGCCTTTGCCATTTCCATTCCTAGAAGTTCATAGCATCTGATTCTGATAATTTGCTGTGCTAATAACTTATTCTTGATAAGTTGTTTTTGCATGTGTTTTTTTTAGCTTTACCATTCTGAACAGAGAAGAATGTTTTCTTTAAGAAGTTTTATAGCTTTAGCTTCAATATTACAGTCCAGTGTCAGTTCATTTTTTTCAAGTTCGGTCATTCTAGCACCATTTTTGAAAAGATGGTTTTTCCCTATTGAATTACATTGACTGCTCTGTCAAAAACCAATGGATCATATATATGTGCATCTGTTTCTGGTGTCTCTATTCTGTTCTATTGATCCACCTGTCCATATGGATGTCAATACAATGGTATCTTGATTACAACAATTTTATAATAATTCCAGAAATCAGATAGTGTAAGTTCTCCAACTTTTTTTAAAGAATTTTTCTAGCTTTTTAAATGTTTTTCAACATTTATTTATTTTTGACAGAGAGAGAGAGATAGAGCATGAGTGGAGGAGGGGCAAAGAGAGAGGGAGACACAGAATCCAAAGCAGGCTCCAGGCTCTGAGCTGTCAGCACAGAGCCCAACACGGGGCTCAAACCCACAGACCACGAGATCATGACCTGAGCTGAAGTTGGACACTCAACCTACTGAACCACCAAGGCAACCACCCTCCCCCCGACTCTGTGCTTCATTAAAATTTCTTTGACTATGTTAGGTCTTTGTATTTCCATATACATTTTAGAGTCATCTTTTTAAATTTTTACAATAAAGCCTGCTTGGACTTTCATTAGGATTGTACAGGATTCATAGTCAAATTTCAATAGAACTGACATCTTAACAACATGGAGTCTCCCAATCCATGAATTTAATATGTCTTCCTATTTATTTAGGTTTTTAATTTTTTCTCTCAGCAGAGATTTGTGGATAACATATTTTGTTTAATGGTTTGATTTTGTTTTGTTTTGTTTGGTGCTAAGTGGTTGTTTTACATTTTACTTCCAATCATTATTTCCATTTTATAAAAATGTAAGTGACTTTTATATATTTACCCTGTGACCTTCCTAAATTTACTTATTGTTCTGGTAGTTTTTGAGAATTTTCCCTGTATGCAATCATGTTTTCTACAGTTATTAATTCTTACTTTTGTTCCTTTCTAGGTAATGTGTCTTTTTTCCTCTTGTTGCTTTTAAGATTTTTTTATCACTGCTTTTTAGCAACTTAATTAAGATGTATTGTAGTGTGGTTTTTCTTATGTTTATCTTACATGAAGTTTTGTTGAGCTTGTTGGATTTATAGTTTTCATTATTTTTTGAAAAATTTTTAGACAATATTATTTAAAAACTGCCCGCCCCCCCCCCCCACCCCCCACTGTCCCTTCTGGGATTCTAAGCACACATAAGTAGTTTACTTATTGTTGCCTCATATGTCACTAAGTCTCTCTCTTTTTCCTCCATTATTTTGTTTCTCTCTTTGCTTTAGTTCAGGTAGACTTACTCTTTGGCCTTTAACCTCAATCTTTTCTTCTGTAAGTAAAATTGGCTGTTCATCCCATCTCGTGAATTCTTTGTTGAATATAATTTTCAGCTTTTAAAGTTCCATTTGGTTCTTTATATCTTTTATTTCTCTCCTTACTATGTTCCAATTTCTTTTAAATAACTAAGAATATTTATAACAGGTATTTTAAGGTTGTTGTCTACTAATTGCATCATCTCTGTTATTTCTGGATATGTATGTCCTGACTGGCTTTTTCTCCTGGATATGGATCACATCTTCATGTTTCATTGTTAAGTCTAGTAGTATTTGATTGGATACTAGACATTGTGAGTTTTATATATTGTTGTGTATCAGAATCTCTCATCTTCTTTTAATGAGTATTGGACTTTGTTCTGGCAGTCGGGTAGATTATTTGTAGGTCATGCTGATCTTTTGAATCATATATATTTTTTAAACATTTATTTATTATTGAGAGACAGAGACAGAGCATGAGCATGGGAGGGGCAGAGAGAGGAGGAGACACAAAATCTGAATGAAGCAGGTTCCAGGCTCTGAGCTGTCAGCACAGAGCCCGACGCGGGGCTCGAACTCACCGTGAGATCATGACCTGAGCCGAAGTTGGATGCTTAACTGACTGAGCCACCCAGGTGCCCCTTGAATCATATTTTAAGATTCCTTAGAGTCAGACTGAAGTAACTTCTACTCTACAGCCAAATTTAGTCCACTTACTCAGGTGTGTAAGGTGTGGTCTTATGGGCTTGCTACTGAGCACCTTCAGTATCCGATGATTACCCGTATTCTATTATTTCAGAGTATAGGCATCTCCCAGCCCTGCATGAGCCCTGTGAATTGACCAGAATGCCATCTTGAAGTTTTCCTTCAGTTGGTCTTCTATAGTTTCATCCTGCACATGTCCATTTTAATATTAAGCAACAGAATCAAAGGGACCCTATACAATTTCCAGGAACTTTTTTTTTTTTTCTAATAGTTTCCTCTTTTCTGGTACACTGGCTTTCCAAGTTCCTTTCACCTCAGTCTTCTTGTACACTATTTCAGCTTTCTGAAATCACCAAGTCTGCTGTGATTTACTTGGGTTCTCCCTCTCTACTGTAGTATGGAAAGTGTCCACAGGCAGAAGTTAGGACAATAGAAAGCTTACCATATTTGTTTCCCTTTTCTTAGGGATTACAGCCCTATACGGTCTTTTGTTCATTGTGTCATTTATTTTGTCCAGTTTTCTTTTTTTTAATTTTTAAAAATATTTATTTTTGAGAAAGAGAGACAGTGCACAAATAGAGGAGGGACAGAGAGAGAGAAAG
Organism: Neofelis nebulosa; assembly: GCF_028018385.1. Classification (NCBI taxonomy): domain Eukaryota; kingdom Metazoa; phylum Chordata; class Mammalia; order Carnivora; family Felidae; genus Neofelis; species Neofelis nebulosa. Next base: position 52,476,867 of record NC_080782.1, read on the forward strand.
GGGGAGGAACAGAATCCGAAGCAGGCTCCAGGCTCTGAGCTGTCAGCACAGAGCCCAGTGCAGGACTTGAACTCAGGAACCATGAAATCATGACCTGAGCTGAAGTCTGACTGAGCCATCCAGGTGCCCCAGTTTTGTCTAGTTTTGTAGTCATTCGTGGAGGGAATAAAGTTTAGTTTAGTTATTCCATCAAGGCAGAAGCAGAAAAACTCAAGACTGTTTTTGTATGAATTTTACAGCACAATAATTCCTGGACCAAGCAGATGGCATAAAATTCAAACTCCAAACATAAACGAAGGCATACTCATTATCAATTTTCAGGGGAGGCTTCTTTATACCTTCAGGACATGGTACATAAACTTCTAGTGTCCCGATGTTGATAAGCAAATTGCTCTTCAGTTATTGTCTTTCACTAAAGTTGTAATCCTTAGAAGTTTCTAGTTTTACAAAAGCAACTTAACTGAAGATTCCTCAAATAACTGAGGCCCAAGATTTTGGCTATTGCATGCTAGTGTTTGTTAAAATATTCAAGTTCTTACATTATGGAGAATATCAGCCCTAGCTGCCATCCCTAAAACTCACTGTAGGCACTCAGTAACAATATCCATGATTTCTCTCTTTTTCTGTTTCTCTTTGGTTTTGACCCCTTGGCATTTTCTTTACTTCTTCAGTGCTTAGCTAGCACTTATAAGGATGTTTGTTGTATTTTCACTTCTAGGTGTCTTTCAGAGTATGTAGTCAAATTGCCTTATAAAATTTTTACTTTATTTAATCAGCCATAATGCTAGAAATGAAAACATTATGTTAAGCATTTTTTTCACGCATCTAGACAGCTGTTATTATTAATAGCTTTATAATGTTCTAAAATTGATCTAATTTGCCTGGCTTGTCTCCATTATTTGACATCTAAGGTGTTTATATAATTCTTACTATTGTAACCAGTTCTCTTCATACAGTGAATCCTTATTTTTTTCCTTTTTAATAACCTCTCTTAAACTCTAGGAAGTAGAATTTTGAGGCTGCAGTACATGAACATGTTTAAGATTCCCATCTAGTTGCTACAAAGCTTTCTATCTGTCTATCTCAGTAGTCCTGTGAATAAAACTAAAAAGGGCTTCAGACTGAATAGCAGGTGGATATTGGTTTTCCAGTTTTCATTATTTTATGAATAGTAAAGGGGTTAAACTAATTCCTGGAAAAGACAGCTCTTTGTGGCCTGGAGACATATCCAACACAAACAAGAAGTCCTCTAACAAACCTCCAAGTAGTGACATTGCAGAAATGCAGCAGCTCTTTATTTGCACGCCTGCTATGCCAAGAAGAATTTTCAGTAAATACCAGCATTTCCCACTTTGTTACAGGTGATTCTAATGTAAAACAGTTTACAAAAAAGTACCCCCATCACATTCTATAATGAAAGTGTTTATTTCAAATTGCTTGTGTTTTCCATTGCTTTCTGGCAAATATTTAGGCATGCTCACAAATGTTCATTGTAACCGAAGCAGCCCAGGAGTAGAAAATCTGTAGGAACAACTGTTTCCCAGGTGAGAAGTGTGCCAGAAAAGGTTTTTTTTTTTTTTTAATATCTCCAAAAAAGGGTTCTCAAATGCACTTGAGAGGCAGTAGCCTGGGTGTCAAGGATGTTCCGAGTACCATTCTGCCAATCGCTAGCTTTGAGTCAGCTACCTTCTCTCTCTGTGCCTGGTTTCCTCCTTGGCAAAGGGGGATTTTTCTGTGATTCTCAAAGTCTTTTCTAGTATTTCCAGAGGTTAAATATAACTGGTCAACTAGCTTTATGCATTTCATAGAGGTTAACCAATTGTTTATGACTTTTATTCACTTTTTTGTTTATGCTATTATATCCCTTGTTTAAAAGAAAACCACAGGCCCAAAATGGCAGCACTTAGGTTAAGACCTGAAAAATTTACTGATAGACCCCTTTAAGATCTCTTTAGGAGGGCAATCTTGCCTAAATTGAATTCTTTGCTAATAAATTCCTTTTTTTTTAATGTCCTCTATTTGCCTTTAAAAAAACCCTTGTTTTGTTTATCTCAATGGAGATCTCCGCTACTTATTAAGATGGGATGCTTCCTGATTCATAAATACTTTAATAAAGCCAGTTAGATCTTCAAGTTTACAAGGATGACTTTTTTTTTTTTTTAATTTTTGAGACAGAGAGAGACAGAGCATGAATGGGGGAGGGGCAGAGAGAGAGGGAGACACAGAATGGGAAGCAGGCTCCAGGCTCTGGGTCATCAGCCCAGAGCCCCATGCGGGGCTCAAACTCACGGACCGTGAGATTGTGACCTGAGCTGAAGTCGGACGCTTAACCGACTGAGCCACCCAGGCGCCCTGGATGACTTTTGTTTTTAACACCATTAGTAAGTTGTATGATTATTATATTTTTAATGTCTCTCTTTTCCATTCAGCTATAAGATGCTTGGGATAAAAAACCATCTATGCATCCTCCAAATTCCCAGGATCTAGCACATACTTAGCATGTAAGAGTTGCTCAGCAAATATTTGAATGTGCATGAAATTTCTAATATAAAACTCATTTTACTAATGCCATTTAGGTGATTTCTTGCTAATGTTTATTTGTATGTCAGAAGTTAGTAGTACACATTTTTATATTTTCTTTAATCTCTCCCCTTTTTTTTTTAATAATCTTCCCAGATGTACTCAAGCAGTTCATTCCTTAATTTTGTCCAATCACAGTATGTTTGTGTAGGCATTGCAAGAACTGACATGGTACTTGGAAATGAAGTGCTTAATACATATTTGATGAATATGTTTTCTGCATGTGACAAATTGTAATCACAGCACTAGATCAAATAGGTCTAAAGTTTTTGAGCGTGAAAAACCTGTGCTTTGCTTTCTTAAATGTGCTTCCAGCTGCAGATTAATCTAAGCCTTATTTTGTCCTGGTACTGATTGGTTATCCCCAGAGAAAACATTGTTGACCACATGTAATCCAAATTCTTTAGGAATTGAGCCAAATTTCTGTATATGAAACTCTCTGGACTGAGCTTTTTCTTAGCTCAGAGATGCTCTATAGGCCCTTTATCTGCAGTGAAGATTTCTATTGCATATTCTACAACTGATGTCAGTGGAAGCTCCAGAGGAGAAATGAAGACAGCATACAGAATGCAATCTAGATAGATGACTGATAAGTGGAGATTTTACCCCAGTTGTCCTGGCCTTCAATCTCTGACTCTCATCTGAATTAATATGACATATGAAAGCAACAGCTTTGGTTAGTTTCAATCTCATTTTCTGTCTGTGTCTTTCTTACATATACACTCATGGTAGAGAGAATAGTGTAGTGGTCAAAAAGCAGACTTTGAAATGGAACAGACTTAGTTTAAATCTCAGCTTTGCCAGTTAGTTTTTCATTTGCTTTATGACTTTAAACAAATTAGTATTAGTTTTTAGTTTCATTGGGTCTAAAATTCTTTATCTGTCCAGTGGAGATAACAGTAATATTTTCTTAGCCTGTTGTTGAATGAAGTAAATGCAATAATTCAAGTAAACTTCTTAGCATCATGGTTGGCATATAATAAGTTTACGGTTAATGGTGACTCTACCTAGCATACAATCTCTGTTTAAATGCACAGCTCTCTTCTGCTATCATATGATGAATAAGATTACTGAACTTTCCCACTCTTCCTCTTCTGTTACGATACATTCTCCTTGTCTAAGCCTTACATAAGCAAGTGACTTCCCTGAATCAGGAGTTAAGGAGATAAATAAGCACATCATACTTCACTTATGGAAAAACACAGATGAGAATCTTGAAAGAAGAGCTCTGAGAAAGCCAAATAAGCTCAATAGAGTTCAGGCATTAAAAGTTCTCATAATTGACTCATGAGAGAACTCATTAAGTCCTATCTCAAAGTGCCAATTTTTAGTTCATAAACAATTATTAATTTTTTAAATGTTTATTTTTGTGGGGGTAAGGGTTGGAGAGAGAGAGAGAGAGAGAGAGAGAGAGAGAGAGAGAGAGAGAGAGAGAGAGATGGGAGAGGGGCAGAGAGAGAGGGAGAAACAGAATCCGAAGCAGGTTCCAGGCTCTGAGCTGTCAGCACAGAGCCTGATGTGGGGTTCAAACCCAAAACTGTGAGATCATGACCTGAGCTGAAGTTGGATGTTTAAGTGACTGAGTCACCCAGGTACCCCAGTTCACAAACAATTCTACCTCTTAGAGATGGTTCCCCATGTCTTAGAGATGGTTCCTCATTTCTAAGAGGGAATGGACTTTCTGGACTAGGAGACTTACATATTAGAAGAAAAGCACAACTCATTGTGAAAGTGCTGAAAGCCTAACCACAAGTGAAGAGAGAGGAGAAACAGGACTGTTTTTATTTATTAAAGAAATTGGAGCAGCATTTCCCAAATTATGTTCTTTCTATAGGGTGTCAACACATAATAAGCAATGAAAGAGTTTCTTGATCAAAAGGTATGGAAAACACTGGGATAAATAAAGCAAGATAGATTACTCTTTTGCATGGATTCACAAAGTCTTTATTATGTTGAACTATATTCAAGACCTCTAAGGAGGATGTGTGGACATAGTATATAGGGGTTCCCAATCTAACTTGGCTACTGAACCCCTTTTTATGGAATATTCATGGCACTAACATTCCAAAGAATCTACTTTTGGTTACTCTGCTGTCAGGCTTTATACAAGGGGTTAAATAGCTCAACACTTGTCAACAAGTGGTCAGGGCATCCCAACAGCATAGTGATACCACAATGATGCCACAGTTTTATGAAAAGATTCAAGTGTATTTAATGTTATATTTTAAAGGAAGTAAATACCTTCAAACTAGCTACTTTACTGCTCAGTATTCAATCTTAGAAATATAAAATTTTGCCTACCTTTGTAAGATTATTCCTGGAAGTGTTATTTATAATGTAAAAACACTTAATGACTAAAGGTCTATTGGTAAGAAATCGCTAGGATATTATGGAATACTATACAAGTGTTCAAAGAATGTGGTAGCTTTACCTGTGTTGACAGGGAAATACACACTCAATACATTGTTGGGAAAAAAAGGAAGGTGTAGAAGGAATGCATAGCAGGTTATATATTTATTTTACATATTTATTTTAAAGTCACACACACACACACACACACACACAAATAAACTGTGTTTATGGATGTATGTGGGGAGCAAGAAGATTTTCAATTTTCACTGTATTATTTCTTCTTCCAGTTATAACATAGAATGTTGTAAGAGACTGCACCCTGACAATAATACAAGGCTAAATCAACCACAAAATCATATTAAAAAATTATTCATAGAGCAGAGGATATAAAGAAACCTAAATGAAATAAACCTAAAGGGATGAGCTACTCCTAGGGGAGAATGCCACAACTTCTTACATCCCTGAAGGAATGGCAGACAGAGGCTCAAAGCTGGCATAAATAGATTTAGTGAGAACCAAGGCCAATTTATAACAATTATTTTCAAGGCCAAGTGGTCAGGTGTGGGCTGGCATGACAAATTAGAATCCTGAACAATGCAAACCAAAGCAAGAATTTGCTCACATGCCACTCCTTTTCCACAGCACCTTTATAAAGTGCACAGGATTTGAGTGCCAAAACAAGTGGTAGGCCAAGAGATATGATAGAATTTCCTTTATGGGAATGGGCCTTCACCAAATGTAAGGCAAGGTACCCATCTTTTTTTTTTTTTTTTTTTTTTTAATAAAGCAGGGATTTTCTGATAGCTGGTGTCAGAGTAGTATGATGGAGAGATTGAATAAAGCAGAAAAAACTAAGAAGCTGATGGCTATATCATAAAAAAAGAGACAGACCTCACACCATTTGGGGAGCTAGAAACTTAATTGTAGAGGATAGCAAGTTCTCAAAATTCTCAATAGTAATGAGATCCCAAACCGTGATGAAGGGAAAACTCAGATCCTGCCATTAAATCTGTTGAAGCCAATAGTGAACTGAATTTAACTAAAATTGCAACAATTCCCAGAACCAGCTCAATTGCAGGTTAGATTATTAGATGAACTTAAATTTCCACATTAGCAGTCTGAATGGAAAGGGAAATACTCTTTTCAAGGAGTTGTATTTTATTCTATGGTTCTTTTTATATACAATGTCCAGCTACAACCAAAAATTATGAGGTGGTCAAAGAGGCATGAAAAGGTGACTCATAATCAAGAGAAAAAATAGTCAATATAAGGAATCCAGTGTTGGAATTAGAAGAAAGACTTTAACTGATCGATATGCTAAGGAATCTAGTGGAAGAAAGTGGGAAGTTTATGAAGAGATGGAGAATTTTAACTAAGAATGAAAGCTATAAAAAAGAACCATATTTTTTATGTTGTGTGATTTTGTGTCATTTATATTTTAACAGTGAGAAGACATGTATTGAATTTTAAAGGAGGTTAGAAACAAATTCCAGATGTTTACAAGTACAATGGTTAAAGTGTAATTCAAATACTTTAGAAGGAAAAATCAACTCTATGGAAAAACTTTGGTATAGATCTATGCACATCCTGAGGTTTACTGGCAATAACGTTTCTATCATACATGGAAGCAATAATTCAAAGAAGTTCTTCAGATGGCCATTTAGACATTAAAATGGTGACCACACCAATGGTACTTCTGAAAGTCTGTATGTAGAAAGCAGACTTTTCAATCCCAACAGTATGAGTCCAGGACAAACAGTTGTCCCTAGAGGAGAGAGAAGCATTGTTTTCTTTGGGAAGACACTTTTTACTTCTGTCTTTTCAAGGAGCTATAGCAGATTCTTTTGCAGTTATGGGCATAATGCTGTTATAGAGTAATGAGCATTCTGTCTAGGGTGGTCAAGTTCAGTCCTGGGCTGGATATGGCAGCAACCAATAAATGTTGATTATTAAAATATATATTTGATTCATCAACTAAAAATATATATTTGATTCATTACAGGAAGTTGTTGCCTTTTCACAGCAACATTATTTGTAAGATGCTATTGGTAGAGTTAAAATATGGATAAAACTGAAAAAATAGAGAGGTGTATCAATAGGGTGAATGGTGCTTAAAATTTAATGAGATAAAACCATAATCAGGGGATGTAAATGATGCATATTCTCACTTTAAACACTTCCAGACACTCACCTATAAGTTATCATCAAGCAGAGAAACTCTTTAGTCATGATTCTTGTAATATACATTTTAGATCTTTTATACATGTTTTCTAGCTCACTCATGAATTAGTTATTATGTTCCTATATTTCCTTGAGGACTGAGAATCTGGAAGACTACGCATCCTCAATCCTTCTCAGCAACAGTAATGGCCAGAACAAGGTTGGTCTGCATGTATCTCATGCATCCCTTGACCAGAAATTTGTACCTGCCTCATTCAAGACTCCCACTTCCAAGTTCCTTATAAGATTTTGTGTGTTTCCTAAAAACTGAAAATCAAGCGTTTTTTGTTTTTAAAGAAGTGAAAGCTGAGATTACAGATTACTGAGATACAGATGAGTTGCAAAGTCCCTCTGAACACGTAGTGGGAGAATATCCAAAAGAAATGTTGTAGAGCTGAAGGAGACAAAATTCCTCAGGATATTTTTTTTTTCATTCTAAGATAGTTCTGTTTCTTATAGTGTGGATTAAGATATGGCAAAAAAAATTTAATAATGAGATAGAGGGGAATAAAATTATTGGGTTGAACTGTCACTTCAAATTTCAAATATTGGCTTAGAAATAGACTGTTCTTGCTGAAGAATAAGCTGAGATATATAGCTTGTGGTGGTTTTTTGTTGGAAGGAATGTTAAGCTTTTGCTTATCAGTCACCTGTAGGGGGAAGGGGAGTATAAAATGACAAGAAGAAATGGCAAGAGGAGCATATGGTCATCTCTCTCTGCTGCCCAAGGTTTTACAGAACATGCTGTTCTTTGGGACCTCCTACCTCCATCAGGAATAAGCTTATGTGCCACATTTGGATCTTGATCCACTGGCTTGAATCCAGTTTATTTCTCTCCTCAGAGGTTAAGAATGAAGATAAGCATGGGGCACATAAAGCATTGTGAAGATAAATATCACCACGCCATTTTCAAACAAAATGTATTTTCCTCTTCCTGATTCCAAATAGCTATTTGCCTATGCTATATGTTTGAATAATGTCTAAAAAAAATTGGACATTGGCTTAGGATATTTGCCTTCTAGGTGGGGATTTTTCTTCATGCATTGGAAATATACAAGTCCTCCATAGGGTTTCTGATTGCCCCCTGTAGTCAAATCTGGTATTTTCCATTTTTGGTTGCTTAGATAGAATTTCAGTTTCAGTGGAAATAAAACAAAAAGACCATATGGAGAAGTAAGAGAGTTAAGTTTGTTTGCTTGTTTCATGCAATTTATAATCGTTTGTATGGCTTATTATTTTTTTGGAGGGGCGGGAGTGTATAGCTTATTCTTAATGTTTGATCCTGACTACTGATATCCTTGAGTGTGGAATGTGAACATTTCTAAAATAGTTGGACATCTGAACCTTGGATGATATGTGATAGAGATGCTATAGTCAAGTGCTGAGTGAATAAAATATTTGTGGAATGCCTGCCATGTGCTCAATAATGTTCTAGTTATTTGTAAAAGACAAAATGAGATGGAGTCCTTGTGCTTCTATTCTCTGCACTACTGTCATAAGTACTCTATTTACCTTTACATTGCTCCTCCATTGTTACCTTTCCAAAGCCCTGATCTCAATGCATTATTCTTTGTTGCTTACTAAATAAAGTCCAAATGAACACCCTCTGTGGACTAATTGCAAACTATTTTTGTTTACTCAGCTTTTCTGTACTGAATAGAAAAATTATTTTTTCCCCCCAACAAAATTCCTAGAAAATTCAAGGTTTCATATGTTTGGTCACTGTGATTCCTCTGAATGAGTAATTATTTCTCAGGCACTGGGCCCATCTATATCCTTCAAGGCTGACATTAAATGCCACCTCCTCCCAGGATTCTTCCTTCATATTCTACCTCTGTCCACTATTTTCTCCTCCTTCTTGTATTGCATAGTGCCATCATTCCTTGCAGCTTCACCCTGAACTATGAGGTTATGTCAATATTCTCATCCTGGGGTTATCAAATATTTCCTGGCCAAAGCTGCATGTGTCTTCCTTTAATGTCTCACTTTTCTTTTTCTTAAGAGGTTTCCAGTACAACAACCCTATGGAAAAATCACTGTTTGGCTTCTAGGCATATGGATTCACTATCTTAACATATTTCCAGGCAATCAAAAGTCTTTCCACCTCATCAGTCAGTCCATCATCTTTTCTCATCAATGCTGATTACATTTGTCTAATGTTGCAAGTTGTTTAGCTGTTCTAAGAAAGAGTTTTGTGGGATTTTCTTTTTTCAACTAGAAAGGTCCATTTAAAGCAGAGATAAAAGATATTAGGTACTATAAATGTAGGTGAGGTGAGTTATTTATATATAGTTATTATCTCTATATAAAACAGAAGCTTTAATTACTGGAATATTCTTCATAAAAATTTAAAAATTATTTGAGGTCAAGGGATATATTTTATCCCTCTTTATATTCCCTTAGTACCTTTGTACAGTGCCATGGATATAGCAAAAGCTTATTGAACATTTGTTGAGTTGAATAGTTTCCAAAAGGGAAAGCCATGTTAGTGTTTCTCTTCCTAAAATGTTAGTCTTTTATTTCATGATAAAGACCCAACAGAGCTTATAAAATATGATAAATGTTTCTTACCAAGGTATTTTTTTTCCATGAAATCACAGCAAAAGTAACACATTTTTTTATTCTGGCCATTAAAATATCATTTGGTGGTAGTTCTCCCCTCTCAAGTTAATAGTCCTTAACAAAGAAGCTATGCTACAGAAAATACAGGCATTGCTTTCAGAGTAGAAATGTAAATAGCTATAATTTGTTCTCCCCCATTTTTCAAATATATACCATCTGGCTTATCCCTTAGCCCTGCAGAACTGTTTTTAGAATTATTTCCTCAGGATCCATTCTCCATCCCATTCTTGCCCTGTACTTATCATTAGCTAACCAGGATATAATAACCATTTCTGTTTTTTTTTTTTTTTTTAATTTTTTTTTTTCAACGTTTTTTATTTATTTTTGGGACAGAGAGAGACATAGCATGAACGGGGGAGGGGCAGAGAGAGAGGGAGACACAGAGTCGGAAGCAGGCTCCAGGCTCCGAGCCATCAGCCCAGAGCCTGAGGCGGGGCTCGAACTCACGGACCGCGAGATCGTGACCTGGCTGAAGTCGGACGCTTAACCGACTGCGCCACCCAGGCGCCCCCCATTTCTGTTTATAAAGGTATTCATTATCTCATAGAAGTTTGAACAAAGTTATCAGAACCCAATTCTTTCACACCAGGATTCTACAATTGAGCCACAGATTGTAGGCGCCATTTGGGATTGGGCTATCTCTCACTAATAAACTTTTGCCAAAACTACAAGATTAAGTTAGTACTTAGAAGTCTATTCAAATTGCTTTCTCATCTGGCACAAATTTTAAAGCCCCAGGTTACTATGCTATACCTCATCAATTCATGATGACTCTCTTCTCTGATTTATGTAGCATGAAGTTGGAAAACTGCATGGGACAGCTGGTGCTAGACTTCCAGTCTGGGGGGTTCTCATATGGTACAGTTTTACTTGTGGGTACAAATAGACACTTATCCTATATTCCTGTTAGAATGGTCTAGGAAACATAAGAAAATAGGCCCATATATACTATCAAAACAAGACATCGATGGTTTATATGGTCAATTAATCTATGACAAAGGAGGCGAGAATATGCAACGAGGAAAGGACAGTCTCTTCAATAAATGGTGCTGGGAGAACTGGACAATTATATGGCAAAAGAATAAGACTAGACCACTTTCCAATACCAAATGCTAGAATAAACACAAAATGAATGATCTAAATTTGAGACCTGAAATTGTAAAACTCTTAGAAGAGAACATAGGCAATAATTTCTTTGACATTGGCTATAGCAACATTTTTCTAGATAGGTCTCATAAGGCAAGGGGAACAAAAGCAGACAAACTATTGGACCACATCAAATTAAAAAGCTTTTGCACAGTGAAGGAAACTATCAACAAAACAAAAAAGCAAGCTACTGAATGGGAGAAGGTATTTGAAAATTATATATCTTATGAGGGGTTAATATCTACAATATATAAAGAACTCCTATAACTCAACTCCCCCCTCTAAAAAATTGATTATTGGGGTGCCTGGGTGACTCAGTCGGTTAAGCATCTAACTTCAGCTCAGGTCATGATCTTACACTCCCTGAGTTCAAGCCCCATGTTAGGCTCTGTGTTGACAGCTCAGAGCCTGGAGCCTGCTTCAGACTCTGTGACTCCTTCTCTCTCTGCCCCTCCACCTGTCGTGCTCTGTCTCTCTCTGTCTGTCTCTCAAAAATAAACACTAAAAAAATTTAAAAAATAAATAAAAAATAAAAAGTTGATTATTAAATGGGTGGAGGACCTTGGTAGACATTTTTCCAAAGAAAACACACAGATGGCCAGCAGGTAAATAAAAAGATACTAAGCATCACTAATCATTGGGGAAATGCAAATCAAAATTACAGTGAATTACTACTTTTCATCAGCCAGAATGGCTTGTATCAAGAAGATAAGAAATAACAATTCTTGCTTAGGATGTGGAGAAAAAGGAATTTTCATGGATTTTTGGTTGGAATGTATATTGGTGCAGCCACTGTGGAAAACAGTATGACATTTCCTCAAAAAAGAAATACCATATGATTCAATAATTCCACCACTGGGTATTTACCCAAGGAAAATTAAAACACTAATTTGAAAACACATATGCACCCTATGTTTATTGCACCATTATTTACCATAGCTAAGATCTGAAGGCAAACTCAGTTTTTATCAATAGATGAATGGATAAAGACGTATATACATATACAAGAGACTATTACTCAGCCATAAAAAAGACTGAAATCTTTTTATTGAAATGTATGGACCTAGAGGGTATTATGCTAAGCAAAGTAAGCCAGAGAAAGAAAAATACCATGTGATCTCATTTATATGTGGAATCTAATAAACAAAATAATGAACAAACAAAGCAAAATAGAAACAGATTCACAAATACAGAGAGGAAACTGGAGGTTGCCAGAGAGGATGAAGCTAGGGGGGAAGGGTGAACTGGGTGAAGGGGATTAAAAGATACAAACTTCTAGTTATAAAAAGAGTTAAGTCACAGAGATGTAAAGTACAGCATAGGGAATACAGTTAATAATATTGTAATAACTATATATGGTGGCTAATGGTAACTAGACTTACTATGGTAATAATTTTGTAATGTATACATAAATGTTAAATCACTATCTCCCATAATTGAAGTAATTTAATAATTTATGTCAACTATATTTAAGTTAAAAAAAAAAGAAAATTATAGGGGCACCTGGGTGGCTCATTCGTTTAAGTGTCCGACTTTGGCTCAGGTCATGATCTCACTGTTTGTGAGTTCAAGCCCCACGTGGGCCTCTGAGACAGCTCAGAGCCTGAAGCTTGCTTCAGATTCTGTGTCTCCCTCTCTCTCTGCCTTCCCCTGCTTGAGCTCTGTCTCTGTCTCAAAAATAAACAAACATTAAAAAAATTTTTAAAAATATTATAAATACTCCAGAAAAACAGGATGAAGACATGAAGATTTAATTTAGAAGAAGATATAAACATGAGCCTTGAACTTAAGATATTCAACTTAATTTATATTAAGACAAATGCAATTTAAAATTTATTGAGATACTATATCTCACTCATCAGATTGGTAAAAATTCAAAAACTTAAGAATACTTTTTGTTCCCATGGCTGTGGAAAATCAAGTACTCTCATACATTTCTAATAGAAATGAAAAAAGGTAGAAATGCAAATCCTATGGAGGGGAATTTAGTACCAGTTAATAAAAAATCTATCCTTCAACTCTGCAGTATCACTTATAGGAATGTACCCCGAAGATACACTACCAACAGTACAAAAAATATATATACACAAAGAGCTACTACTTTCAGTATTATTTTTAGGAAACTATTTAAATGCCCTATACTTATAGGAGATTAAATAGATTATGACCCTTATATTCAATGGACTATTATACAGCTATAAACAAAGAATGAGAAAAATATCTATGAACTGATGTGATATTTGGGACATATTGTTAAGTGAAAAAGGGAAGTTGCAAAAGAGCTTAAAGGCAATACTGTATAAAAGAAATAAGAGGAAATAAGAGAACATATGTATACCTACTTATCTTAAAAAACACACAAAAAGAATAAATCAGGAAACAATAATGTTGGTTACCTACATAGTGTAGGGGAAAGGGAACAGAAGAAATGCAGGAGGCAGTAATACTTTTCTGAGTATACTCAAAAATAGGAAAAGTTAAAACTGAAAGCAAATTATAAACAAATGAACTACATTTATAATAAATAATATAATCACACTAAAAGGGAACAGAACTATTCTAATGAATTTATGAACAGAGTATTTGATCATATACTCTTAGTCCAATATAGAATTTCAAGTGCATGCAAAACATTTTACCAAAATGAACCCCATACTGGCCATGAAGCAAGTCTCAACAAATTTAAAAGGATAAAAATCAGAGAGCGGATGTTCTCAGACCTCAATGGATATAAACTAGAAAGAAGTAACAAAAATATGACTATAAAATATTTTCTCCCAAGCTGCAAACTAAGCAATAAACTGATAAATAGCCGATGGGACAAAGAAGAAATCATAATGGAGGTTTAGAAAATATTCTGAACTGAACAATAATGAATATAGCATATCAAAATTTGTAGATGTAGCTAAATCCATGCTTAGAGGGAAATTATGAACACAGATGAATATATTAGGAAAAAAAGCTAAAAACAACTATCTAAATATCTTTCACAAAGAGATAAAGGGGAGAAAAGCAATGTAACTCAAAAAATGTAAAGGGAACAAAGTTAATAAACTTAAAAAATTTACAGTAGAATTTTAAAAATTCAAAAGGTACAACTTAGAAAAAACTACAAAAAGCAATAACCCCCTGGAAAGACTCATCAAGAAAAAGAGAAGACACAAATAATCAATAACATGAAGAGAATTAAAGGAATATTATTAAAGATGCATCTGACAAGAAAATACTATTCAAAGATATTATGAGCAACTTTATATCAATAAAATTAAAAATTTAGATGATGTGGACACACTCCTATAAAATAAAACCTATAATTGATATAAGAAACAGAAGAAAATGTGAATAGCCCTATATCTATTAAACAATTGAATTCATTATTTAAAACATTCCCACAAGAAAATTTGAGGACCATGTAGCTTTACTGATTTCTTCTAAAATTTAAGTAATAAATAGCACTGATTTTATTCAAAGTGTTCCAAAATGTAGAAAAATAGGAAACAATTCCCAATTTACTTTATATGGATAGCACTGCCTTGATATTCAAACCAGATAGACACCTTATATGAAATGAGAGAAAGAAAGAAAACACTATTATTGGAAGTCTGGTCCAAGTTTGTCACATAGAAACCTTGTGAACTCTTCTCTTTCCATAAACTACTGAATCTACAGCTACTTATGGAGCAATTCCCTGTGGAAGCAATCTATAAAGTAGCTGAGCAGCTCCTATACATCAAGGTAAAGAAGAAAAAATAGCTATTTCATCCATATCAAAATGGCTGGGAAGGGCAAACACAGGCTTGACATAAACCTGATCTCTGGCATAGTACTATATAATTGAGAGGAAAGTCCCAACCTCTCCCTGAGGAGCAAAAGGTTTGAACACCATATTTAGTGCCCCAACTTTTAAGAATCCCACTTGGGATGGGCCCCCAAAACACCTAGCTCTGAAAGCTAAAGGGCTAGTGTCCACAAGACACACAAGACTATAGCAAACAAATAAATAGTTCATAAGGGGCTTGTGTAGACTCAGTGGAGCTATCTGCCAAGGCTCAGTAGACAGGGAACAGGAAAAAACTCTCATCTCTCAGTCTCTCCTTGGAAGAGACCTATTTGCATACTTTTATGCTGCTGTTTGGGGGTCAGCCTTCTATTTTTTTAACATTTATTTTGAGAGGAGGGCAGGGGAATGAACAAGCAGGGGAGGGGCAGACAGTGGGGCAGAGAGTGAGGCAGAGAGAGAATCCCAAGCAGGATCGATGCTGACAGTGTGGAGCCTCATGTGGGGCTTGATCCCATGAACCATGAGATCATGACCTGAGCCAAAACCAAGAGTCAGACACCCAGGCACCCTAAGGGTCAGGCTTCTAATTTAACATGCATTTAAGGGTTGATTATGATCCTTCTTGGAGACTGGGGCAGCTAGCAGATGCCATCTTCACCTCCTCACTTCAGCCCACTCCAATTTTCCAGTATCTTTCTAGAATGAGCTTCTACACACATCTGGTGCCCCAGCTATTGTGGCTGTTACCCAACGTATATACTCCTAGATTGTCTGGCTCTGATAGCTAATGGGGCCTGCATTCACGAGTTCCACAAGACTATAGCAAACAAGGAAACCATGCTCACCAGGCTATCCTCCCAGGACTCAGGGCAGAGAGTAAAGTCAGAATCACCCATGTCTCAGACTTACCCTGAAAAAGCCTTATTTGTATACTTTAAAAGATGCTTTCTGAAGATCAGGCTTCTAATTCAACATACATCTAGGAGCTGACTGTTGTCTTCTATCAATGACAAGAAAGTTCAAGGATACCCTTACTGACATTTTCCAGTCACCAGTAACACCCCGGATGGAGAATGTACATTCATCTGGTGCCCCAGATTTTGTGGTGCTACCCAAGGGATGAACTTAGGATCATCTGGCTCTAATAACCAAAGGGGCTTGCATTAGCAAAACCTACAGAATTTTAGAAAATAAAGAAGCAGTTATTAACAGGTTCAGGAGCAGCCCTGATGGGTATATGCTCAGACCCAACACAGAGCGAGCAGGCAAAAAAGCCTATATCCCAGTTCCTCCTCAAAAGGGATCTAAATACATACTTTTTCACACATACTGCTGCATGAGGGTCTGGCTTTCAATCATCCTGCATCTCAATGCAGATTGTAATTCTCCCTTTGGGGCACAGATAGGTCTTGGCACACGCTCAACTACTGGGAGCCACAAAGAACAAACAAGGTGGCATGAACAAACACAAAGATTTGAGAGACAACCAGAAACACTGGCTGGGCTGAACGCTGATTATCTGCTATAGGATGCTGCTCTGTCAAGACTGGGAGAGGTGGTTGCTTTATCTAATGTGCAGAAACAAACACAGTCAAGAAAAGTGAAGAAACAGAGGCATATGTTCCAAACAAACAAACAAAAACAAGATAAAACTCCAGAAACAGATTTTAATAAAATTGAGATAAGTGATTTACCTGATAAAGAGTTCAAAATAATGGTCATAAAAATGCTGAGGTCAAGAAACAATGCATTAAAAAAAAATGAGAATTTCAACAAAGAAATATAAAATCTAAGAGTGTCAAACAGAAATCACAGAGCTGAATAATACAACAACTTAACTGAAAAATGCAAGAGAAAGTTTCAATAGCAGAATAGAATTGGCTAACTGAACAACAGAGCAGTGTACTTTATCCAATCAGAGCAGCAAAAAGAAAAATGAATAAAGAAGGCAGATAACAAAGGGACTTATGGGAAATCATCAAGCAGCTAATGTAGACATTATAGGGGGTCCCAGAAGGAAAAGAGCAGGGAGGCAGAAACTTATGCAAAGAAATAGTGGCTGAAAACTTCCCTAAATTGGGTAAAGAAACAGACATCCAAATCTGAGAAATCCACGGAATTCCAAATGAAATGAATCTAAGGAGACCCACAATGAGACACATTATAATTAAATTGCCAAGTTAAAGACAACAAGATTAAAAAAAGTAATTCTTACATGCAAGAGAGCCCTCATAAGACTGTCAGCAGATTTTTCAGCAGAAACTTTGCAGGCCAGAAGGGAGTGGCATGATATATTCAAACTGCTGAAAGGAAAAAAAATTGCCAGCCAAAAATACTGTCCCTGGAAGTTTTCCCCATAATGGAAGGAGAGATAAAGACTTTTCCAGAAAAGCAAAAGCTGAAGGAGTTCATTACCACTAGAATGCCCTTACAAAACTTTTAAATGAACTTTTTTAAGCTGGAATAAAAGGATGGTAACTAGTAACAGGAAAATATATAAAAGTATAAATTTCATTGGTAAAGGTAAATATATAGTAAAATTCAGAATACTCCAATGTTGTAATGGTGGTGGGTAAATCACTTATAATTTTAGTAGGAAGGTTAAATGAAAACAATTATTAAAACAACTATAACTAGAATAAATTGTCAATGAACACACAAGATAAAAAGATGTAGATAGTGACATCAAAATGTATGGAGGAGAGTATAATTGCAAAGCTTTATTCTACATTTGAAGTTAAGTTGTTATCAGCTTAAAATAGACTGTTATACATAGAAGATGTTTTATGTCAGCCTCATGGTAATCAAAACAAAAATCTATAGTAGATAAAAGAGAAAGAAGAAAAAGGAATCTAAGTATGTTATTACAGAAAATTATCAAGTATTGAAGGAGAGTATAAAAGAATGAAGAATTACAAAAATGCCAGAAAGCAGTTAACAAAATGTTAACAGTAAGTCCATACTTATTACTTTAAAAGTAAATGGACTAAATTCTCCAATCAAAAGACGTGGTTGAATTGATTAAAAAAAAAAAAAATCAAGACCCATCTATATGTTGCCTATGAGAGACTCACCTCTGTTTTAAGGATACACACAGAGTTAAAGTGAAGAATAGAAAAAAAAAATATTGAATGTAATGGAAACAAAAAGAAATCACAAGTATGTGTACTTATATCAGGCAAAATATACTTTTGGCCAAAGACTACAAAAGGCAAAACAATCACTACATGACAGTAAAAGCTGATTTTTTGAAAAGATAAACAAAAATTAAACCTTTTCTCTTACCAAAAAAAAAAAAAAAAAAAAAAAAAAAGATTGAGGACTCAAAAAACTAATGACATAGGAGACATTACAACTGAGGTCACACAAATGTAAATGATTATAAGAGACTACCATGAAAAATTATACACCAACAAATTGGACAACCTAGAAGAAATAAATTCCTACCAAGGCTGAATCCTGAAGAAATGGAAAATCTGAATCGATTGTTTAAGAGTGAGGAGATTAAATCACTAATGAAAAACAAACAAACAAACACCCAAGAAAACTACCAACAAATGAAAGTCCAGGACCAGATGGCTTTTTTTTTTGGTGAAACCTTCCAAACATTTAAAGAGTAGTACTCCTTCTCAAACTCTCCCAAAACTTAGTAGAAAAGGGATTTCTTTCAAATTCATTTTACAATGTCAACATTACTCTGACCCCAAACCGGGCAAGGACACTACAAGAAAATGAAATTACAGGGGGCAATATCCTTGATGAACATAAATGCAAATATTCTCAAAAAATACTAGCAAACTAAATTTTACAGCACATGAAAAGGATCCTAACACTGTGATTAAGTGGGATTTATTCCAGGGATGCAAAGATGGCTTAACATCTACAAAAATCAGTCAATGTGATACACCACATGAAAAAATAAAGGGTAAAAACCACATGATCATTTCATTAGATGCAGAAGGATTGACAAATTCCACATCCATTTATGATAATAATTCTTAACCAAGGCTTTACATAATAAGCTGACAGTTAATGTAATACACAAGAGTGAAAAAGTGAATACTCTAAAAGCTTTCAGCTTTTCCTCTACAGTCAGGAGCAAGACACCACTACCACCACTTTTATTCAACTTGTATCAGACATTATAGCCAGAACAATTAGGTGAGAAAAAGAAACAAAAGTCATCCAAATTGTAAAGAAGTAAAATTCTATTTGCTAATGACCTGATTTTATATGTAGAAAACCCCATAGAATCCACTAAAAAACTATTAGAATTATAAACAAATTCAGTAAAGTTACAGGATGACACAGTTTTAAAAGACAGTTGTGATTATACACACTAACAATGAACTATTAAAAAGAGAAAATAAGGAAACAATCCCATTACAATTGCATCAAATTGCAAAATACTTAGGAATAAATTTAACCAAGGAAGTGAAAGATCTGTACACTGAAACCTGTAAGACACTGATGAAAGAAATTGAAGGAGAAACAAATAAATGAAAAAATATCCTCCATTCATGGACTGGAAGAATTAATATTGTTGGCACATCCATACTATCTAAAGCTATCTATAGATTCAATGCACTCTCTATCAAAATTCCAGTGGCTTTCTTCACAGAAATAGGGCAAATTCTTAAAATTTTAATGGAATCACAATAGGCCCCAAAGAAGCTAAAATAATCTTAAACAAGAATAACAAAGCTGGGGACAACACACTTCCTGATTTCAAAGCAAATTACAAAGCTTTCATAATTAAAAAAAATTTTTTTAATGTTTTATTTATTTTTGAGACAGAGTGAGATAGAGCATGAACGGGGGAGGGTCAGAGAGAGAGGGAGACACAGAATCTGAAGCAGGCTCCAGGCTCTGAGCTGTCAGCACAGAGCCTGACGCGGGGCTCGAACTCACAGACCGTGAGATCATGACCTGAGCCGAAATCGAATGCTTAACCGACTGAGCCACCCAGTCTCCCCAAAAGCTTTCATAATTAAGTCAGTATGGTATTAACATAGAAACAAACACATACATTAGTGGAACTGAATAGAAAGCCCAGGCACAAACCTATTCATGCATGATTAATTAATTTATAACAAGGTACAATTTACCTTCAAAAATTGCTTCTAGGAAAACTGGACAGCTGCATGGAAAAGAATGGAAGCGAATCTCTGTCTTACAACATATGTAAAAATTAACTCAAAATGGATTAGACTTGAACCAGAGACCTGAAACCATAAAACTCCTAGAGGAAAATATAGGCGTTAAGCTCCTTGACATCGGTCTTGGCAATAATTTTTGGATTTGACACATAAGCAAAGGAAACAGAAGAAAAAAAAAACAACAAATGGAACTACATCAAACTAAAAAACTCTGCACAGCAAAAGAAGCCACCTACAAAATGAAAGGCAACCTATGGAAAGGGAGAAAATATTTGTAAATCATATATCTCAATAGGGGTTAGACATTAAACATATAAAGATCTTATGCAACTCAATAGCAAAAAACAAAAGCAGACAAGTAAAAACCAATCTGATTTTGAAATTTGCAGAGGATCTGAATAAACATTTATCCAAAGAAGACATACAAATGGTCAACAGGTTCATGAAAAGGAGTTCAACTTTAGTAATTACCAGAGAAATCCCAATTAAAATCATAGTAAGATATGACCTCACACCTATTAAAATGAGTATTATCAAAAGACGAGATGGGGCGCCTGGGTGGCTCAGTCGGTTAAGCGTCCGACTTCGGCTCAGGTCATGATCTCATGGTCCGTGGGTTCGAGCCCCACGTCAGGCTCTGTGCTGACGGCTCAGAGCCTGGAGCCTGTTTCAGATTCTGTGTCTCCTTCTCTCTGTGACCCTCCCCCGTTCATGCTCTGTCTCTCTCTGTCTCAAAAATAAATAAACATTAAAAAAATTAAAAAAAAAAAGACGAGAGATAACAACTATTGGTGAGGATGTGGAGAAAATGAAACCTTGTGCACTGTTGGTAGAAAAGTAAATTGGTGCAACCATTATGGAAAACAGTATAGAGGTTCCTCAAATAATTAAAAATAGAACTACCAGATGATCCAGCAATCCCACTTCTGTGTATATATTCAAGGGAAATAAAAACAGGCTATTAAAGAGGTATCTGTATTCTTATGTTCATTTCAGCATTACTCACAATAGCCAAGATATGGAAACAACCTAAGTATCTATCAACAGATGAATAAAGATATGGTATATAAACAATGGAATATTACCATCAGTAATGGTAAAAAAGGAATCTTCCTATTTGTGGCAACATGGACATAACTTGAGGGCATTATGCTAACTGAAATAATCCAGGCAGAGAAATATCAATACCGCATGGTATCACTTATATGTGAAATCTAAAAAAGAAAAAAAAAGTCAAATTCATAGAAACAGATAGTAGAAAAGTGGTTGCCAGGGTCTAAAATTTGGGGAACATAAAGAGAGTTTTAGTGAAGAATATAAACTTTTAGCTATTGGGTAAATATTAATCTGATATTCTAATGTATAACTTGGTGACTACAACGCACATAACGTTGTATTGTATAAATGAAATTTACCAAGAGTAGAACTTAAATGTCCTCACCTAAATATGTGTGTGTGTGTGTGTATGGCATGCACACATGGTCATTAATGTGTTAATCAGTTAGGTGGGAGGATTGCTTTCACAACATTCAAGGGTATGTTGTTTTACTGTGCTTCTCTTGATTGATTGCATGCCCTACCTACTTCTTTTTGGGGTACTTTTTGTTGTTTGATTTAATAAATTCAAGGTTTGTGAGAACCCTGGGTAGAACAAAGTTTATTGATGCTGTTTTTCCAACAGAATTTGCTCATGTTGTGTTTTTTTTCATGTTTTTTTTCATAATTTTTATATTTGTTGCAGTGATCCATGGTCAATGATATTTGATGTTACCATTATAATAGCTTTAGGGCTCCACGGAGCATTCTCATGTAAGACAGTGAACTTGATAAATAAATGTATGTGTTCTGACTGCTCCACTGAGGAACAGCCCCTCCATCTCTCTCCCTCTCCTTGGGCCTCACTTGGGCCTGAGACACAGCAATATTGAGATTAGGCCAATTAATTAGGCCACAGTGGCCTCTAAGTGTTCAAATGAAAGGAAGTCACAAGTCTCTCACTTTAAATCAAAAGCTAGAAATGATTAAGCTCAGGGAGGAAGGCATGTTGTAAACTGAGATAAGCCTAAAAGAGACCTCTTGCACCAAACAGGTAACAAAGTTGTGACTGCAAAGGAAAAGTTCTTGGAGAAAATTTAAAGTGTTACTTCTGTGAACACATGAATGATTAAAGAAATAAAGCACAATAGCTTTATTGATGCTATGGATAAAATTTTAGTGGTCTGGGTAGAAGATCAAACCAGCCACAACATTCTCTTAAGTCAAAGCCTAATCCAGAGCAAGGCCCTAACTCTCTTCAATATATGAATGTTGCAAGAGGTGAGGAAGCTGCAGAAGTCTGAAGCTAGCAGAGGTTGGTTCATGATTTAAGGAAAGAAGCTATCTTCATAACATAAAAGTCAAGGTGAAGCAGCAAGTGCTGATGTAGAGGCTGAAGCAAGCTATCTAGTAGAACTGGCTAAGATGATTAACGAAGGTGACTACATTAAACAACAGATTTTCAGTGTAGACAAAACAGCCGTCTGTTGGAAGAGGATGCCATTTAGGACTTCAGAGCAAGAGAAGTCAATGCATGGCTTTAAGTTTCAAAGGACAGATTGATTCTCTTCTTAGGGACTAATGTAGCTGGTGACTAAGTTGAATCCAATGCTCACTTACCATTCTGAAAATCCCAGGTCCCTTAAGAATTATGCTAGATCTACTTTGCCCGTCCTCTATAAATGGAACAACAAAGCCTGGATGACAGCTCATCTGTTTACAACATGGTTTACTTAATATTTTAAGCCTACCATTGAGACTTGTTTCTCAGAAAAAAAGATTCCTTTCAAAATATTACTGCTCACTCAAAATGTACCTGGTCACCCAAGAGCTCTGATGGAGATGTACAAAAAGATGAATGTCGTTTTCATGCCTAACACAACATCCATTCTGCAGGCCACAGATCAGTAGTAATATTGACTTTCAGGTCTTAGTACTTGAGAAATACATTTCATAAAGTCTGTAGCTGCCAGACAGCTATATTATTATATATAATTCCTCTGATGGATCTGGTCATGGTAAATTGAAAACCTTCTGGAAAGCATTCACCATTTTAGGTGCCATTAAGAACATTCATGATACATGGGAAGAGATCAAAATATCAACATGAACAGGAGTTTGGAAGAAGTTGATTCCAATCTGCATGGATGACTTTGAGGGGTTCAAGACTTCAGGGGAGGAAATAACTGCAGATGTAGTGGAAATAACAAGAGAACTAGAAGTGGAGCCTGAAGATGTGATTGAATTGCTGTAATCTCATGATAAACCATGAATGGATGAGGGGTTGCTTCTTACAAACGAGCAAAGAAAGCGGTCTTTTGAAATGGAATCTATCCCTGGTGAAGATGTGGAGACTGTTGAAATGACAACAAATAATTTAGAATATTTACATAAACTTACATGATAGAACAGCAGCAGGTTTTGAAAAGATTGATTCCAATTTTGAAAGAAGTTCTACTGTGGGTAAAATGCTATCAAAGAGAAATACATTCTACAGAGAAATTGTTCATGAAAGGTAGAGTCAATCAATGTGTCCAACTTCATTGTCTTATTTTAAGAAAATGCCGCAGCCATCACAAACTTTAGCAACTAAGACCCTGATCAGACAGCAGCCATCAACACTGAGGCAGGATCCTTCACCAGCAAAAAGATTATGGACTAGCTGAAAGCTCAGATGATGGTTTGCATTTTTTAGCAATCAAATATTTTTTTTTAATTTTTTTTAATGTTTATTTAGTTTTGAGACAGAGAGAGACAGAGCATGAACGGGGAGGGTCACAGAGAGAAGGAGACACAGAATCTGAAACAGGCTCCAGGCTCTGAGCCGTCAGCACAGAGCCTGACGTGGGGCTCGAACCCACGGACCATGAGATCATGACCTGAGCCGAAGTCGGACGCTTAACCGACTGAGCCACCCAGGCGCCCCAGCAATCAAATATTTTTAAATATAGGGATGTATTTTTTTTAGACTTAATGCTATTGCACACTATATAGACTATGTAAAGTATACATTACTTTTTTTTTTTTTTTTTTTTTTAATTTTTTTTTTCAACGTTTTTTATTTTTATTTTTGGGACAGAGAGAGACAGAGCATGAACGGGGGAGGGACAGAGAGAGAGGGAGACACAGAATCGGAAACAGGCTCCAGGCTCCAAGCCATCAGCCCAGAGCCCGACGCGGGGCTCGAACCCACGGACCGCGAGATCGTGACCTGGCTGAAGTCGGACGCTTAACCGACTGCGCCACCCAGGCGCCCCTACATTACTTTTATATATACTGGGAAACCAATAATAGAAATGGATATCATACAGCAATTTTTTCAGGTTCCTTAGTGTCTCAGGAATTTTTCGTAGTATTGTTACTCCAAAACAAATACCTAACAGTTCTGATTATTAAGTAGTTAGCTCCCAGCAACGTAATAAATATTCATATCATAACAACATACAGGCTATGTTTAAAAAGTACACAACAATTGGAAGGAAAAAAAACTAATGTTTTTATTTCATTCTTAAATAACCACAATAACCTACTAATGGGATGTGCGTGCCTTCTAGGCTCTGCACAGTTTCTGAAATTTTAGAGTGAGATTGGATACTGCCACCCTCATTTTTTGTTCCACATTGATTTTTTGCATGTATTTACCTTTCATCACAACTGCCCTTAAATTCTGCAAAAAACTATGACCCACAAAAAGAAACATGGCGCAATCTAATGTTGAAACTGTGAACTACCATAAGCTATCTGTCCAGTTTCTGACAGATGTTGAATATTACTATTTCTCTAAAATTTAAAAATATCCTGCAGTGCTGTGTGATACTTTGGCACACAGTTAAGGAGCCATGATTTTTGAAATCACTTTGAACAAAAACAGACACAAGGGAATCTATGTGATTCCATTTGCATATGATTATTGCAAAGATACAGGCATGTATTTTTTTTTTCCAACTCTAAGGAGAAAAAACTAAGAACAAGATGTTAGCAACATTATTGACTCAAAAACCCAGCATCCAGGCCCTTAATTTTGCTATCTATATCCTATGGTTAGGTCTCCCTTTCTAAACTTGTGGAAAAAAACGGATCTCAGCTTAGTTTTAGAACTGGAAGAATCCTCAGTGATCATGTAGTCCACATTCCTCATTCTAACAAGGAAGAGCTATAAGCCAAGAGACAAAGGATTGTCCTAGTTCACATTAGGGGGTAAATAGCAGATACGGGCTTTGACCCCATATCTACAATATTTGTTCTGCATTGTCTCTTTGCCTTCCATGTTTATGATGTTGTCTTTGCATCCTTCTAGCACCCCATCAGAACCACTGCCCCTCATCTAAACCTCTGCCCAAAGACAATACTCAGTAAATGTCATTATGGAGACTGAAAAATGATGGACTGTCCTTTCAGAGAGGGTAGCCCCAAAGATCATTGCAGCTCTCTGACAGCCCAACCCACGCCTAGTCTTTTAAAGTAAACTTTACTAGTTGTTGGTTTTTCTCCATTATGAGGGTAATACATGCTCATTATAGCAGATATGGAAAATACTTCAAAGTAGAATAACATCGATGTTTTACAACCCAGGAAAAACTCCTATTAATACACGGGTAGTTTTCTAGCTTTTCCCCATGAATAGCTCATAAACACAGTTTTAATTTACCATATTACAAATATAATTTGGATTTCTACTTTAATATACAACTTTTATATTTATTTTTCACTATGTCCCCCCCAACCCCTGCCCCCTAACCATCAGTCTGTTATCTGTATCTAGGAGCTTATTTTTGTTTTGTTTAAATTTTACATATAAGAGAGATCATATGGCACTTCTTTCTCTGACTTATTTCACTTAGCGTAATGCCTACAAGGTCTACCCATGTTGCTAATGGCAAGATTTCATTTTTTAATGGCTAAATAATATCTTATTGTATATATACACAATTTCTTTACCTATTCATCCATCAATGGATGCTTACATTTTTTCCCTTATTTTCTCTATTGTAAATTATGTTGCAGGAACCATAGAGGTACTTGAAGAGTCAAGGTAGCATTTTATTTCTTTGGATAAAAACTCAGAAGTGGAATTGCTAGATCATGTGGTAGTTCTTTTTTTTTTTTTTTTTTTTTAAATATTTTGAGGACCCTCCGTATGGTTTTCCATTTACTTTTCTATCAGTTGCATGGGGGTTCCCTTTTCTCCATATCCTTGTCAAAACTTGTAATTTGTATTTTTGATAAAAGCCACTCTAACAGGTGTGAAGTATTATCTCACCCTGGCTGTGATTTGCATTTTCCTGATGATTAAGGATGTGGCATATCTTTTCATGTACTGTTGTTCATCTGTATGTCTCTTCTTTGGAAAAATGTCTGTTCAGACCTTCTGCACATTTTTAAATCAGAATTTTTTTTTTTTTTGCTATTGAGTTGTATGAGCTTGTTATATAAATATTAGTCCCTTATGAGATATATAATTTGCAAATATTTTCTCCCATGCAGCAGGTTGTCTTTTCATTTTGTTAATGATTTCCTTTGTTGTGCAGAAGCTTTTTAGTTTGATGTAGCCCCCCTTGTTTATTTTTTATTGTATTGCTTTTGCTTTTGGTGTCAGCTTAAAAAAATATATTTCCAAGACCTATGTCAAGGAACTTACATGCCTATGTTTTCTTCCATCTAATCCATTTTGAGTTAATTTTTGTGAGTGGTAAGATAGTGGTCAAATTTTATTTTGCATGCAGCTGTCCCAGTTTTCCCAACATCATTTACTGAAGAGATTGTCCTGTCCTCATTGTATGCTTGTCTTTTTCATAAATTGACTATATATGCATGGGTTTATTTCTAGGCTCTCTAATGTGTCCCACTGATCTATCTATGTGTTTTAGGACAATACATTTTAATTATTCTAGATTTTTAATACATTTTGAAATCAGGAAGCATGATCCTCTGGCTTTGCTTTTGTTTCTCAAGACTGCTTTGGCTATTTGGATCTCTTGTGGTTCCAGACAATTCTAGGATTATTTGTTCTATTATTGTTAAAAAGGACACTGAGATGTTGATAGGGATTGCACTGAATATGTAGATTGCTTTGAGTAGTACAGAAATTTCAACAATATTGATTCTTACAATCCATGAGCATGGAATATCCATTTGTGTCATCTTTAATTTCTTTCATTAATGTCTTGTAAATTCCATTATAGAGGTCTTTTACTTCCTTGTTTAAATTTATTCCTAGATATTTTCTTTTTGATGTAATTATAAGTAGAATTGAATAACAGATTTAATCCTTGGTATTAGAAATCAGAATGGTGGTTACATTTGTGAAGAGGAAGATAGGAATGATTGAGAAGGAGCACATCAGGACCTATTGGAAAGCTAAAAAAATTCAAAAAAAAATTTTAATCATGTGGTGGTTTCTTGAAGTATATATAACTATATACACTCATGTGTTCATTTTGTTATAATTCATCAATCTATACTCAAGATTAGTCTATTGTTCTTGTGTGTGAGTTATAAATAAAAAAAATTTAGCAAAGAAAAAATATTCTCAACAACAAAATACAGAAAATTATACCTTAGGGGTGAAGCCCCCTCTGATGCCCGAGCCAAATTAAATACTTTTTCCTTTGTCTTCCTTTAGAGCATTGTCTACTATCCTACAATTATGTGCTAATTTGCTGGCATCTCTGGCTAGACTGTGAGCCTCTGGAGGGTAGGGACACATCTCCTTTAGCTCTAATTTCCTAGTGCTTCAAACATGACAACATGCAAGGAGGTTAACTATTTTTAAACAAAAAAAATTAAATATAAATATACTAATAGACCAAGGAACACATGGGTTTCTTTTCTCTATCTTATCCAAATGCCCTGAGTAAAATTTGTATCACACTTCTGTGGCCTTTCTTTTAAAAATTCCTAATGTTTTAAAATATTCATTAGTAATCTCCTAAGAATATATATTTTTAAAGGGAAGGGGACACACACACACACTTTCTTTTAGGAATGTATTTATTTATCAGAGTTCTAATGTTACTCAAAGCATAGTTCATGAACCAGTGCCAATGTATGAACTGTTTATTAATGATTTAGATTTTAAACACAGAAATTAATATGTGTTTACAAATGGGTATGATTTGACTCTACTATATTATCTAAACATGTGTAGTAAACTTGCCTTACTATGACATGAACTATATACTAATCGTTCATGGTAGAACTAGTTACTGGAAATGAATTAAACCAAAAAAAGATTTTTTTTAACATGTAATTTTAAAAGCTCTGTCATTGATAATAGAGCTAGAGAAGATCAACACCATTATTTTAGAAATAATGGGTAAACTGAGACCTAGATTTTTACCCAGTTCCTGACTACCAAGCCAGTGGTCTTTACAGTATCGTGCCACCTGCATTCCTTATATTAATGAGTTTCAAAGATAAAATCAGGATCATTTCTACCATTATTAGCAGTAATAGCTGCAGCTACTATAAATCCATATTCAATGTTTATAAGGTAGAACCACATGAAGTTGCTATTTAAAAACGCTTTTGGTTTATTTATATATTTTGAGAGAGAGAGAGAGAGAGAAAGTAAGTGGGTGGGGGCAGAGAGAGAATCCCAAGCACTGCACTGATGGTGCAGAGCCCGATGTGGGGCTCAATCTCACAAACTGTGAGATGATGCCGTGAGCCAAAATCAAGAGTCATACATTTACCTGACTAAGCTACTTAGGTGCCTCTGAAATTGCTAGTGTTATAGGGAAAAAATGGTCAAGTGTCTGTAATTTCACATGGCTCAACTCATTTGAAATGCTAGGAACAATATCAAGTGTTTTTAAAGCCTTAAAGAGGCAACTGGAGCCAGACTACATAATGTCTGGTGAGTTAAGTTCTCTCTGGGGTCCATTCCCACATCCATAACTTGGAACTAATAACAGTACGTAGGCTCAGATTTATGGAGACCTAAATGATCCAAGTTCTGGGAATGACACCTGGAAGGTCATAAGTGCTCAGTGACTATTAGCCCTTATGATTATTTCCAACATTAATTCTCAGTACAGTCTTCTGAAGTAGGAACATTTTATTCTCAGTTAATAGATGTGGAGACCAGAGCTTAAAGAGATAGGGAGATAGTAACTTGAACCTTTCTTTGTCCCTCTGACTTCAAGCACATTCCCTGCAACTTACATAGTAATTTTCAATTAAGTGACAGCTGAATTGAGTCAAATAGTCCCACTGGGGTGTATCATCAGAATCGCCAATATTAGAGAGTATCTATCTTCCTGGACTCTTTAATAGCCAGTTACATAAAAGACAGTGCAAGCTATTGTACAGTCCGATTGAGAGAAACTATGTGCACCACTCTTCTGTTTTGTTTTTAGGTCTTCTGATTGATGAGAATGCTCTAAGCAGTAAACAAGCTGATGATTACCGCCTCTGATTTCATAACATTTCAGTGTTGTAGTATATCCTTAAGTATTTCTTTCACCTGCCGAAGGACCCCCAAACTCCATCAGCACCATCCTCTGGAATGCTGAAAAGGGAAAACTCCATGTGGCACTTGCTAACTAGAACCTGTGCTGTTAAACTTGGTCAGCGTTTTGTACAAGACCAAAGAAACACTGTTGACTCTTTCTCCTTAAACAGAATATGCAGTCAAGCAATTCCCTTGAGGAGCAACAAGCTCTGATTGAATTTTTCAGAATTTTCTATTATTCTATCAAGTTCACTTGACAGCAAAGGACAAGCTGCCTTTCAAATGCTGTAAGTGAACACATCAGCAATTCAGGAGGAAAAACGTGAGTTATTAAGTAGGAACAAGTCTCTCTGAATATATTTACACCAAGTCATGGAAACCACTGTCCTCAGAAACCTCTGTGACAATCTATTTTCTAGTCTCACTATTGCTTTAAGCTTGACAGATGATAATAAAATACAATGAAATTACCTTTGAGCTCTGAAATGTACATCAGCTCACACATTCCTCATGACTTGATTTTTATTTTTCCAACACAGCTCATTCACTTTAAATATTATTCCCAAGCACTCAAGGTCTTTATCTGGGTAATATAGCTACTTATGCCTATTTCATGTTTGTGTAAAGGCAGGGAATACCAATTTTATATGTTTATACACACACACAAAATATCCATGTATATACATATTAGTTAAGAGCTAGAAGGGGCTTTTGAGATCAAGTCTCCTTTTGTTGGCTTACAGATGAGGTCTCAGAAGCCCCAAAGGACATGGTATCCTGGAGGCTACACAGCTAACTGGCTTTCAGTTAAAGCTTGAGAAAATAAAATTATAGCAACTACCTACTATATTCTTAGGATTATAGCCAGTATTTCCCATACATAAATTCTTTTTTCTTAATGTTAATTTTTGAGAGAGAGAGAGAGAGAGAGAGCATGAGTAGGGGACGGGCAGAAAGAGAGGAAGACAGAATCTGAAGCAGGCTCCAGGCTCTGAGCTGTCAGCACAGAGCCCAGTACGGGGCTCAAACCCATAAACCACGAGATTGTGACCTGAGCTGAAGTCAGATGCTCAACCAACTGAGCCACCCAGGCACCCCACCCATACATAAATTCTTACACCATTTCTATTTTGTTAGTACCATCACTCTCATTTGACAGATGAGAAAACTGAGGCTAGGAAAACTAGTATAGTCAATAAATGCCACAAAATAGAATTAAGATGTTGATGAGGCATACTAGATTCTCTCTACTGTGCTGGCATTTCTCTGAATGCATTCACTTGTGCATCACTGATTTTTGCCATATCCACACATCAACTGTATTGTTTTCTTAACCTTTTCTTTAAATTGAACATTAACATTAAATAAAAAACCTTTTTATCACCAATTAAATATAAAACAATGTGCCATAAATTGAAGATATTAAAGTAAAAATAAAGAAATGAAAATATCACTAAATTCTAGCTACACTCTGCCTCTCCCTAAAGGCACAGGATTTGCATCCTACTGTCTTTGTTGGAAAAGAAGATTAGCCACAGTTAGGGTATGAGAGGCCTATAAATGTCAAACCAAGACTTAAAAGTTCAAAGAATCAAGACAGGAAAACTTTCACGATGTGATTCGGCTGTTAGTTGCCACATGGGAAGTCATCATTGTCCGATGTTGGATCATTCTGAGTCCTGCCCTGGTACCTCCTTGTCACATGAAACACCGCAGCACATGGGCAAATTCTCCAGGTGATAATTCTCTAACTCTAGTGAGCAACAGAGTTTGGAAGTTTGTTAAAAACAGATTTTTTTAATCTTCCCCAGGGTATGACTCAGCATGTCTACAGTTAAGCCCAAGAATTTGCATTTCTAACAAGTTCCTAAGTAAAGCTGATGCAGCTGGCCCAGGAACCACATTTCCAGAACCAGTGCTCTGGGTCACACTTGAGGAGGAGGATTTCGATAACATATGGTGGCATGTGTGTGAACATGTCACGATTAAGCTTGCTGGTGATTGCAGAGATTTGGGATTTTTATTTCAAGAAGCAGAAGAGACAAACACTCAATGTATTCTTGGGGTCCTGTGTTGTTTCTTCAATCTAGTGACTTAAGATTGATACTACACCACAACAGAGCCGCCTGCAACAACCTTGGATGAGAGATAAGAAGTACCTCCTTCTTGAGGCACCTGGATAGCTTAGTTGGTTAAGACTCAAACTCTTGTTATCAGCTCAGGTCATGATCTCACAGTTCATGAGACCAAGTCCCACACCGGGCTCCTTGCGGACAGTATTGAGCCTGCTATTCTCTGTTTCTCTGCCCTCCCACACATGTGTGTGCTCTCTTTCTTTCAAAAATGTACCTTCTCATCGGTAATATAGCTTATTCGTAGGCTGCTAACTACCTGCAAGGCTCTCTGCATTGGTGGCAGCAGCTGGTGGTCATTAATACCAAAAACAGAAAATGAGATTCTCTTTCTTTCCTCTAACATTAAAGAACATTTAAAAAATGCCATGACACTCTTAAATACATATATATGTATGTGTGTGTGTGTGTGTGTACACACACACACACATATATATATATATATATATATATATATATATATATATATATATATATATATCTACACATCTACACACACACACACACACACATTCTTCCCCTACAGGAAAAAAATGCCATTACAGTTAACATTTTCTGATATGGTTCCAGTTACAGTAATAATAATTGTTAAGGGCCTTCTATACATGTCATTGTATGTACCAGGTGATTACACAGAAACACTTCCTTTTTCAGTGTTAGGATGTGAAAATTTAACTTGTCTGAGATCAATTACTAAGAAGTAGATCAGAGATTCAATTTCAAGTTCAATTCCAATGCCTATTTCTTTTCTAAGCCACACCACTGCTATTGTTACTACCCAATTATCAATCTCTTCATAGAAGCATATTTTATATGGACCTAAAAGATAAGAAGGAGAAAACGCTCCATAAGCTTAAATTCAGAGCTCAATGGGTTCAAATCAGGATTTAAGAATGTCTAGCTAAATTTTGCATTTAGAAGAATGGGTAAGTGGATAGAATGAATCTCAGAAATCTCAACAGGAAGGAGATTTTTATTCCCTCCTGATATGGCAAGGGCCATTAGGAGAACCAGTGTGGTAGAAGAGAGAACAATGGATTGGGAGCCATGAGCCTTGGATTCTTGGAGTCATTACTTTGTCTCAGTAACTGAGACTTCATTCCTCTCAGGTCGTGGTTTCACCATCTGTATACCAGGCAGCTGGGCTAAGCTCCCTTCCTGGCTGGCTCTGCCTTTGAGAATGGCAGATTCCTTCAACTGTATTTATTAGCACCATATGCCTCAAAATGATAATGCCCATCTTTCAATATAAGGAGACTATGGTTTGACTGCAAACTCAGCATGTGGTTTTCAACCTTCAGTCTCTCAAGAGCCTATCTACCCATATGTGAGATTATCCTGCTATATTATTTTTTAATGTTTGGGAGGGAGGGCAGGAGGGAGGGAGAGAGAGAGGGGGACAGAGGATCCAAAGTGGGTTCTATACCAATGGCAGAGAGCCCAATGCAGGGCTTAAACTCATGAACCCTGAAATCATGACCCAAGTCAAAGTCAGGTGCTTCACTGACTGAGCTACCCAGGACCCCCCCCTGATATATTCTTTGGGAAATATGTGGTGACAATTGGATGAGAGATCTTGAACTCTTCATTGTAGAAATACAACTGAAATCCATATAAATAGAATTTAAGAAATGAACTATCAGATGAAATTTTAAAAAGTCATCAATGGCAATGAAATGACAAATTCAGTAAGTGTTATTAGGTGTAATTATAGTAACATCTAGAAAGAAAACAACATCTGTGATTTGCTTGATTAATGGCTTAACAGAATAGTGCATCTGTTAATGGAATAAACTCCTAGCACTGTTGACTATATGTTTGCAAGATCTGGAAACAGAGAAAGGATTATGGGAGATGAGCAGAACAGAGTGCAGATTGGCTATTGGAGGTCCAGTTCTTCCCCAGAATTTCAATTCCCCTTTAGCTATCTTGACCAGAGTTGTGTAGCAATTTAAGAAGACAAATGAATTCCACCAGGCATATGAACTTCTGCAGGCTAACCAACTAGCTGCTCAGAGTGATTAAAAATTATTTACTTTTCATCTGTGGTGGGAGATGTTTTACACCATGCCACAGTAGGATTATACTGAAGGTGCTCATCACAGACTGCATGCATGGGGCTTTTTTTCTGGCTTGAGTAGTTAATACTCAGGGAGTGAAAATATTTTTCCTTAAGCATGAATTTTCTCCTTTGAACTCAAAGTAGAACCAAAATTCCAACCTATAGCTGAAACCCACTGCAATGAGCCAGCTTCGGAGTTTATCAAAATGAAATTATAAAGGCATGTAATAATCTCATGCTCTTCTTCAAAGCTGTAGTTTCTTTCTGCTTTGAGAACACAACACTAACTCTGCTTCCTCAAGGCTGCACGGGATGAATGCAAAATATATTATGTATCATAAAACGTATGCAGGTACATTCAGGCAGCAACCTCTTGCATAAGGAAGAAGCATTTGCCATCAGCTTATCCTAATGAAATCAATGAAAGAAAAACCCAACATTCTGTGACAAAAGGAATGTGGATCTTGTACCCAGTAAGCCAAATGACATTTTAAATGCAGCATGAAGAAAAGTAGGTATTTCCTGGGCCTGATTCAAAATTTAGGATTAGTGATTATAGGAGGCAATCATTTCCCCATAATAAGGGAAGGGCCAGGTGGCTTGTACTTACCCCGGCAAAGCTGGCTTCCCTCCTGAGCAGGCTCCATTAGAAGCTATGGAAAACAGAACTTGAAAGTGGCACTATTTCTCTTGTACGGCTTGGCTAAAGTATCATTTATCTTTCCTGTGGCATCTTTCATTTCTCTGATTTTATCAGATGGCATCAAGACAAGGTATTAAGCTAACACTCTCTTGGTGTTAAACTCCAAGAAGATGGCCTGGCAAGAAACAACTGTGGCCCGTAAAGGAAGTGGGAAAAATAAGCCACCTCACAAGGGCCACGAGGGAGAGAGAATAGCAGGACTGTGAGTGTGGGCCCTAGTCCCAGAACAGTGAAGGCAGTGTTCTTGGCTCGGCTGCGCATTTACACAGCACCATCACTGTTAGACATGGGTCTTGCATAAATTTCTACTTTCTGCGAATCAATGAGCCAGCAATATAAAAATTCATAAGCAATCTTATTCTCTATACCTGTTACAAGAATGACTTTGTCCATTTACCTTTTGCAATGCATGTAATTAAGTGTGAGACAATTATAACCTTGTAGTTCTCCTTGGGGGCCTGGAAACATAATTCAGTTGCTGGGTTTCAAGGGCACTTAAAGAAAAGACTCTCTGCATTGACTTTTATATGCGTGCTGGTGATGAATTCACCCTCAAAGCCTCAGAAGTCTCGTTTCGCAGTGGTCTAGTTCTTATTGATTACTATTTGATTATACAAAATAAGGAAAATGGGACCAATATATTATACTTATAGATTATGTGAATGCTTCAGATATTCAGAAAATCAGACTTATTTATGGGCTTATGAGAGTGCCAATTCATACCCTAAAGGAAATTTTCATGTATAATCTTTTTTACTGAGTTGCCTATAATTCTACTAATTGGGGTAAATATCACAAACCAGTTGCTATATTTATGGATAGTTATGGGTGAGTCCATAAACAAAAAAGAAGCTAGAGCAAGCAACAAGCCTATTCTGAAGGTAGCAAAAGGAAATATTACAAAGCTTAGGAATTAGACGAGGTGAGAAAAAGTGAAGATAATGTCTAACTTCATGAATATCTTTCCATAGGATCTTGGTTGGTTGCTAGGGTAATTGTGAACTTATGTGTACTGTTGGATTCTATCAGACTACTAAGAAGAAATGTGGACATAAAAACATTTAAGAAGGAATGAAACACC
Organism: Neofelis nebulosa; assembly: GCF_028018385.1. Taxonomy (NCBI): domain Eukaryota; kingdom Metazoa; phylum Chordata; class Mammalia; order Carnivora; family Felidae; genus Neofelis; species Neofelis nebulosa. The sequence continues at coordinate 52,512,195 of NC_080782.1, forward strand.
CACACATCTAAAATCAGAATAGCTGCAACTGTAAGATACAAGTTGGGAATTTTTAAGAACATGAAATTTGCCTAACACTTTAGATAGTCTAGAACTTTTTAAAAGGCACTTGGCATTCCACAGTTTTCCATCTGCTGAAAGAAAAGAATGCTTTGCAAGCCCTCTTTCTTTCCTCTTAGAGTCTCATGGTTTCTTGTCACAAGTGTGACCTAGAATCACAGATTTGGTTAATCACAAAGTGTTAGCACCAGAAGGTAATTAGAAGTCGTTTAGTGCTGCTTCCTCGTGCTGTGGGTAAGGACACTGAAGTTTAGAGAAGTTAAATGTGCCTAAGGCCACACAGGAAATTAGTGGAAGAGACGGAACTAGAAACCATATCTCCTTACTTCTACAACCAGTGCTCTTTCTTCTCAGAGAGAGAGAGAGGCGGGGGTGGGGGGGGAGAAAAGGGGGAGAGAGACATACCATTTTGAGATGAGAGAGTCATGCTAATAAATACACAGTGCTCAAAGCATAGGCTTACTTTCTAAGCTGCTTAGAAATTTAAATACTAACAGGCATGTGGCAGGTTATTTATATCATGAAGTTGGAATTAAATGCCACTTTCTGGCTAATAACCCTAATAACAAATAATAGATAAAAGATACTATGTTCTGTTTTGGTTAGGCCATGTTTCTTTTGCCTAGCTGCTAGAATTCTCTAATAAATCACGTTAAAGGATCACACATCGCAGACCTTTATATAATTCCCCTTTCCAGCAGTCAGTTTCTCTACACTTAAGCAAATTCAGCATTTTATATATATTTGCATTTCTCATTGATTGTATCATGCTTTTCATTTATGATTTTTAGACAGTTTGTCATGTTTAGCCTTTCTGTTGTTGCCCAAACTTGCCAATTAAAGAAGTAACTGTTGACAGAGGGTTTTTTTTGTCCCATCTCACATCACCAGTACATTAGACTAGAATGAATTTTATAAACTCAAGACCAGTTATTTACTACAAGCTGTGAAAATTTTACTAGTAGTAATTGTTATAACTGTTAGTGACCAATTTATGCTGAACACTCTATTAAGCACTCTACATAATAACTCATTTAAATTCCTCAGCAACCTTAGTAAATTGATATAACTATTTTAATAATAATAAAAAAAAAACAAGACTACTGGGGTACCTGGGTGGCTCAGTTGGTTAAGCCAACTGTTGATTTCAGCTCAGGTCATGATCTCATAGTCGTGAGATCAAGCCCCACATTGGGGGCTTTTCCATGACTTTCTCAGGCTGGGCATGGAGCTTAAGATTCTCCCCCCTCTCCCTCTGCCCTGCGCTCTTTCAAAACCAACCCAACCCAACCCAACCCAACCCAGGGTTATCAAATTCTTCAAACCAACTGAAATAGAAAAAGTCGTAAGGAAAAATCTTATGGTTACTTTGATAAATTAAGACATTAGATAAGCATTGACTTTAGTCATAAGAAAGGCAAGAGTCTAGACTAAGTGAATAAGCAAAATAACGTTTTAAGCATTTGGAACGTAAAATAGCTTAAAACATTTTAAGTGGTTAACCAGATGTAAACATTGCTATGAGATTAATAAACAAGAGTTGGAAGAAGTATTAAGCAAGTAAAAACATGAGGAGGAATTGGTAACATGAGACATTAGCCATAAAACTAGTTCCTTCAGGACTGAGGCAAAGGGATGGACAGCAGCACAGTTGTCCAGGGCATCAAACATGTCTGCAAATGTAACATGATCAAACATTTCATTAACCAGAACTCAGAGTACAGGGAAAGCAGGCTGAGAAAAGATGAGAGATCCCCAAGGGGCACGCATGAATACTTCTAGACCAGTGGTCCTCAACAAGGGCTGCTGGTGTTTCTTGGAGGCATTTGGCAATATCTGGAAACATTTTTGCCAAATTGCTTGGGGACACTACTGGCCTCTAGTAGATAGAGCCCAGGGATGCCGCTAAACATTCTACATTGCACAGGATAGCATCCTACAACAAAGAATTATTTGTCCCAAAATGTCAGTTGTGCTGAGGTTAAGAAATCTTGTCTTAGAGGTTTTCTGAATTCTCAAGGCAATGCATTAAGATAATGGCAGGACTGATTTATTGAGTGAACAAATTGAGTTTGGGGAGTCTTGTCTACCTCTTCTCCAACCTGAGCTTGGTTCTTTTTCCAGATGTTAAACAACCTTTTAAAGATGAGCGATTTGAAGGAGTGTGAAGTCTCAGTCTGGGCCTCTACCAATTAATTTTATTTCTGAAGTAATTTTAGAAAACAAAGACAAAATAATGATGAGAAGCCTTTATATTAAGTAATGTTAAGGGGGTAGGGACAGGCTCGGGTGGAAAAAAAACAGACTACCTTAGGGAAGGGTATATTCTTGGTCCTCTACACCAAGTAATTCATGTCATATCTGGTGTTCCTAAACCAGATGTTACAGAATGGTAACCATCTACAGAAGTATTTTGTTTGGCCTATGCAGACCTAAATTTTATATTAGCCAGAAGCATTTAAACATTGGACACTTCTCATAATAATGTAGATTCTTTTTTTGTGGAAGAAGCTAAAGAACTGACAATGCTGGATACACATTCCCACTAGTCAAGAGTTGGCCATTGCTGAATAATGGCCAGCCATTTTGGACAGGGCACGAATATCCCCATTCCTCACATGAACAGCTTCAGTAGGTTATGTTACCTGCTGTATTCTGGCAGCAATCTTAGTTTGCAACTTCTGTCTTAAAAGATTATATTTATACTCCTTTTACTTCACTCTTCAGGGTAATATTATATAACAAACTGTTTGGAATGTGTTATGCAGCTCTTCCTGGATAAATTTTCATCCAATGAATCCTGCACCATCTTTTGGCCATTTTTTTCCCCCAAAAACACAATTTTGGCTTTTCCAGGACTTTCTCTCCTCCAATTTTTTTGGGGGGAGCGGGGCTAATCAAATGGTGACTAAATGGTGGAGAATAACTTGATATTTACCCACTGGAATAGAAATTCACCACAAGTCCCAAGGCTACACACTTTGCTAGCTTAATAATTTTTACTCTATAAAACACAAATAAAAAAAAACCCAGAATAAATATTTTGACCATGGTGTGTAAGGAAATGGCAAGGATAACTTACTGGGATCTACAGAAACTAAGTTTTAGAATAAAGTATTGAATATTGATGTTGAAAGTGTTTATAGCCAAAATTCATACAGGTATTTTATAGCATTAGATTAAGTCAGTAGGAGGTCACAAAGGATGTTGTGATTCTTTGAATAACAATTTGTTTGAATCAATGCATTAGGAGGAATAGATTAGTTTTTACATTCATAAAGTGAGGCCAAGTTTTTACACTATTTCATGATGTGCAAGAGAAGATATTTACAATGATTTATTATAAATATAAGGATAAATACTGAGGTGTTTGTTTTATTGATAAGAGTAAGGTTATGTAATAATTCCATTTGTTTAGAATTATGGTTCTCAAACCCTTTAGAATTAGGATTCCTTGACACTCTTAAAAATTATTTAGAATCCAATGAGTTTTTGCTTATGTGTGTTGAACTAATCTATATTTACTGTATTAGAAATTTAAATCAGAAATTAAAAAGTTATACATTTCTTTAAAAATAATATATTCATTACATGTTAACATACATTTTTCCAAAAAAATAACTATTCTCTAAAACAAAAAAATTAGTGAGAAAAAATTTTAAATCTGTTTAATATATGAATAGAAGACAATTAAATTCTCATACCTGCTTATACATTTGATCTGTCTTGCTATGAAGAATAATCCAGCCTCCTACCTAGTTTGAAAAGGAAGACTAGTTGGAATTTGGGGGACTGCGATGTTAGTTTTATGTGTCTATATGCAAGACTACAATCCCTAGTTAGTCAATCAAACACTAGTCTAGGCATTGCTAAGAGATTTTGTAGACATAATTAAAGTCCATAATCAGTTGATTTTAAAAAGAAGAGCCTATCCTAGATAACTGGGTGGGTCTCATTTGATCAGTTGAAAGGCCTTAGAAAAAATGTTGTCTCTACTCTGAAGAAGAAATTCCATCTACAGATAGCAGCTTCAGCCTATGCTTGAGAATTCCAGCTGGCCTGACTGATGGTCTGTCCTATGAATGTCACACTTGCCTACCCAGCCCAACAATCATGGAAGCCAACCCTCTGGAGTAAATCTCTTAATATGTATCTCCTATTGGTGTAGTTTCTCCAATTGAACTCTAATACACAGAGACTTTGAGATCAGTGGTATAGGATATACTTTACAAAGAGTTCCATGTCACTAATTAGCTTAACATAATAATTCTATGGAGTAAGGCAAAAACCATCACTTCTATCCTCAGAGAGGATATTTATCAGATGGCATGGATCTTTCAAGTGGTTTTTAGTCTTGATCCTTAAATTCCTGGTTTCTATGCCAGTGCACTTTACCTTTCAGCACAATAACCTTCTATATATTTGGAAATATACTTGCAGATATAGACATTCATATTATTTAATACACACTTCACAAAGAAAATCCTTACAAACGGGGCAGGACACAAAACCTGTATCTAGGTATGAGTGGAAGTGATGCAAATGAAACACAGGGTTTTATTTTACGCTTAAGGAGCTTATAATTTACCTGGGAAAAATAAGATTCTTTATCCCTGAAGATATGAGATGGGGTTTAATAAAGTGATTAGGACTCTGATTCTTTATTAATACTTTTTCGAGTACTAGGCAATGCGATAGAGTCATTTTCATCCTTTTCAGCTGCTTCTGGTGCAATTGATGTCCCCTCCATATCTGATGCCCCTCTAGTGTGTGAGTTTATGGGAGACAGTGATAATGACCAATCAGCAGGTACAGAATACTAACAACCTGTTCACTGAATGACTAAGGAAGCAGAGAATGGATGCAAAACAAAGGTGAGAAGGAAGAGCCAAAGTGGAAACATTGGGAGAAATGGAAAACCAAAGAACTGGAAGATAGAATATGACTTTAAGATAATGAAATGAAAACTGGGCTGAAGAAGGTGTGTGTTAAAAAGTAACAAGAGGTTTAGCAGAACAAATGAAGGGTTCCCATTTTATGAAAGAGACTGGCCAAGAAGAGTGTTTTATTAGCATGAGGAGGCAGAATAGGATCATGGCTCAGTGTATGAACTTTAGTCAGACAGATCTGAGTTTGGGTACTAGTTCCATCATGTACTAGCTATGTCATCTTGGATAAATAACCTGAACCTTTGGACCTCAGTTTCCACAAATGTGAACTTTCAGAGTTATTATGAAAATTAAATGAGAAAATTTATATAAAGTACATCAAATAATGCCTAGCATAGAGTAAATCCATTAAGTATTGACTCTCATAATTATTGTTATTACTATTATTATTAATTCTAGAAGCAACAAGGAGCCAATAGGAGATGTTTAATTGGGATGGTGATATGGGGACACTTGTTAGCTTGGAAAGTATGTCTGATTTTAGTTAGAATAAATCATCAAGGTAAAATACTGGAGCCAGAGCAATCAGGAAGTTACCTCAATAGTCCAAGCACAAAAAAGTGACAGGCAAGGTACAACCTAGCCCAAGACTCCTCCCACTGGATCATCACATACACTATAGATTTGACATCATTGGTTTATTCTAAATAGGAGCATATACTATTTATGTATAATTGGTAAATGGGAAACACTACAAATTTTTTTAAACATTTAATTTAAGCACATCATTTATCAGATTTAGGGGAGAATTTTAGAAGTTGAAAATTGCAACTTTTATTTTATTTTTATTTTTTTAAAGTTTTATTTATTACTTATTTTGAGAGAGTGAGAGCAAATGGGGAAGGGGCAGAGAGAGAATCCCAAGCAGCCTCTGCACAGTCAGCACAAAGCCCAATGTGAGGCTCTGAAAGTTGCAACTTTAGAGAATATCAAATGCCCTGACATAGCAATTGGGCTTCCTAATTCTCTCTGCTTATATAGAAAATTAACTAGAGGTTCCTAGAAAATTAATCACTAAGGAGGTGCCAGTCCAGATTAAAAACAAACAAACAAAAAACCTGTATAAAGCACATAAATATCTATGTATATCTAGGATTATATAAGAGTTATATGTGGTTGCCTCAGTTGGTTAAGCGTCCGACTTTGGCTCAGGTCGTGATCTCGTGGTATGTGAGTTTGAGTCCCACCTGGGGCTCTGTGCTGACAGCTCAGAGCCTGGAGCCTGCCTCGGATTCTGTGTCTCCCCCTCTCTCTGCCCCTCCCATGCTCCTGCTCTGTCTCTCAATAATAAATAAATGTTAAAAAATTAAAAAAAAAAGAATTGTATGTAGTTGCATGTGAGAATATCTGCAGAACTTACAAATGGTGGTTCTTCATATGCAGTGAAACCCATTTGTTAATATCTGGGGATGCTGGAAATAAATTTAATTAACAACAGATAGTTGTAACAGGATCCAACTAGGAAAACTCACCTGCCTATCTATGACACTGGTCTCATTTATGTCTATATCCATTAAGTGACAACGACATCTTTTTTTTTTTAACGTTTATTTATTTTTGAGACAGAGAGAGACAGAGCATGAACGGGGGAGGGTCAGAGAGAGGGAGACACAGAATCTGAAACAGTCTCCAGGCTCTGAGCTGTCAGCACAGAGCCCGTCGCAGGGCTCGAACTCACAGACCGCAAGATCATGACCTGAGCCGAAGTCGGCCACTTAACTGACTGAGCCACCCAGGTGCCCTTTTGGAACTCCAGATACACATAGTGACTCAGCTTCATTAGAAAGCTTTTCCTAAAACATTTTATTTTGCCCAAGTCCCGGGAAAGCCTCTGATTAGTTCACTTTGCGCTAGGCTCATTCCTGGACCAATTACTGTTGTCACAGGGATGAATACTCCGATTCACCAACTCATGTACACATTGCTGTACAAAGCCATCTCTTTTAACCACATGAAACACATTATTCACCAGAAAAGCGGTTGTCAGAAGGATGTCAGGGATTCTTTTTCTTTTTAAAAAAATTTTTTTAAACATGTTTATTTATTTTTGAGAGAGAGAGAGAGAGCGCGCGTGAGAGAGCGCACCAGCAGGGGAGAGGCAGAGGGAGAGGGAGACACAATCTGAAGCAGGCTCCAGGCTCCAAGCTGTCAACACAGAGCCTGAGGTGGGCCTTGAACCCATGAATCATGAGATCATGACCTGAGCCGAAGTCAGCTGCTTAACTGACTGAGCCACCCAGGTGTCCCAGGAGGTCAGGGATTCTTAACAGGCACAAACAACAAATATATTATAATCATATTCTAAAATGCAACTTCATAGGAAGAATACATAAGAACTAAAACTTACCAGACATAGGAATAACAACTATGGAAATGGTGTTGCTTTTCTTCTTCTAAGTAACTTGTGTCAATATCTGTAATGACAAAGATACAGAAAAATCTCGTTTCTTAAGATGGAATAAAAGACTGATTCACTAGGGTTTACAACAGGATAATTGATTTCATACATATTAACATACACAGTATTTAGTGTTCTTAGAACACTGTCTGGCATTGAATGAATGCTTATCCTCTTCCTTTGCATATATAAGTAGTTTATATATAATTGTTCACTTGTGTGGTTCCAAGGCCACATCACCACTTTTCATCACCACAGACTGTCAGTGTAATTTACGTCATTAAGTCTTTAAAGACAAAATACTATAAACTGTTTCATATTTTTGGTTTTCAATATTTGAGTTTTTGAATCCCACCGTTGCCAAAATGACCTACCATTGTTCTTTGTGATTTCATAGCATATGTTCCCAACTCTCCTAATGCTGTGATGGAGCTTGCATTATTTTGATTTTGTTTTTAACTGAGGTATAGATGACATATAACATTGTATTAGTTTCAGATTACAACATAATGATTTAATATTTGTACACATTGTGAAATGATCACCACAATACATCTAATTAACATTCATCACCATGCAGCTTCATTTTTTTTCTTCTTGTGTTGAGGAGTTTTAATATCTATTCTTTTAGCAACTTTCAACTATTCAGCAACACAGTGTTACTAACTATAGTCACCATGCTGTACATTATATTTCCATGACTTATTGTATAACTGGAAGTTTGTACCTTTGGCCCTCTTCAGCCATCTTACCCATCCCAAACTTCCGCCTATGGCAACCACTAACCTGTTTTCTGTACCTATGAGCTTGGTTTTTATTTGATGGTCCTTTTTCTTCCTCCTAGATTCCACATAGAAGTGAGATCATACCGTATTTATCCTGCTTTATCAAAGTTATTTCATTTTTTTTTTTTTTTAATTTTTTTTTTTCAACGTTTTTTTTTTTTATTTATTTTTGGGACAGAGAGAGACATAGCATGAACGGGGGAGGGGCAGAGAGAGAGGGAGACACAGAACCGGAAACAGGCTCCAGGCTCCGAGCCATCAGCCCAGAGCCTGACGCGGGGCTCGAACTCACGGACCGCGAGATCGTGACCTGGCTGAAGCCGGACGCTTAACCGACTGCGCCACCCAGGCGCCCCTCAAAGTTATTTCATTTAACAGAATGCCCCCAAGTTCTATCCATGTTATTCTGATTTTTTTTTGTTTCAACTCATGTGAACTTTGGTTATTATGGCTTTGAGAATCTTATGATATAAAGATATTATGGAAGCTGGCAAAATTAGGTGTTTACAATGTCATTTTTGAGGAAAATTAAAGACTTAAGTGTAGCACAAATGATTAAGAAATTGCCACTTGTTGGGGCACCTGGGTGGCTAAGTCAGTTGAGAGTTGGACTGTGGTTCAGGTCATGATGTTGTGGTTCATGAGTTCAAGCCCCACATTTGGCTCTGTGCTGACAGCTGGGAGCCTGGAGCCTGCTTTGGATTTGATGTCTCCTTCTCTCTCTTCCCCTCCTCTGCTTGTGTTCTCTCCCTCCCTACCCCCCCCCCCCCCCCGCCTCTCTCTCTCTAAACAAACGTTAAAAAATTAAAAAAAAAAAAAAAAGAAAAGAAATTGCCACTTGTTTAGTTTCAGAAGAGGCTGAAGAGGTGGCATATGGTCATGGGTAGGAGCTAGGTCTTTTAACTTACATGATTCTGGGTTCAAATTCTGGCTTCTTGCTAGTCATGTGAACTTGAGCAAGTTACTGTACCTCTTTAAGCCTTAATAACCTCACCTATAATGTGGGAATACCATCACCACCTAATTCGTAGATAACACAAATATAGTATGTAGTACTCTTTGAGCTCTAAATAAAGATTAACCATTGTTATGACAGTCACAATAAAGCAATTTATGTGTAGACGATGAAATAAAGAACAAAAATAGCACCTATTACAATTCTTAGCACATAATGGGAAACATATACAGTTGTGGAAATACTGATTTTTATGGATGGAGACATCTATTTTTGACATTTTCTCTAAGAATACACCTCAAATTTCTTTGTTCTCAATGACCCATTTCCTTTTGGATTCTTTGTAGTTACAATACAATTTAATCCCCAACTATCAACTACTTACTACATAAGCAATTGCATTAGTATTATCTCCAACTGGAATTTTAGTAACTTTTCCTGCAGGAATTATACCTTTCTTCTTTGAAAAAAAAAATTTTTTTTAAAGTTACTTTTATTTTTAAAAAAATTTTTTTTTCAATATATGAAATTTATTGTCAAATTGGTTTCCATACAACACCCAGTGCTCATCCCACAAGGTGCCCTCCTCAATACCCATCACCCACCCTCCCCTCCCTCCCACCCCCCATCAACCCTCAGTTTGTTCTCAGTTTTTAACAGTCTCTTATGCTTTGGCTGTCTCCCACTCTAACCTCTTTTTTTTTTTTTCCTTCCCCTCCCCCATGGATTTCTGTTAAGTTTCTCAGGATCCACATAAGAGTGAAAATATATGGTATCTGTCTTTCTCTGTATGGCTTATTTCACTTAGCATCACACTCTCCAGTTCCATCCACGTTGCTACAAAAGGCCATATTTCATTCTTTCTCATTGCCACATAGTACACCATTGTGTATATAAACCACAATTTCTTTATCCATTCATCAGTTGATGGACATTTAGGCTCTTTCCATAATTTGGCTATTGTTGAGAGTGCTGCTATAAACATTGGGGTACAAGTGCCCCTATGCATCAGTACTCCTGTATCCTTTGGACAAATTCCTAGCAGTGCTATTGCCGGGTCATAGGGTAGGTCTATTTTTAATTTTCTGAGGAACCTCCACACTGCTTTCCAGAGTGGCTGCACCAATTTGCATTCCCACCAACAGTGCAAGAGGGTTCCCGTTTCTCCACATCCTGTCCAGCATCTATAGTCTCCTGATTTGTTCATTTTGGCCACTCTGACTGGCGTGAGGTGATATCTGAGTGTGGTTTTGATTTGTATTTCCCTGATGAAAAAAAATTTTTAATGTTTATTTTTGAGAGAGAGACACAGCCTGAAGGGGGGAGGGGCAGAGAGACACAGGGAGACAGAGAATCTGAAAGAGGCTTCAGGCTCTGAGCTGTCAGCACAGAGTCCAATGTGGGGCTCAAACTCGGGAACAGTGAGATCATGACCTAGGCTGAAGTCAGACACTTAACCAACTGAGCCACCTAGGTGCCCCTATACCTTACTTTTTGTGTGGTCTCTGTGTCACCATCCTGAGCTTATAGTAAGAAGCCAATACTTGACAATGGATTGATCGGTGAAAGAACTTCTTTCTCTCCTGTAACACTTTTAAATCAAACTGGGCTGTTCTACATAAAGTGGACAGGAGAACCACTTACAGTTACTATGGATATATGGATTGGGATGAGAGCCCTTCTTAAAATGTTCTAAGATTCTCAAGCTCTTCCTGTGTATGGATGTGTAAGGCCCATAAATCCTAAATTCTTATTCACTTACTCCTTCAACAGCCCAAGTAAGCCTATCCCTTATTATTATTTTTACCTCTTAGTATTCTTCTATTATAAAAGATATAGGAAAAAGGGTAATGGGGCTGCACTTTCTGATAACTTTGGTGCTCTTGGTTAGGTATCATCTTTAACATCTTGGTTTGACCGAAGGCTGGAGCCAAAGCATCATGCAGTCTGTGACAATAAACAATGGTATATAAAGTGTCTGTTGGGACTTTGGTCCAAGAGCAACAGACTCTGGATCCCACAGTGTGACATTTTTAGTAGGCTCAAGTATTTGATTCATCCAGTAAGATATTTCCCTAATGTCTTTCCTGCATAGGATAATGGAGGCAGAGGCATCACACGTTTGCTATGGACACTTTTGCATCCAAATAGTCTGGCAAAGACTTCCAAAGCCTTGTCAAATCTTCAAAATTTTTCTCCATTCTATCACTCCTTCACTTCATATCTGTATAATATTGATTTAAAAATATCATTTCTGATTTGCAGGGTCTGCCTTGACTTTTGGTGCCCCTGCAGAGTGGAATCCCATCTCCTCAATCAACACACTAACATCATATAAAGGTTCCCCAACTATATGTCCGAAAGTGGGCATCCCCACAATTCTACATTGCAACTAACTCTGAATTGGGCCAAAGACTTATAGCATGACAGGTTCATCCTTGATTTTCCATCAACCTCAGCAGTGATTAATATTCCACTATCCTTGGTAACTTTTCTCCTGCTGGTAAATTCTATTGAAAAGATTCATTCAAATTAGTTTCAGATCAAAGGTCATATTACCATATATTCTCACTGTTTTACATACTAATGTTTCTGAAACTGTGGTGCATTTTACATTTGATAAATACCCTTAGTGAGATATTTTAAATCTCCATATGCTATTATTTAATTTATAAATGCAGTGTATAATTGATGAAATCTTAGAACTCAAGGTATTTGGTAATGTTACTCTTCATATTACCGGTTCTCAAGTACATTTTACGGCTCTGGCTTCATTATTTCACTGCATTCATGCCACTTAAAAGAGCTAAAGAGTGAGGTCTTTAAGAACTGTGAAAATCAACCAAATCCTGAGCATCACAAAGCTAGAGGGGTATTAAGCCTGGTTTGCACAGACATGCCTGGCCTGCCCTCTGAAGCTCCCATACAAAAACAACAGAACCTTTTCCCCCAAGAGAAGCTGCCAGAATACCATCTCCACATCTGGGGTGGAGTAGTGGCTAATTTTGCACAAAGAGTGAGTGTCTATTTGACTTTTTGCCTGAATTCTCCTGGCTTCTCCATCAACTTCAATATGTTGAGGAGTTGGTTTTCATATCAGGGAAAACCTACAAGTCCATTTGATCCTTTTTATTCCTTTTCTCTCATTTAAATTTATAAGTAATCATTGCAGGGTTTTAAATGAGGCTTTACCCAATTTCCCCACATGCATTCAACATTTCATTTGCTGAAACCATTGGTATGAAGTTTAAGAAGTTGGGACAAAAAAAGTTTGCATTTTTTCCAACAAGAACCTCATTTCTAAGGCATATGAACATGTGATCAGAAACAAGTTCATATCTGATATGAAAACATACTATCTCAAATTATTTTTCTTACAACAAAAGTGTAAGTATATCTCTCTGATCTGGAAGTCAGGTTGAATTATCATAGATTTACAAAGAAAAGACTTCCTTCTCTTGACCAATCAACTACAAGCTACTACTCTAACCTTTACAAAGTTAAGTGACCTTCTATAAGGCCTACAAATTTGGCACAAAAACAGTCAGATCAATGGAAAAGAATAGAGAACCCAGTAATGGACCCACAAACATATGGCCAACTAATCATTGACAAAGCAGGAAAGAATATCCAACGGAATAAAGGCAGTCTCTTCAGCAAATGGTGCTGGGAAAACTGGACAGCAACATGCAGAAGAATGAAGCTGGACCACTTTCTTACACCATACACACAAATAAACTCAAAATGGATGAAAGACCTAAGTGTAAGACATGAAGTCGTCAAAATCCTCGAGGAGAAAGCAGGCAAAAACCTCTGATCTTGGCTGCAGCAACTTCTTAACACATCTCTGGAGGCAAGGGAAACAAAAGCAAAAATGAAATATTGGAACTTCATCAAAATAAAAAGCTTCTGCACAACAAAGGAAACAATCAGCAAAACTAAAAGGCAACCGACAGGATGGGAGAAGATATTTGCAGATGACACATCAGATAAAGGGTTAGTATCCAAAATCTATAAAGAACTTATCAAACTCAACTCCCAAAAAACAAATAATCCAGTGAAGAAATGGGCAAAAGATAGAATAGACACTTCTCCAAAGAAGACAACCCAGATGGCCAACTGACACATGAAAAAACGCTCAACATCATTCATCATCAGGGGAATACAAATCAAAACCACAATGAGCTATCACCTTACACCTGTCAGAATGGCTAACATGAACAGCTCAGGCAACAACAGATGTTGGCGAGGATGCAGAGAAAGAGGATCTCTTTTGTATTGTTGGTGGCAATGCAAGCTGGTCAGCCATTCTGGAAAACAGTCTGGAAGTTCCTCAAAAAATTAAAAATAGAACTACCCTATGACCTAACAATTGCACTACTAGGCATTTATCCAAGGGATACAGGTGTGCTGTTTCAAAGGGGCACATGCACCCCCATGTTTATAGAAGCACTCTCAACAATAGTCAAAGTATGGAAAGAGCCCAAATGTCCATCGATGGATGAATAGATAAAGAAAATGCAGTATACATATACAATGGAGTATTACTCGGCAATAAAAAAGAATGAAATCTTGCCATTTGCAACAACGTGGATGGAACTAGAGGGTATTATGCTAAATGAAATTAGAGAAAGACAAATATAAGATTTCACTCAAATGAGAACTTTAAGACACAGAACGGATGAACATAAGGAAAGGGGAGCAAAAATAATATAAAAACAGGGAGGAGAACAAAACACAAGAGACTCTTAAATATGGAGAACAGAGGGTTACTTGAGGGGTTGTGGGAGGGGGGATGGGCTAAATGGGTAAGGGGCATTAAGAAATCTACTCCTGAGGAGAGCCTGGGTGGCTCAGTTGGTTGGATGTCTGACTTCGGCTCAGGTCATGATCTCGCCGTCCGTGAGTTCAAGCCCCGCATCGGGCTCTGTGCTGACAACTCAGAGCGTGAAGCCTGTTTTGGATTCTGTGTCTCACTCTTTCTGACCCTCCCCCGTTCATGCTCTATCTCTCTCTGTCTCAAAAATAAATAAACGTTAAAAAAATTTAAAAAAAATAAAGAAAAAGAAATCTACTCCTGAAATCATTATTACACTATATGCTAACTAATTTGGATGTAAATATAAAAAATAAAATAAAAGACGTATACATTGATAATGACTAAGATTCATTGGGATTATGTATTAGGTATGCTTTTGAATATTAGGAATATTTTGTGAGGAGACTGCTGGAATTTATACCATTATATCTATTTAAATTAAGAGAATCAAAATTTGGAGCCCTCAATAGTTGTTGAAGTATAATGTAGTATGTACCCTATCTATAATTATTCAATTGCATTAAATAGGAAAGCCAATTAATTCCTATTATGGGTTAATTATGTATCAACCATTGGGGAGTAAGTTAGGTTGAATATGCATTAGAATTGATTCACTCAGACCTAGTTAATTTCACCTCTGCCACATTTTCCTGGCTATTTGAACTTGAAAAGCTACTTGATCTCTCAGTCTTAGTTTCTTATTCTGAAAAATAAGCAAAGTAATATCTGCTTTACATGATTATTATAAGTTTCCTCTCTATATATCTGTATCTCATATGTATGCATGTATATCTGGCCTAACACTTGATGGAAGTTATTACTGTACTCTACCCAACCCAGCCATAAACTCAGGTACCACATCTAACAGCTTTCATTTTTCCCATCAGTATGAGAATTGGACAATGTATTTCATCTCATAGGCTACTATCATTTATCATCTCACTTCAGTCTCTTTTTGGTTAAGACAAGCTCAGGGAATAGGACTAAAAATTATAAAAATTCCTAATTTCAAGGCCAACGTAACTGTGTGACAGAAATTAGTCCTGTAATTGCCTATTCCTTTCAGCTGGGGAAAGAAAGTCTAGAAAAACTTACAAATCCTTCCCTGTAAAAATCTCCCCTAGCAACTCCTTCATCAAAACCTCCTGTAAATAACTGGCTTGGTATCAAGGAATCTTATTCAAAGATTCACAAAGAAAATTATAAAAGCTGTCAATATTATAGCTAGATACTATGCAGAGAAAAAGAAAATGAAACAGGGAAAGCAAAGTAAAATAACAAACAGTCAACAAAAAAAAATGCCATGGAGAATATAAAAGTATGACCAAGATTTCATTGTGAACTGGCACAACAAAACTACCTCATGAAGCAATCATTGCTAAAATGCAGAGATCATGTCAGAACTCTAAAGCCTAGGAAAGTGTTTGGTGTAAGGAAAGAAATGGAGGATAAGTGAGAAGCCAACAACAACAAAACATGAATCTGACCTGAGAAATAACACAAGGAAGAACAAAAGCTGCTATAAATGCAGTAGACTACAGAATATAGGAATAAGAAATGTTAAAAAGGATTCATGAGAGAGAAATTAATGATCTTAAAGGCAGATGGGATTGTCCAGTATGTGTATAATTGGAGCCTTTTATGAGGAAAATGGAAATAGGCAAGTAAAGCAGATATTGAAAATTATTAAACAATTAAAGAAAAAAAATTAAAGACAGAGAAAGAGTTGGATATATAGTTTGAAAGGGTAGTCTATGTTCTATGAAATAGGTGACACAGAATAGCCGACATGATGACATACCCTCATGAAGTTACCACATATCAGGGATAAAGAGGGGATCCTTTAGGCAGCCAGAGAGGAACTATTCAGGTCTTGGGTAAGGTGGAAAATGGCTTCAGCAAATGCTCAAAGAAAGGTAGCATTGCCTTAAAAATCCTCAAGAATAGAAAATATGGTTTAAGAACCTGACCCCTAGCCAAACTATGAACTGCATTTTGGAAAATACAAGAACTTCTGGAATATTGGTCCCAAGAGTCTTCACTGATAGTTCTGTTGGAGGAAAAAGATCAGCTCACCCAAAGAGGATTATAAAAATTACAGCAAAAAGAGTTGTGGTGAGGTCTGAAATCTATTCATTTGCATGAATGAGACTAAATGTCATGTGGGGATAACAGTTTTAGTGCAAAATACACATTTTATTATCCTGACAAAAGTTGGGAAGAGAAAAGGGACAAATAGGGCAGGTGATATAAATACAGTGACTATCTTATGTTTTATAGCCCAGAATGATGAAGTGAACACCACAAGTCTAACAGAACATAAGAAAACACCAAAGATACTACTGTATACTGGGTGGTGAATAAAGGGGAAAAGAGAAGATATACTAGTTTTTTTTTTAAATTTTAATGTTTATTTATTTTTGAGAGAGAGAGAGAAAGAGAGAGAGAAAGCACGAAGGGGGAAGGGCAGAGAGAGAGGGAGACATGGAATCTGAAGCAGGTTCCAAGCTCTGAGCTGTTGGCACAGAGTCTGACATGGGACTCAAGCCCAGAAACGTGAGATTCTGACCTGAGCTGAAGTCAGTGCTTAACCTTTTGAGCCACCCAGACACCCTAAAGATATACCAGTTTTATAATGCTTATAACTAAGTTGATAGATACTATTTAGGTAGAGATTTAATAGTTATTACTAATGTTACAGTTAAAGTAATTAATTACTTACACATTAAGTATAAGCTTTCCAAGTTAGAAAACAAATATTCACAAAAATAGAGAACATTAGAGGTTTAAAAAATACTAACAAAAGGCCCCATGCTCTTTACTTTAAGCTTATTAAAACTTAGAGCAGACATGGCTACTTTTCTATGTTAGATCAGTATTGTTTATATAGTCCAACAATCAATAAACTAAATGCCATTTAAGTAATCACTGCTACTTTTCCCTTCAAGCTCTATCAGAAAATCTCAGCATATTAAAAGACAGATAAAGCTTTTTTTTGTCCCTGGAAATTATGTAAATTTTTCATCAACAAATCAACTAAATAACACCCAAAGTAATGTCAATTTCTTAAATAAAAGTGCCACTTGTTTTTCTTGGAAGTTCTGGAAGACTTTTCTGAGTCAAGTGCACATTTGCACATATGGTGTATTGACTGACAGTTATGAGACTTGTTATTTGAGCAAATGACATGTGCCAAGTCTCCAACCCTTCCCTCTTGCAGGAGGGTGGTGAAGAGATATCAGTTCACTAGGGCTGCTATGACAAAGTGTCACAAACTGGGTAGCTTAACCTACAGATATTTATGGCCTTATAGTTTCAGAGGCTAAAAGTCCCAGATCAAGGTGTTGGCAGAGTTGGTTCATTCTTGAGGGCAGGAGAGAGAATTTGGTTCATGACTTCCTCCTTTTTTGTTTTGTTAGCAATCTTTTATGTGCCTTGGCTTATAGACATGCTATCTTGATCTCTGCCCCCATGTTCACATGGTGTTCTTCCTCTATGTGTGTATGTACACATTCCTCCTTTTCATGAGGGTACCAGTCAGATTAGGAACCCACCTACTTTAGTGTGACCCTATCATAACTTGACTAATTACACCTGCACACTTCTTTTTGCAAATGAAGTCACATTCTTAGGTAATAGTTAAGACTTCACATATGAGTTTTGGGGAAATGCAAACCCACAGTAAGAGAGAAGAGAAAGTGGTAGTTCTGAACCGATATGGCAGACCATCCTACCTGTCAACACAGACAGACAAAACCAAACTGGATGTCCATTATAATCAGGTGCCATTGCTGGTATATTTGTTAATTTTCATTGCCACCTCTTACAGGTTCTCTACTCCCTAAGTAGGTAATTCTGTTTATTGATATGTATTATTGATGTAAAAGAAGGTAGATGAGTACATTAGAGTATGAGAAGAAATTAGGATCCAAATCTAAGCACCTTGAAATTGAGGACATCTAATAAGTGAATGGGAATATTCTTAAATTTGTGAGACTTTCCAACTTTACTAACAGTTCATTATGCTATCCAGCATACTGTTTATAAGCAACCTAATATCATTAAATGAGCATAATTTACTGCTGCAGGATCCAAGCAAGTCTTCCAAAATGTCATCTGGATTAACTCCTCAAAGAGACACACATGTTCTGCTTTAAGACTAACCATACTGCAGCAATTCTTTGTTGGCAACATGGAGTAGTAGAGGTGAGGGTGACAGAGGCTTAATGTTATGCTTGTTGGAATGAACCCAAGTGTCTACAAAGACTTCCTTATCTTCCACATAGCAGAGAAACTCTATCCCACTAATTTCCGCGTCACTAAATAAATCAGTGCTTCCCAGCATAGGGGGATGATATGTAATAGGGTCTTAGAGAGTGTGAGATAATGTAGGATACTACTTAAAAGGGAGTAATGGAACTCTGATGTCTATAATGGGATTTTTCTTTTTTTAGTTCTTTTGTATTGATGCAAGCAAAAGAATTGGCTATCTCAATTTGGTGTTAGCTTGATTTTAATCCTTAACACATTCTAATTTCCTTGGTAACACACAGGAAGACATCAAAGCTCAGGTTTTTAGGTAGGTGCTATTGTTTATTTACAATGTGATGTTCCTTTTAATTCATTTTATCATTACTTTTTAGTGAGGGCAATTGATATAAAGGTTACATTTATGGAAGGGACACATTTTTTAAAATAAATTGAGAAGTTAATTTTTTTAATTGCAAAATAAATAACAGTTATGTAGTTAAGCAAACATTTGAAAAGTGGCATACAAATGGCTGAAATCTGGAAACCACTGGATTCATTCTTTCATTTATTCTGAATTCATTTGCATATAAGAACAAAGCATTCCAGTGGATGTTCAATAAATGTATTTAGTTGCAGGAAAAAGTTACACTCTGCACACAAATTTGCATGTTTTGGATGAGCAGAATGCAAAAACCCAGAAACCTGACAAATCTCTGTTTTGTTGGAATAGAGCCAAGGCTGAATTGCAAACCACCTTTGGAGCTGGTGGCAAGGCTTCCTCCTTTCTTTCTGTTTTTATCCCTAGTTTTCTTGTTTTGCATTATGTTTGATCCTGCAAGCCCCCTCTGATCCTTTTGGGAATAGGCAGAGTATATAAAAAGGGAGGTGATTAATCAGTATTTGTTGAATAAATGAATACATAAGTGAATGAATAAATAAACAGAAAACAGATGAACTGAGAGGGAGAATTACACAGATCTGGTTGCTCTGAACTCCCCCATTTAGTAAGGGAGTATTAGTTCAAGGAGCACACTGTGATTCTAACAGGGAAGGCAACACCCCGCATGGTCCAGATGGGTAACATGAAATCTGAACCAGCAGGACATTAGAGAAAACACTTAGTGTCTGTCTTCCCTCCAGATGTGTTTGCGGGGCCGGCTGAAAACCCCATGAACACAATGGACCCCCAAAAGACTTTTCAGGCAAGTCAGAGAAGCTGGAGCTTATGGTTACATTGCCTAACCTCAGTATTAACTGTACTGGTTTCTAATTTATAGAATCATGAATATAAAAGTCCTGGTTTTGGTGGAAAGGAAAGTTACAAAATCCATTTGAGTGTTTATCCAGCCTGAATTAATTAGAGGGGAAATGGGAGGGGAGAGAGAGGGAAATGACAGATCTTTGTTCTCTGCTCAGGAAGGGCATCAGCATGACACTGAAAGCTCTTCTGGGGGACAAAAGAAAATCCCAGGTGGTTTAGTGAAAGTGGTTTTCATCCCAGTTGATGGGATGATTCATAGGCTGTTGGAGAAATTATCAGCAGCAGAGAAACACCAAAATGATGTAACCTATTGTTCCTAGTCCTCTAGATTTTAGCAATACTCCTTAATCTGTGATATAGTAATTTACATACAAGTCTTCACTCTCTTTCTAAATTGGACTCTACTAGAGGGGAGGATCTACTGGATTCATTTTTGTATTCTCTATAGTACCCATTATTTGAGGTGCAGTCGGTGCTCAGTATGTAGCACCTGTTAGTTAAATGTATGAATAAATGTAGATATTTGAAAATTGCTACAGCTGCTGTATACATACTTTTCCACCAATGTTTGAGCACTTACCATGAACTGGACAGTACTGTTAACCACTGGGAGAAACTAAAATTCAGGGCACAGCCTCCCTTCTCATGTGGCTGATTCAACCATGAATACAAGTAACTTTCATACAACTGAGAAACAGATGGGGAAATAAGACAAAGAGATGTGGTGCCTGGAGAGTCAGATTTCAACTTTGAGGGTTGCTTAGGGTGAGGATGAAGAAGCATTTGATGAAGGCATTGAAGAATGAAATTCAACAGGTAGAGATAACTCTGGAAAAGGACGTCCCAATGGAATATGCTACCAAAGACAAAATCTGGAGATGGGATAGAATAGAGTGTGTTTTGGGGTACTGGGTAGTTTAAGGGCTACAATAATGTCCAGAATGTAGGGTGTATGTGTATATGAGTGTGGGTGAAGGGGGAGGGAAGATATGGGACAGGAAATGAATCAAGGAATTAAAGACCACCTTGGCACAGATTTCACAAAGCCTTAAAAACCTGGTGAAGGCATTTGAATACAACTAATGAAAGTTGTTGAGCAATGGATACGGCACTATCTCCACTGCTTTCTAGGATCTGGACACAAAAATAAGCTCATGTGATCAGCAAGTCTAGGGAAGATTTATCAACACCCTCTCCTCCAGGGCCATTCTTATCCTTCCAGGTACCAGGGTGCACCATCCAAACAAAAGGAGGCTCCAACAGATTTCAGCTAATTAAAGGAATGGCTTCCTGCTGGAACTTCATCCCCAGTAGGAAGAAAGGAGAAGACAGTATAAGAAAAAAACAGTTGGAGAGCCCTTTTTTTTTAACTTTTAAAAAAACATTTACTCATTTTTGAGAGATAGACAGAACATGAGCAGGGAAGGGGCAGAGAGAGAGAGAGAGAGAGAGAATTGGAAGCAGACTCCAGGCTCTGAGCTGTCAGCACAGAGTCCAGCGTAGGGCTCGAACCCACCAATGGGGAGATCATGACCTGAGCTGAAGTTCCATGTTTAACTGACTGAACCACCAGGCACCCCAGTGGGAGAGTCCTTCTAAAGCACAAGGCACATTTGTCTCTATTTGAGAGTCTATTAAAAAAATGGCTTTCCTTGAAAATTAGTTATTAAAGAATATGACCTTAGCATTTATTTTTACTTTCCAGCAGAAAACATATTCCTGGGCAATCAAATATCCAGGTTGATGAGAAAAAGCTTTATTCACAAAGGAATGTCAGCTGATGAAGGAGTATAAGTGATAGAATTTAAAAAAGCAATAATGTAATTGATTCAGGCCCAAATTTTCAATTGGTGTTAAAGCTACTAGGTGAATGAAAATATAGGCAATTAATGAATACAACAAAAGTGAGATCTTGTTTTTCTTCTGATTAAAACCCAGCATGGGCATCTATTTCACTAACAGCCCAAGTCCTTACAGAGGGCCCAAAAGTCTCACACAATCAGAACCCATTACTTCTCTGACCTCAACCTTCTTAATGATACTCTCCACACCCCTCAACCACTCCCCACAACTCTTATCACTTCAGCCACATTGACCTCATTATTATTCTTTGGACATAGCAGTCATGCACCCCTCCTTAGGGTCTTTCACTTACTGTCCCTATGGTCTGGATTGCTCTTCCCCCAGATATCTGCATGACTAACTCTTTCCTGATACAACTTCTCAACACCCTATTTGCAAACACATCTCACCCCATTGCCATCCTCAAGCATTCCCAGCCCTACCGTTTTTGTTTTCCCTTACTAGGCATTTATTAACTACTAACCTGTGATATAATTTACTTATGTTGGGAGGCATAGAGTTTTGCATTTTGTTCTCTGCAAAAATCCCAGGCATCTAGAATAGCACCTGAGATGTAGTCGTCACTCAAGTATTTTAGTGTATTGAATAAGAGGCTATGAGCAAAAAGGAGTCTTTTGTGAATTATACTTGATAAGTGGCTCTTGCACTGCCCATGCATGCAATTGGAACACAGATCACAAGTGTGGACTGGCCTCTGTGTTGCATGAAAGGGGCAAGTTTGGCCCATGGGCATTCACTACCATAAATATGTGAAAAGTGGTGCCTAATTAGAGGATAAAGGAAATGTATTAATGCTGAGAAATTAATGAGCTTGGGGAAAAGAAAATCGGCACCTTTCACAAAGAAATCTGTTAGAAAAACATAAATGCAGCAGAGGCCAAGAGAGAGGGCAATGCCAATTTCCAGACTTTGTCCTTTCTGCTTCAGAGATCCCCAAGTTTTGCTTTTTCTGATAAAATTCATTAAGTAGTCAACAGAAGTCTCTCAACACCCAGGCAGCTTCTTTGAACTTTCATCAGTTTGTAAGCCATTCTAGAAACCAGCTCAGGGATTGCACACTGGTGATAGAAGGTCAAGGAGGAAGGCAGTCTGCTTCTTGAATCTGGGAGGATCTTTCTCCGGGCATGAGGAGGGATACAGTATCATCACCTGCTTGGTGGGAAAGAGAGGAGAGGAGGCAGAAGAAAGCAGCCCCACCTCAATGCAGACTGTGAAGCCTTTCCATTTTCCTCCTATAATCGGCTTTTTCTTTGTTCCCTAGGATTATGATCTTTTATGTCTTTCACTCCAGTGGATCCAAGGGGTCTGCAAATCTGTGATTACTAGACATTATCTCTAGGTTAAATAAATATGAGTTTGTGTATACCTATATGTTTTTGAAATGTAGATGTTAGTGGGAATGATGAAATATGAATCCTATTAAAAACTGCTACTCAATTCATAGAATGGTTTGTCATAATGCTCAACACAGTAACCTTTTGTCACAGTGGCTTAGATAAATATAGGTTGCTATTATCACGATCGACAAAGTCTTCTGTGGGAAGATAGAATAGGGATAAACCATCTAAATCAAGTTCCTATTTAGTTCCTTAATAGGATGGGAAACCAGAGAGATGGAGTGACCCTAAGGTCTCATGGTGAACTGATAGGCCTGGGGTAAAACCCAGGTCTCTGGATGCCAAGTCCAGTGCTCTCTCAACACCCCCCTCCCCCCTGCCCGCCAGTAGACCTCAGGCTTCCCACATTCCTCATTGAAAGGATGTTCCCTATCTTTTGATTGTTTAACCTCTTGCTAGGGCAGTCTGAATTAAGAGGTCAGAGTGCTCAGCTAGAAGAGGGTCTTATTCTTCAAGGAAAG
This sequence comes from Neofelis nebulosa, assembly GCF_028018385.1. Classification (NCBI taxonomy): domain Eukaryota; kingdom Metazoa; phylum Chordata; class Mammalia; order Carnivora; family Felidae; genus Neofelis; species Neofelis nebulosa. The sequence goes on from NC_080782.1 coordinate 52,535,394, forward strand.
ACCTGATTATCGCAAACAAAGCAGCTGCTGCCCATTCACAGGCAGGGCAACACTTACACAGCTTCCCAGGAGAGGTAATCCTACACCAAGACTTCCCTTCTACTACAGAATCCAACATCTGGCAGCCCTGAATCTCTTCTCACCCCAAACCAATCCATTCTCCACACTGCAGTGTGAGTGATAATTTCAAGAAAGAAATCCATGAGTTAATTCAACAAGTCTTTTAACACCTAGTGTGTGCTGTGTCCACTAGATCAGTGGGCAGTCCCTATCTTTATGCAAAAGTAGTGTGAGACAGTAAACAAAGACATGTCAGTAGTGGTGAAAGGTATGAGGATAGAAAGTGCAGGGCTGGGAATGGAAACACGGAGTGTGTTTGGTTCCAAAAACTCAGACCAAAATCCTGAATGTGACTTTCAGGGCTCTGTGTGATCTTGCCTTCTCTAGGCTCCAGGCTGCCTTTCTAGGTTCATCTTATACCAGCCTTCTTTTCTTGTTTACAACTCAGCCACACAAACTTTTTTTCAGATCCTGACCTTTAGCACATAATCTCCTATCACTGGGCCTTAGCACATGCTGTTCCCTCTCTATCTCAAGCTGCCTTTCCTTCTCCTAGTAAATTCTTTAGAAGGCTCCTCAGTTGTTATTTTATCAGGAAAGCATTCCCCAACTCTCATTCTGGTACCATAGAACTTCTTCAGACTATTCATCACATTCATATTTTATATTCTTGTGGTTATTTCATTAATGTCTTTTGTCTCTGCTAGGCTGTAAACTCTATAAAGGCAGAGACCACGTATCATTGGGCTTATCCCAATATCTAACACAGTAGGTGTTCAATAGATATAAGCGAAATGAATAAAGATTATCTAGAGATTCTGTTTATGGACTGTGAGGGTTCCCTTAGCTGGGAATTTTGGGTGCTCTCCATGACTCTGCTGAATTTTTTCTTACTGAGAAAACTTATGTAACTTAATCATTTAAAGTATACAAACAGTGCTATTTGATACACTCACAATGTAATGTATTCACATCACCTTTATCAAGTTCAACATGTTCAGTACCCATTAAATAGTCATTCCTCATTCTCAACCACAGTCCATGGCAACCAACCACTAATCTGCTTTCTATCTCTGTGGATTAGCCTATTCTAGACATTTTAATGTAAGCAGAATCACAAAATATGTGACCTTCTGTGTCTGGCATCTTTCACTTAATAGAAGTCCCGAAGTTCATTTGCATCATAGCATGTATCAGAAATTCATCTTGATGACTGACATATCCCATTGTATGGATATGCCACATTATATCCATCCATTCATCATCTGATGGACCTTTGAGGGCTGCAACTCATGTAACTATGACCATTCATTTATAAGATTTTGGGGTTTATTTTGATTATGTGTTTTTATTGGGGGGGATATATATTGAGAAGCAGAATTGCTGGGTCACATAGTAATTTGGTTTAATTTTTTGAAGCCTTTTGTGTATGAAGAATAGATATCTATGTTTGTGAAGTTGCTAAGGTTTGCTTAGCAACATCCCTAATTTCTGTAACTTGCTTCTTGTGCTACCTTGAAGGTAGAGAGTAACCTTGCACACATGGGCATCATGGGCACTCTGTCCATTGTCCCAGCATCCCACCTCATGTGCCCTTCACCCTCAATGATTTTCTTCATTACTGCCTCCTTTCAGTGCATGACCTATTTTCTTTCTAAAAGCTATTAGCTTCCATGGGGGCTAAAAGAACAGGTTTTAATGGGACCTTGAGGCAAAAAGTTGCAGAGAAGTTTTGATAGAGACATTTCCCTCAGCTCTACTGATTTACCTAGGTAAGCTGGTCTCAAAGTTTTGTCAACTTTGTTAAAATTATTTAACCCAATTCAGTTTTCTCATCTGTAAAACAGGAATAATACATGTTTTATAGAGGTAAATGAGAAATATAGATAAAATGCCTGGTGTTGTGCCCTGGCAGGTAGCATATTTCAATATAAAATAGTCATTTGTTATTTTTCTCTGAACTAAGTTGCCATAATATACAGAATTATTCATAACTATTGTTTTAGCCAGAAAACTGACATTTTCATTTTTCTGTATCCATTAATGAGAAGCTATCATCTTCATCGAATCAAATTGTGCCACTTTTCTGACAGAGACTTTCCTATTTCTTCTCTATTTATGCATTTAGAATGAAACCTAAATCTCTTCTGAGGCCCACATGGGCTCTGACCTGGCCCTCCCTTGCCTCTCCTGCAACTGTGTTCTCAGGCATCTCTCCATAGCTCTCATGCTCTGGCCATGTTAGCCTGCTGATCCCTTGAGGCCCCAATTTCTTTCCTGCCTCAGGTCTTTGGCATCTGCTCATGACCTAGCCTAGAACCTTGTTCCCCAGGCTTCCTGAAGCTTTTCCATAAGAAGGAAACTGTTATCAACTTAGTTAATTGCTTCCATTCTGACAGCCCTTTCCTTATGCTTTACATCAAAGAGGAAAACAAATCCAGAATTCTTTTTTGTCACTACACGCTTTTTATTTTCCTTCATAAATGATTATTTGTTTACTTGCATGTGCTCAGCCCTCTTTTTAAGCTGTGAGCTTCGTGGGGGTAAGGAACCTGCTTCGTCTTGCCCTCCTCTGCATATACCAAACTGCCTCATAGGATCGTCCCACCCCTTGTTGAATGAAGCTGTGGTTTCTCTTCCATCCTGGAGCCAAAATCATCTCCAGTGAGCCTTACTTCCAATTCCATCAGGAAATCAAAAGTGATAATAAGAGTTGATGCAAAAACATCTCCACTTGCAATAAGGAATATTAAGAGGCGCAATTCTCCTTTTAAAAGTGGCTTAGACACTGGGTGGATGGGGGTCACAGTTTTTGGTGGAATATGGAGAAAATTTCTTTGAGAATCCAGTCTCAGAAAAAAGAAATCACAGGAACATGAAAACATCAGATTGTCTAATTACTGATAATAAGATGGAAAGGAATAAAAATGCAGCCATGCAGAAAGCTTAGGGGGCATGGGTGGTAGTGGGAGGGACCATGAAGGGGCACAAAAAAACCAGGGGTGACAGATGTTCATTAGGTTGGTTGTGGTGATGGTTTCACGGGTGTATTCATATGTTGCAAATACAGGGTTTTAAATACATATAGTTTATTGCATAACAATTATGCCTCAATAAAGCTGTTAAAAGATCATATGGAAAACAAAGCAACTACTACAACAAAACAGCAGTCATAGATTTTCTCTGGCTGGTGAGCTCAGAATGTAAGTTTCTGAAGGTGGAGATGATTCATCCCATTTATTCTGACCATTCTGGAATGGGACAAGGATGGGTGGGACAGGTGAGGGAGAAAGACTAGCCTATGTAGGACACCTGTGGCCTCCCACACCTCACCTCTGTGCTCAGGGGACTCTGCTCCTGGGAGAGCAGAGGCAAAGACCCCTCTCCCTACCCACTGCATCAGGCACCCTCAAGAGGAAGCTTACAGCCCAGACAAGCAGAAGAAAATTGTGTTGTTATTGTTTTGTTGTTATTTCAAGCACGAAGGAGCTCAGACACACAGACCAGCAGCTCCTGCAGAAAATCTGCCATTTCCTACATGACATTGACCTTTCCTCTCCTGAGGCTGCCCTCAACTACTGAATACCTTCAGTTTATGGAAAAAGCATTTCTTTTCCTTTCTTCTCCCCTGTTTTTCTCTGCTCACATTTTCTCTTTTTTTCTTGTTATATTCCCTCTTTGAATATGAAAATGAATGAACACTAGTTGAACACTGTGCGGTCAACCACTTTCCTTACACTATTTTCTTTGATCCTTAAAACCACCACAGGGAAGACCTGCCATTACTTTTCCTATACTACAAACAGAAAAAAAATGATTCTGTGAGTAGTTCAGAGGCTTAGGAATGTCCTGCTCCTTGTGCGTGCAGAGCCTGGATTTGAACATGGGACATCTCCAATGTCTCCGCTTTCAACTCCCAGACAGAGAGCCCTTATTCCTAAGTTCCCCAAGTTTCTCTTTCCTTCACACAGGTATTAATGTATGTGGTGCTTCCATGGGGTGAAGGAGTATATTAAATGGCATGGAAAATGGTCCTTACATTCTGTGAAGCATAAAAAACATGTTCAATAATTTTGTGTTTTATGATCAGCATATAGGTATATAGTAAATGAGATACATATACACCAAAATGTATCATTGGTCATCTGCATCATGAGATGATGAATGAGATATACTTTCTTCCTTTGTTTATCTGTGTTCTTTTAAATTTTTGTGATGAGCATATATTACTCATGTCATTAAAAATAGTACAAGAACATTCTCTGAGAAGTATAAACACTTTTGAAGTATTTTTTTTCTCCTTATAACCTTGGTTCTGACTAGTGAGTAGCAGCTCTTCTCTCCCAAGAGAACAACATAATGTAGTTGTTTCAGGATCATAGGACAATATCAGAGGTGCAAATCAAAACTTGTCTAAAGCAAAATTCAGTTCCAGTTCAGACGGGGAGCTTTCTTCCTGAGAGTGACCACAAGCCCATCTGACAAAAGGGTTCCATCCAGGAAATGCTTTGGAAATGTTATGAACTTTCAATGGCACCTTCTACTAGAGATTTCCTGCACCTGAGGTCAGATATCTGGTTCCTGGACCTGCTTTGAAAGCATAAACAGAACACTATAGTTATACTACTTGCATTATTAGCTCACTTTGTATTTTGTTTCCTACTTCTGTTTTATGCACCTTTTAACCTCATCCATGATTAATCATTAACCTTGCCTTTTTCACCCCTATTCCCTGTTTACCCACCAATTATAGAAACCTAACGGGGACTGGATGACCTCATTTGTCTTGAAATTATCTGATGTAACTGATTGTGCCAAGTACCGAATGGCGCCTCAGCGTCCGCAAGAATGCATGGTTCCAGATTGTTTCGAGTGCTACCTTCCCCCCACCCCCAGGTTTCAAGACATGCCTCACCCTCCTCTCATGTAGTCACCTCCTTCCACAAACATATATAAGATGTCCAGAGGCTCAACAGAAGGCAGCTTTAGGAATAATCCTGCCTTCTCGTTGGGTTGCCCTTTCCATAAAGTTCTCTTTCCTTTATTTTTTTTAAATTTTTTAATTTTTATTTTTTTCAATATATGAAGTTTATTGTCAAACTGGTTTCCATACAACACCCAGTGCTCATCCCAAAAGGTGCCCTCCTCAATACCCATCACCCACCCTCCCCTCCCTCCCACCCCCCATCAACCCTCAGTTTGTTCTCAGTTTTTAACAGTCTCTTATGCTTTGGCTCTCTCCCACTCTAACCTCTTTTTTTTTTCCTTCCCCTCCCCCATGGGTTTCTGTTAAGTTTCTCAGGATCCACATAAGAGTGAAACCATATGGTATCTGTCTTTCTCTGTATGGCTTATTTCACTTAGCATCACACTCTCCAGTTCCATCCATGTTGCTACAAAGGGCCATATTGCATTCTTTCTCATTGCCACGTAGTACACCATTGTGTATATAACCACAATTTCTTTATCCATTCATCAGTTGATGGACATTTAGGCTCTTTCCATAATTTGGCTATTGTTGAGATGCTGCTATAAACATTGGGGTACAAGTGCCCCTATGCATCAGCACTCCTGAATCCCTTGGGTAAATTCCTAGCAGTGCTATTGCTGGGTCATAGGGTAGGTCTATTTTTATTTTTGAGGAACCTCCACACTGTTTTCCAGAGTGGCTGCACCAATTTGCATTCCCACCAACAGTGCAAGAGGGTTCCCGTTTCTCCACATCCTCGCCAGCATCTATAGTCTCCTGATTTGTTCATTTTAGCCACTCTGACTGGTGTGAGGTGATATCTGAGTGTGGTTTTGATTTGTATTTCCCTGATGAGGAGCGATGTTGAGCATCTTTTCATGTACCTGTTGGCCATCCGGATGTCTTCTTTAGAGAAGTGTCTATTCATGTTTTCTGCCCATTTCTTCACTGGGTTATTTGTTTTTCGGGTGTGGAGTTTGGTGAGCTCTTTATAGATTTTGGATACTAGCCCTTTGTCCGATATGTCATTTGCAAATATCTTTTCCCATTCCGTTGGTTGCCTTTTAGTTTTGTTGGTTGTTTCCTTTGCTGTGCAGAAGCTTTTTACCTTCATAAGGTCCCAGTAGTTCATTTTTGCTTTTAATTCCCTTGCCTTTGGGGATGTGTCAAGTAAGAGATTGCTACGACTGAGGTCAGAGAGGTCTTTTCCTGCTTTCTCCTCTAAGGTTTTGATGGTTTCCTGTCTCACATTCAGGTCCTTTATTCATTTTGAGTTTATTTTTTGTGAGTGGTGTGACAAAGTGGTCTAGTTTCAATCTTCATGTTGCTGTCCAGTTCTCCTGGCACGATTTGTTAAAGAGACTGTCTTTTTTCCATTGGATGTTCTTTCCTGCTTTGTCAAAGATTAGTTGGCCATACGTTTGTGGGTCTACTTCTGGGGTTTCTCTTCTATTCCACTGGTCTATGTGTCTGTTTTTGTGCCAATACCATGCTGTCTTGATGATGACAGCTTTGTAGTAGAGGCTAAAGTCTGGGATTGTGATGCCTCCTGCTTTGGTCTTCTTCTTCAAAATTACTTTGGCTATTCGGGGCCTTTTGTGGTTCCATATGAATTTTAGGATTGCTTGCTCTAGTTTCGAGAAGAATGTGGTGCAATTTTGATTGGGATTGCATTGAATGTGTAGATAGCTTTGGTTAGTATTGACAATTTGACAATATTTATTCTTCCAATCCATGATCATGGAATGTTTTTCCATTTCTTTATATCTTCAATTTCCTTCATAAGCTTCCTATAGTTTTCAGCATACAGATCTTTTACATCTTTGGTTAGATTTATTCCTAGGTATTTTATGCTTCTTGGTGCAATTGTGAATGGGATCAGTTTGTCTTTCTGTTGCTTCATTATTAGTGCATAAGAATGCAACTGATTTCTGTACATTGATTTTGTATCCTGCAATTTGCTAAATTCATGTATCAGTTCTAGCAGACTTTTGGTGGAGTCTATCGGATTTTCCATGTATAATATCATGTCATCTGCAAAAAGTGAAAGCTTGACTTCATCTTTGCCAATTTTGATGCCTTTGATTTCCTTTTGTTGTCTGATTGCTGATGCTAGCACTTCCAACACTATGTCAAACAACAGCGGTGAGAGTGGACATCCCTGTCGTGTTCCCGATCTCAGGGAAAAAGCTCTCAGTTTTTCTCCATTGACAATGATGTTAGCTGTGGGCTTTTCATAAATGGCTTTTATGATCTTTAAGTATGTTCCTTCTATCCCGACTTTCTCGAGGGTTTTTATTAAGAAAGGTTGCTGAATTTTGTCAAAGGCCTTTTCTGCATCGATTGACAGGATCATATGGTTCTTATCTTTTCTTTTCTTAATGTGATGTATCACATTGATTTGCAAATGTTGAACCAGCCCTGCATCCCAGAAATGAATCCCATTTGATCATGGTGAATAATTCTTTTTATATGCTGTTTAATTCGATTTGCTAGTATCTTATTGAGAATTTTTGCATCCATATTCATCAGGGATATTGGCCTGTAGTTCTCTTTTTTTTACTGGGTCTCTGGTTTAGGAACCAAATAACTGGCTTCATATAATGAGCCTGGAAGTTTTCCTTCCCTTTCTACTTTTTTGGAATAGCTTGAGAAGGATAGGGATTATCTCTGCTTTAAACGTCTGGTAGAACTCCCCTGGGAAGCCATCTGGTCCTGGACTCTTATTTGTTGGGAGATTTTTGATGACTGATTCAATTTCTTCGCTGGTTATGGGTCTGTTCAAGCTTTCTATTTCCTCTGGATTGAGTTTTGGAAGTGTGTGGGTGTTTAGGAATTTGTCCATTTCTTCCAGGTTGTCGGCATGTAATTTTTCATAGTATTCCCTGATAATTGCTTGTATCTCTGAGGGATTGGTTGTAATAATTCCATTTTCATTCATGATTTTATCTCTTTGGGTCATCTCCGTTTTCTTTTTGAGAAGCCTGGCTAGAGGTTTATCAATTTTGTTTATTTTTTCAAAAAACCAACTCTTGGTTTCTTTGATCTGCTCTACAGTTTTTTTAGATTCTATATTGTTTATTTCTGCTCTGATCTTTATTATTTCTCTTCTTCTGCTGGATTTAGGCTGCCTTTGCTGTTCTGCTTCTATTTCCTTTAGGTGTGCTGTTAGATTTTGTATTGGGGATTTTTCTTATATCTTGAGGTAGGCCTGGATTGCAATGTATTTTCCTCTCAGGACTGCCTTTACTGCATCCCAAAGCGTTTGGATTGTTGTATTTTCATTTTTGTTTGTTTCCAGATATTTTTTAATTTCTTCTCTAATTGCCTGGTTGACCCACTCATTCTTAAGTAGGGTGTTCTTTAACCTGCATGCTTTTGGAGGTTTTCCAGACTTTTTCCTGTGGTTGATTTCAAGCTTCATGGCATTGTGGTCTGAAAGTATGCATGGTATGATTTCAATTCTTGTATACTAATGACAGGCTGTTTTGTGACCCAGTATGTGATCTATCTTGGAGAATGTTCCATGTGCATTCGAGAAGAAAGTGTATTCTGTTGCTTTGGGATGCAGAGTTCTAAATATATCTGTCAAGTCCATCTGATCCAATGTATCATTCAGGGCCCTTGTTTCTTTATTGACCGTGTGTCTAGATGATCTATCCATTTCTGTAAGTGGAGTGTTAAAGTCCCCTGCAATTACCACATTCTTATCAATAAGGTTGCTTATGTTTGTAATTGTTTTATATATTTGGGGGCTCTGGTATTCGGCGCATAGACATTTATAATTGTTAGCTCTTCCTGATGGATAGACCCTGTGATTATTATATAATGCCCTTCTTCATCTCCTGTTGCAGCCTTTAATTTAAAGCCTAGTTTGTCTGATAGAAGTATGGCTACTCCAGCTTTCTTTTGACTTCCAGTGGCATGATAAATAGTTCTCCATCCCCTCACTCTCAATCTGAAGGTGTCCTCAGGTCTAAAATTAGTCTCTTGTAGACAGCAAATAGATGGGTCTTGTTTATTTATCCATTCTGATACCCTATGTCTTTTGGTTGGCACATTTAGTCCATTTACATTCAGTGTTATTATAGAAAGATATGGGTTTAGAGTCATTGTGATGTCCGTAGGTTTCATGCTTGTAGCAATGTCTCTGGTACTTTGTCTCACAGGATCCCCCTTAGGATCTCTTGTAGGGCTGGTTTAGTGGTGACGAATTCCTTCAGTTTTTGTTTGTTTGGGAAGACCTTTATCTCTCCTTCTATCCTAAATGACAGACTTGCTGGATAAAGGATTCTCGGCTGCATATTTTTTTTTCTGTTCATCACATTGAAGATCTCCTGCCATTCCTTTCTGGTCTGCCAAGTTTCAGTAGAGAGATCGGTCACGAGTCTTATATTTCTCCCTTTATATGTTAGAGCACATTTATCTCTAGCTGCTTTCAGAATTTTCTCTTTATCCTTGTATTTTGCCAGTTTCACTATGATATGTCGTACAGAAGATCGATTCAAGTTACGTCTGAAGGGAGTTCTCCGTGCCTCTTGGATTTCAATGCCTTTTTCCTTCCCCAGATCCAGGAAGTTCTCAGCTATTATTTCTTCAAGTACACCTTCAGCACCTTTCCCTCTCTCTTCCTCCTCTGGAATACCAATTATGTGTAGATTATTTCTCTTCAGTGCATGACTTAATTCTCTAAGTTTCCCCTCATACTCCTGGATTTTTTTCTCTTTTTCTCAGCTTCTTCTTTCTCCATAACTTTATCTTCTAGTTCCTCTATTCTCTCCTCTGCCTCTTCAATTGGAGCCGCAGTTGTCTCCATTTTATTTTGCAGCTCATTGATAGCATTTTTTAGCTCCTCCTGCCTTTTCCTTAGTCCCTTGATCTCTGTAGCAAGAGATTCTCTGCTGTCCTTTATACTGTTTTCAAGGCCAGTGATTAATTTTATGACTATGATTCTAAATTCACTTTGTTATATTGTTTAAACCCTTTTGATCAGTTCCCTAGCTGTCGTTATTTCCTGGAGATTCTTTTGAGGGGAATTCTTCCATTTCGTCATTTTGGATAGTCCCTGGAGTGGTGGGGACCTGCAGGCACTTCCCCTGTGCTGTCTTGAATAACTTGTGTTGGTGTGTGGGGCCACAGTCAGACCTAATGTCTGCCCCCAGCCCACCGCTGGGGTCAGTCAGACTGGTGTGTATCTTCTCTTCCCCTCTCCTAGGGGCGGGATTCACTGTGGGGTGGCGTGGCCCTTCTGGGCTACTTGCACACTGCCAGACTTGTGGTGCTGGGGATCTGGCGTATTAGCTAGGGTGGATCGGCAAGGTGCACAGGGGCGGCAGTGGCAGGCTCAGCTCACTTATCCTTCGGTGAACTGCTTTGCGAGGGGCCCTACAGCACGGGGAGGGAGGCAGACCCGCCGGAGTTATGGATCCGCAGAAGCACAGCGTTGGGTGTTTGGGTGCTGCAAGCAAGTTCCCTGGCAGGAACTGGTTCTCTTTGGGATTTTGGCTGGGGGATGGGCAAGGGAGATGGCACTGGCGAGTGCCTTTGTTCCCTGCCAAGCTGAGCTCTGTCGTCCAGGGCTCAACAACTCTCTCTCCCGTTGTCCTCCAGCCCTCCCATTCTCCTAGCAGAGCTGTTAGCTTATAACCTTCCAAATGTCAAGTCCCCCTTGCTGTTGGAACACACTCCGTCTGGCCCCTCCGCTTTTGCAAGCCAGACTCAGGGGCTCTCTTTGGCCGGCAGGCCACCCCTCCACCCCAGCTCCCTCCTGCCAGTCCGTGGAGCATGCACCACCTCGCTCCCCTTCCTACCCTCTTCTGTGGGCCTCTCGTCTGCGCTTGGCTCCAGAGACTCCATTCTGCTAGTCTTCTGGTGGTTTTCTGGGTTATTTAGGAAGGTGTAGGTGGAATCTAAGTGATTAGCAGGATGCGTGGTGAGCCCAGAGTCCTCCTATGCAGCCATCTTCCCAGGATCCCCCAGTTCTCTTCCCCTTAAAACCAGTGTCTCCAGACATTGCCTTACTGCACATCAGGTACATGGAGAAGTTTGAGTTCAGTAACACATCTCTCTCACCCCAGCTGCCTTTGCCCTTCCTCTTCTGCGTATGGCGCTTTCATTTATACCTACTTTGTAAACCTATCTTTGTTTGCTCTGAGGTGGAAAATTAATCTTAGTAAAGCAGAGAGTTTAAAAAGTTAACTTAAAGGTTCTTATGCTTCCCATAAGATTTGGTAGTGAGCCAAATCCAGGTAAGACCTATGTCTATCTGTTTTCTTCTTCAGTGTATCCTCAGTAGCTAGGATAAGTTCATTCATTTAAAAATAGTTAGGACGTCTACTTGGTTCCAAGCACTGGGTTGAGTGCTCGGGGATTTAATAATGAAAAAGCAAAGTTTCAGCTGCCCCCCAGGGGAAGGGAACACCCAATAAGCACCCAAAGCTACAAAACGTGGTTATAAAGTGAAGGAAATACACAAGGTGATGGGATGAAGATTAACAAGGGGATGATTCTAAATGTGGTAGAAGGGGAGGCCTTCTTATAGGGAGGATATTGGAGCTGAGATTTACAAGTAGGAGGATAGAATAGGAAGCACATGAAAGGTATGTGTCAAGTATTTGCCTGGAAATCAATGTGTCAGCCTTTTCAGCGTTTTCTGCATCCCCCAACAGGTCCTTGTGCACAGCAGGAGACCAATAAAAATTGTAGAACTTGGTTCAGACAGGCTATTGAGCTCCTGTAATTTGCTAACCATTACATTTTATAGACTATCTCACTTAATCTTTCCAACCACCTCATGAGGCAGTCCTTAAATAAAGGAGCCCCATTCTGCTGATGAAGAAAATGTTCGATGACATTAACTTGCTCAGGGTTACATGGCTGGTAACAGAACCAAGATCAGAGCCCACATCTTTTGGACAATCTCCAAGATGCACCTGCTTCCACTAATCCTTGAACGAGTAAAGGTAGGAGGGTTTAATGAAAAAAAATAAAAATGAGCACATTACTGTCTACATAGTGGAAATCCAAAATCAAGCATTAATTTTATAGAAGCCTTTTGCCTCTTTTAAATGTAAGGTGAAATTCCAGAAAAGAAAACTTTTTTTTTTAAATAAAACAAAAGTTTCATTGCTTTGGTAACAACTCCGATAGATGCTAAGACTTCCAAAAAATATTCTTGTGGGCAGGAGAGTTTAAGAGCAATGAGTGAGTGAGTCTATTTCCTAGGCTGATCTTATGACAGGTTTGCTGTGTGATATTGGAGAAACTCACCACTCTCTACTTCGGAACCCCTGATGATGCCCTCACTATCAAACAGCAATGTGAGGCAATGTGACAAATGTGTGCATGAGAACTATAGGGTCAAAGTTCCCTGAAAGTGGGGAAATGCCAGGCATATAAGGAGATCTATAGAATGGCAGAGTAGAACACAGTTTCAAAGTCTGTTCTGGGGGGAAAGAAAGGGAGGTCAGGATGGAAAAAAATCATATCAGGCAAGGAAAGAAGGTTCTGAAGAGAAATGGGAGCATCTTTTTCCAAATAGCCACAGACTCCTTGATGTCAGTGCACAGTTTTTCCTAATTTTGTTTTTCCCCTATAGTACCCTTCAGAGGGTCCTAGCACATGTTAAGTATTTCAACAACTGCTTAGTAACTTGGAACATTCTGGGAGATGAGAAAGGACACTGTTACTACAAAGACATGTTGACCAGTAAGTGATAAAGGAAACAAGGATACAAAGTCAGATGACTAAAGGGATCCTCTGTATAAGCTTCAGAAGTTTTCACCAGCAACTAGCATGGCCACACTCTGAGTGGTGTGCATGTGAATACTTGCTATGAGTGCCAAGGGAAGACAGTATAGAGAAATCAGACCCATCCAACTACTATTCATCTGACATTTACTAAGCATCCACTCTTTCAGGCACTGTTGAACTCTGGAGACAGAATCTTGAACCAAACAGATCTGCCCTCTTGGAGCCTAGAACCTCACAGATCAGTTACCTTGCTTCAAAAACTAATACAAGTAACTATTAGCAACAGCAACAAATGGCTGAGAATTTATTTGGCCTGTAACATTCTAACGAAGGAATCTTAGAGACTATTCAATCTAAACGTTCTATCTTACACACAGGAAGGCAGAGGCCCAGAAATGCCTACTTGCTCAGGGCTATGTAGTTTGTTTGTGTCAGACTCAAGACCAGAACCCAACCTGCTGAAAGTTTCTAAGTTGCTAGGCTGGGTCTCAGGGAAGCCTGTAATTGTTCCTAATGTAGTGAGCCTGAGGCATTGGGACTTGAAGCCCTGCCACATGTGGTCCTTGGTTTATCATCCCTCAGAGAAAGAGACATGCTTCCAGCAGGCATTGGTTTATAGGCTCTCACAGGCCAAAATGCATTTTATTATCTGAAGGGACTTCACTGAGCCACTGAGGGAGCAGCACCACAGAGCACATTCTCAGTAAGTGGAAAACTTGTACTAACACGAACCTGCTCTTTTGTGCTGCACAAAATCCTAAATAACCATTTGATGGTCTACTGAAAATTAAATCTTACAGAAGCCATCCCATTTAGCTTCTTGCAGAACAAGTCCCATCATCATTTAAGGGGTCTGTCATATGCTTGACAAGTTGTGGCCTGGTGGCTCCCTGCAGGTATCACAGAACCAACAACAGCAGAACAGGAGCACAGCAAGGCCCCCCTGCCTACCCACCCGGCCTCATGGTGTTCTCATTCAGAAAGTGGTGCCGGTGCACTGCTCACAGGCTGTTCAGTTGCAGCTCTCCCCAAACCCCAGAACAACGAGGGCTGGAGGAGACATCTGGGGGCCATCTCTGTGGACCAGATCATTCGTGGCTAGTTGCACCATAAGTTTTTGCCTACTGACATATGGGAAGTCAGAATATCCATGAGGTGGTTTCACCTGGAAGCTTCTGTCACCAAAGACTTGAGAACTGAGGGTCTCAGCTTTTGCCGATTCCCCCACCCCTGCACTCTTCCTTAGGACTGGGAAAGATCCCAGTGCCCCTTTTTTTTGTTGTTGTTGTTGTTTTTTGTTTTTAAATAAAGGGAGCTGGACATTGTTTCCTGCTTTTAAAAATGGGCTTAAGGTCAGAAAATATAGAAAGTTCTGAGAGTGGTGGTAAACAGTCACCTAGCTGAGTAAGCTGCTTAATCTCTTTGAGCCTCATATATATCTATAAATAAAGATATTAATACTACCTACACAATAGAGCAACTGTGAGGAGTAGATGAGGCAGCCCATGTGAAATGCTTGCACCAAGACCAAGAATCTAGTTGTCATCCAATATATGTTAGTTCTTCCTATTCTGGGCCTTCACTTAGACAAATATAAGGTGGGCATACAGTCCCGGCATAGCAGTAACAATAATTGTCTTTCTCTCTCTCAATATATAGGTGTGTGTGTGTGTGCGCGTGTGTGTGTGTGTGTGCATGCACGTGCTTCTGCACACACTTGCATGTATTACACATGTTAGCTGCAATGCCTATTTTAGCTAATATGATACTTTGCTAAGCTGCTCTGCCCAACTTGCACTATATATATTTAGACAAAATATGTATTTTATCAACATTAGCAAGAGAAGCAAAGGGATGAACAGATTCATGAAATTACATATGAAAACGCCTCTATCATGTTCTGAAGAGCAGTTGGCAGGTAGCCAGAACTCTGCAAATAAAAGCTTTTATAATCGTTAAGAATTTGGGAGCTATGAAATTTTTCTCGCTGACGTTAACCATGTGTTTATTTTCACAAAGGCCTTATGCTTCCCTTAGTTGCCACACAAGACTGTGTGGCTTCACTTGGGGTCTGACTGAACCATGAGAAGTGTGGAATGACAGCTACAAGGGAATATCAAGAGAATGTCCTCCTACTTCATATATGGGGAAACTGAAGTTTAGAGAAAAGGAGGAGATTCATTAAAGCTATACAACGAGTTAGAAAATGGTTAAAATTTAAACAAGCTGGGAGAAAAATAACAACTAACAGTTATTTTACAATAAACTCTGACTGGGCATTGTTCCAAGTGCTTACAACAACTTACTAAGTAGGTATTACTCTTAGTCCCTTTTAACATATAAGTAAGCAGATGCTTAGAGAAGTTAAGAAACTCCCTAATGGCAGAGAGGTAGTTTAGTTTCAGAGTCTGTGTTCTTGACTACTCACTGAACTGTGTATGTAAATCTAGATAATGGGGTTATGGATAGGGAGTTAATGCACGAGATATCTTCAGCCTTTGGTAAAAAGCCTTGTGAGATAGCCCAGCTTTGCATTTAAGAATCAGATGGACCTGGGTTCAATCCCAGCTCTGCCATTTAATAGCTCTGCTGTTGGCCCTGGGCAAGTCACCAACTTCCTTGGGCCCAGGGTTCCTTGGGTATATGGTGAGACAGTCTATGTCCCAAAGGGCTGCTGAGAAAATAAAATAGCAGCATAGCCCGGTGAATCAGAGAGCATGTGTGACTCACAACTCTATCACCTGAAGCTATGATATTTGACATATTTCATAACTTGCCTGGGTCTTCAATTTCCTCGTATACAAGTGATAGTACCTTTTACATGGGTTGGTTTTTGTGCTGAGTAAAGAAGATCATTCATGTAAAGAACAAGCACAGAGCCTGGGGCTCAATGAGCGCTTCCTAAATATTCCTGTTACAATATACATAAAGTTCCAACTAAAGCACACAACTTAGCTGGCATTCAAGTCAATCTGGCCAATAAATGGATGATACACTGAACTCTTTTGTAAAATATTAAAAGGCCTAAGTGTTTATTGTTTAGGCTTCTGTCTTAAGACTAATTTCATTGAAATAAAAAAGTAATGTGGAGGAGTGAGGACAGGGTTAAGAAAGAAATGAGACAATTTTGAAAGAGAAATTACGAGAATAATCCCTTTTACAATTCCATCAAGAAGAAAATACCTAGGAATAAATTTAACCAAGACAGTCAAAGACCTGTACTCTAAAAACTATGACACTAATGAAAGAAATAGAAGAACACATGGAAAGATATTCCATATGAAGTAGAAGAATTAATGTTGTTAAAGTGTGCATAATATCCAAAGCAATCTACAGATTCAATGCAATATGCATCAAAATGCCAATGTCATTTTTCATAGAACAGGAACACAAAATTCTAAAACTTGTATGGAACCACAAAATACCTCAATTAGCCAAATCAATCTTAAAGAGCAAAGCTAAAAATATCATGCTTTCTGCTTTCAAACTATACTGTAAAACCATAGTAGTCAAAACAGTATGGTACTGGTACAAAAGCAGCCACATGAATTAATGGGAGAATAGAGCCCAGAAATAAATCCATGCTTATATGGTCAATTACTCTTCTGATAAATAAGGAAAAAGCCTCTTTAATAAATGGTGTTTTCTACTAGGTATTTATTCAAAGGATACAGTGTACTGTTTTGAAGGGGCACATGCACCCCCAATGTTTACAACAGCAATATCAACAAGAGCCAAAGTATGGAAAGAGCTCAAATGTCCTTCAACAAATGAATGGATAAAGAAGATGTGATATATATATATATATATATATATATATATATATATATATATATATATATATATATATATTATATGTATAATGACTCCTGAAGTCATTATTGCAGTGTATGCTAGCAACTTGGGTATAAATTAAAAAATAAATTAATTTTAAAAATGGTGTTGGAAAACTGGATAGCAACTGTGTAAAAGAATAAAACTGGATCAGTATTTTACACCCTATACAAAAATAAATTTGAAGTGGATTAAAGACTTGAATATAAGACCTGACACCATAGAACTCCTAAAAGAAAACATAGACAGTAAGCTCTTTGACATCAGTCTTAACAACATATATATTCTTTGGAACATTCTCCTTAGGCAAAGGCAACAAAAGCTAAAATAAACAAATAGCATTGTATCAAACTGAAAAGCTTCTGCACAGTGAAAAATACCATCAACAAAGTGAAAAGAAAATCTACTGAATGTTAGAAGATATTTGAAAATCATACATCTGATAAAGGGTTAATATCCAAAATAGATGAACTTATACAACTTGATATTTAAAAAACTCAAATAAGCAGAAGATTTGAAGAAAACATTTTTCCAAAGAAAATACACAATTCGCCAAAAGGTATATAAAAAGATGTTCAAGATCACTAATCATCAGGGAAATGCAAATCAAAACCACAATGAGGTATCACCTCACACTAGTCAGATTGGCTATTACCAAAAAAACAAAACAAAACAAAACAAAAAAATCAAATGTTGGTAAGGATGTGGGGAAAAGGGAATCCTTGTACATTGTTGGGGGTGTAAACTGGTGCAGTCACAATGAAAACAAGTATGGAGATTCCTAAAAAATTAAAAATAGAACTACCAGGGGTGTCTGGGTGGCTCAGTCGGTTGAACATCCAATTCTTGATTTAGGCTCAGGTCATGATCTCATGGTTCATGTTGGCAGTACAGAGCCTGCTTGGGATTCTTTCTCTTTCGCTCTGCCCCTCCCTTGCTCTGCACTTTCTCTCCCTCTCTCTCTCAAAATAAATAAGTAAAAACTTAAAAACAACCAAACACTGCTGGTTCTTTAAAAGAATAGAACTACCATATAATCCACTTTGGGGTATTCCTCTGTAGAAAATGAAAACACCAATTCCAAGAGATATATGCACCCCTGTAAGTTTATTCCAGTATTATTTATAATAACCAAGATATGCAAGAAATCTAAGTTCCCATTGATAGATGAATGGATAAAGAAGATGTGGTATACACACATGTAGGCACATGCACACACACACACGAATACTACTCAACCATAAAAAAAATTAAATCTTGCCATGAGCGACAACATGGATAGACCTAGTGGGTATCATACTAAGTGAAATAAGTCAGAGAAAAATAACTACTGTATACTTATATGTGGAATCTGAAATACAAATGAACAAAACAGAAATAGATTTTAGATACAGGAAAACACTGTTACCAGAGGAAAAAGGGGTTGAGGGGTGGGCAAAACAGATGAAGGAGATTAAGAGGTACAAACTTCCAGTATTAAAATAAATCAAGGGAATATAATGCACAGCATAAGGAATATGGTCAATAACATGGTAATAACTTTGTAAGGTGACAGATAGTAACTAGACTTATTATGGGGGTAATACTGCAATGCATAAAAAAAAAATCAGGTCACTATCATGTACATCTGAAAGTAATAGGATATTGTATGTCAATTATAGTTCAATGAAACAAAACAAGACAAACTAAAAGAAATGGGATAATTTTGTTTAGCTGAGGACATAATTCTCCATAGAGACTTATCATGCCTTCTCTGACTTCCTCTGCACCCTCCCTTTTACTTCCACTACATGTAGAATCCTGCCCCAAAGGGTATTTATAAAATCGAACTGCATGGCTTTTAGATTAGACTTCAGATTTTGAATATCTAAAGCTAAGAAAGGTAGGTTCTGAGGAAACTTAGAAAATAGCTTCCATTTATTGTGAATTTTGAATGGATTAGGTATTAC
This sequence comes from Neofelis nebulosa, assembly GCF_028018385.1. Classification (NCBI taxonomy): domain Eukaryota; kingdom Metazoa; phylum Chordata; class Mammalia; order Carnivora; family Felidae; genus Neofelis; species Neofelis nebulosa. The sequence goes on from NC_080782.1 coordinate 52,553,958, forward strand.
ACCTATTGTAAAATATTCTACCCATATCTTTCTTGCCAGTGTGTTACCATAGAAGTGTATTGTGCTAGAACCTTTGAGAACTTTCACTATAGAAGGGGCTTTTAACTAGCCATCCAGCCAGAAGCAACTTCGAGGAAAACATCAATCAACCCAGTTCACTCTCCCTATCCAATACTACTCAGGTTCTCCCAGGTCAGGAATGGGTTCTACAAATCCCAAGAAACAATTTCCACATCTGTCCATTCTTAATAAGCACCTTGGAGTGAAGAATTAATGCAATGAATTCTTCAGGTTCAGGCCAGTTGGAATTGCCTTCTACCTTCCTCCTCTTAATACTCATTAACATTAATGTTAAATTGTGGACATGGGGCACACACTGTAGATTAGCAGATCTAATCTCTAGTAGATTAACTTCTCTTTTGTTTAAACCTACCAAAGTGTATTTAAAAAACTGAAGGAATTTTCCAGGTTTCCTTGAAACTAGGACTACCCATGTGTCACAGTTTTTTCCAATGAGATGGAATAGAGTATGACTCTCCTTCCTCCTACTGTAGGCCATGGAGTGGCCATATTGTGATTATAAGGTAAGGGGATGAGAAAATACTGTTGCTGAGGAGGCAGAGAGGAAGGTTATAATGAATGGGTCCCTGAGGGCATCTTTGAGTCCATACACTAGCTATGGACTGCTTCCCTCTGCACTTCTTGTTTAAGCTACTGTAATTGGGTATTATTTGTGTGTGTCTAACTGACAAAATGAATGGACAGTTGTTATTTGTGGCCACTTAGGCTCATTCTCTTATAGCAATAGCACCCACATTTACTTTGAAAGAACTATTCCTTCCCTTTATGGAACCCTGGGTAGAAGGGCTGTCAAAATGCCTACTCCTTGGTTTATCAAGGGGTTGGCACAAAACCAAATCATTTCCTATACTTCCTACATGGAATCCAACTGATGGTTTCTTACAATTAGTTTTTCAGTCTTAGATTCTAAGAGTTACCCCAAATCCTTCCAATAAGTTCCATAGTTTCTGAAGTTAGAGCCTCTTTCTGTTGCCTGCAGCCACAGAACCCTGTGGTACTAGCAATCTACACAAAAACATCGATACTGAATAGTTTCTATTAAAGTTGTTGCAAATATTATCCCATGAAATTGTTACAAAGTTCCATGCAGTAGGAACTATTAGGGACGTTTTAGAAGTTTAGTAAACTGAGGCTCAAAGAGGTTAAGTGATCATTCTTACCAACGTCACACAGTAAGAATGTAGCAGAAGCAATACTCACCAAATACCTATGTGCTACTCCTAGTATAGCCTCTCCTGCATTTGGTTGGGCCCTTGTAACTAGTACTGGCCAATGGAACATGAGTGACAATGACATATGCCACTACCAGGCTGAGGTCTGCTAAGAGCTGGACTATCTCCTCTATTTCTCATCCCATGACTCAGTGACCTTGAGGATGGCTTAGCTACAGGTTGGAAGATGATCTCCCAACCCAGAACAAACTGTGATTATGACAGATGAGTAAACTATTACCCCTTAAGCTAATGAGACTTCAAGGTTTATCTGTTGTGCATTTAGAGTTAGTTATCCTGCCCAATGTATTGACAGTGAATTGAAATCATTTCTGGTTTACTTCTCTGTGTTTTATTTTTTTAACAGAAACATTACAGAACTAAAAGAGGAGATAGAAAGGACACCTACTAAAAATGGTCTTTTTTGAGCTCTCTGGTCCTAGCCTGGTCTCTCTGGAAGATATTCCCTTTAGGTTTTCTTGTCTTGGATTCATGCTAATGGAGTTGCCTCTAGCAAATAATGATGATCATCATATAAAAACTACCTCTACCTTTTAATGAGTGTTCACTTGTTATTGGCCACTGAATTAGTAAGTGGCAGAGTGTGAATTCAAACCATGAACATCTGATTTCAAAGCCCATACTCAGAGTTCTGGTCCAAGATGACAATATAGGAAGATCCCAAACTCATTTCCTCAACAAACACACCAAATCTACATTTATTTATAGAGCATTCCTAGAAGAGAAACAGAGAACTGACTGAACAGCTTCTGCATAATAAAAGAGCACAAATGGCAGGAATGAAGAGCAACAGTGAACGAAACACAATCACAAAGGAAACCTCCACCCCTGAGGCTGGGATCTACAGTAGGGAGGAATAGTACCAAGGGGCCAGGAACAAATTCACCTGCTCTGGGCACAGAAAAAAAAAAACAAAAACAAAAAACTGTTCATGGTTTGAAAGAGCAACTAGTATATAAAAGATCCAGGCCTAGAACTTTGCCAAATGACAAGGGAGCTGCTGGAACTCTCTTGGTCAGAGAGGTTGGCGAGTGCCATGGTTTATATTCTTACTCCACCTTGAGAGCACAGAAGGGACAGGATTCAGATGCCTTAGCTGGCCTGCTGCCTCACCGAGCACTGGGCCTCTAGCCCAAGACCGGCTCTCAGCACCCTGGTGCCCAGGAAAAAAAAGCTGTGGTTTAACAGAGTAGATACAATAGAAAAGATCCAGCAGTAGAACCCTGCCAAATGGCAAGGCAGCTGCCGGAACTCTCTTAGGGTTGGAAGGGCTAGTGAGCACCATGGTTTATACTCCCCCTCCATTCTGTGTAAACAGGGAGAGCTGGTCTGGTATTTTAACAGGTCTATTGCCTCAATGGGCCATGGACCACTAGCTCAGGCCAGCTAGTCCATCCCACAAGGCTGACCCAGGACAGTACACACCAGGACCATGACCCCCGTTGTCAGCACTCACTATATCTCCAGCTATTTTGCCAAGGTGAAAAGGGGAGAGCACCCCAGAACACTCTAGGCCCTCACCATTTTGGCTTTAGATGGCTTGCTAGGGCACCCCAGGTGCAAAGTGCTCCAAGACTTACTGGGTGATACATGCTTTGGCCCCAGCCACCCTGCTAAAGTGCCCCCTGTTCAGAGAGCCCCAGGATACTCCTGACTGTGCTGACCTAGGTTCCAGTCCCTCTGCCAGGGCACTCTCTGCACTTGAGACACCTCAGCTTGCGTCCACTTCAACTTCAGCTGTTTGTCTGGGTACCCTTAGCACAAAGAGTCCTGGAATACTCTGGCTTATACCACTTCATCTTTAGCTATCCTGCCAAGGTGACCTCTCTGCACGGAGCTCCAGGATTCTCTGGCTTGTACCCTTTTCAGCTTCAGTTGTCCTGCCAGGGCACCCTCTGTGGGGAGTCCAGGAACTACACTAAACTGAACCCACTTCAGCTTTAGCTGTTCTTCCAGAGTGTCTTCTGTGTATAGAGTCCCAGAACCCCTATAATCCCCAGCTTTCACGCACTTAAGCTTCAACTGTGTGCATACGTGTGCCTAGGACTTGTGTTCATAGGACACTTGGAACTCTTGGCCTGCACCTACTTCTATTTTAGCCATCTGACAAGGAAGCCCCAGCACGGAGTGCCCTGTGACTCCCAGCCCACACCAGCCACAGCTCCAGCCAGCCAGTGAAAGCAATCAAGTACACACAATTTACACAGAGAATGGACATATACAAGACCATTCCTTCAAGTTTAGAAATAGCTCTTCTGTCTAATGTATAGAAACAAAAGGTCAAGCAAATGAGAAGAGAGAAGAAAATTCTCCAAATAAAAGAACAAGATAAAAACATCAGAAAAAGATCTAAATCAAATGGATAGAAGCAATATGCCTGAAAGAGTTTAAAGTGATGATCAAGACACTCACTAGGCTGGAGAGAGGAGTGGAAGAACTTAGTAAGACCCTAAACAAAGAGATAGAAAATATAGGGGCGCCTGGTGGCTCAGTTGGCTAAGGCGTCTGACTTCAGGTCATGATCTCATGGTTCCTGAGTTTGGGCCCCATGTCAGGCTATGTGCTACCAGCATGGTTAGGATTCTGTGTTTCCCTCTCTCTCTACCCCTCCCTCACTGACTGTCTCTCTCTCAAAAATAAATAAACACTTAAAAAATTTATAAAAAGAGATAGAAAATATAAAAAAGAGCCAGCGTTGAAGAATAGAGTAGCTGACATGAAGAATATACTAGAGGAAATCAATACTAGATTAGCAGATCCAGAAAAATGGATCAGTAATCTGGAAGACAGGGTAATGGAAAGCATCCAAGATGAACAAAAAATAAAAAAATATATAAAAAAAATGAGACTAGGTTAAGGCATCTCTTAGACAACATCAAATGAACAAACACAAGCATCATAGGGGTCTCAGAAGGGGAAGAGAGAGAAAAGGGCAGAAAACTTATTTGAAGAAATAAGAGCGGAAACTTCCCCCAAAAGGGAAGGAAATACAGATTTAGAATGTATAGAGTTCAGATTCAGAAAGTATAGAGATTCAGGAAGTACAGAGAGTTCCAAAGAAGATGAACCCAAAGAAATCCACATCATGACACATGACAATTAAAATGTCAAGGTTTAAAGATAAAGAGAATTTTAAGAGCAGCAAGAGAGAAGCAAAAAGCTACGTACAAGAAAAATCCCCAAAGGCTCTCAGCTAATTTTTCAGTAGAAACTTTGCAGGCCAGAAGAGAGCAGCATGATGTATTCAAAATGCTGAAAGCAAAAGAACCTAAAATCATGAATACTCTATCTGGCAAGGTTATCATTAAGAATTGAAGGTTAGTGTGCCTGGGTGGCTCAGTCAGTTAAACATTCGACTTAAGTTTGGGTCAGGATCTCGTGGTTCAGGGTTTCAAGCCCCATATTCGACTGTGCTGACAGCTCAGAGCCTGGGGCCTGTTGCATATTCTGTGTGTGTGTGTATGTGTGTGTGTGCGTGCCCTTCCCCCCTTGCACTCTGTCTCTCCCAGAAAAAAACAAACATTAAAAAAAAAGGAACTGAAGGAGAGGGGGTGCCTAGGGTCTCGGTAGTTTAAGCAGGTCATGATCTCACAGTTGTGTGCACAGTCCCTCTCTTTCTCTTAAAAAGAATTCAAGGAGAGAAAGATTTTTCCCAAGCAAAAGCTACAGGTGTTTATCATCACTAAACAAACTTCGCAAGAAAGGTGATAGTCCTTTTAAGGACTTCGTTAAATGAAAAAGAAAAGGCCATAATTAGATAAGGAAGTTATGAATAAAAAATGTAAAACATAGTAACATATACATAAAATGTGGAGGGGGAGTAGAAAAAAGTTTTTTTAGGATATGTTTAAACTCAGGGGCTCCTGGGTTGCTCAGTCAGTTAAGCGTCCAGCTGCGTCTCAGGTCATGATCTCACACTCCATGAGTTCGAGTGTCGCATCAGGCTCTGTGCTGACAGCTCAGAGCCTGGAGCCTGCTTCGGATTCTGTGTCTCCCTCCCTCTCTGCCCCTCCTCTCCCTCATGCTCTGTCCCTCCCTATCTCAAAACTGAATAAAAGTATTAAAAAAATTTTTTTAAAAGAATATGTTTAAACTCAAATGACCATCAACTTAATATAGATTGCTATGTACTTAGGATGTTATATATGAACCTCATGGTAACCACAAACCCCCAAACCTATAGTAGACACACAGAAAATACAGACAAGGTACACATGGGTGACTCAGTTGGTTAAACATTCAACTCTTGATTTTGGCTCAGGTCATCTCATGGTTTGTGAGACTGAGCCCTGTGTTGGGGTCTGTACTGTCAGCAAGAAGCCTGCTTGGGATTTTCTCTCTTGTTGTCTCTCTCTCTGTCCCTCCCTCACTCTCTCTCTCTCTAAATAAACAAACAAACTTGAAAAAAAATACTGACAAAGCAATACAAACTTAAGACTACAGAAAACTCAATTACAGGGGTGTCTGGGTAGTTTAGTCAGTTAAGTACCCAACTCTTGGTTTCGGCTCAGTCATGATCTCACAGTTCATGGGATTGAGCCCCATCTCAGGCTCTGTGCTGCCAGGATGAAACCTACCTGGGATTCTTTCTCTTCTCTCTCTGCCCCTTCCTGCTCACTCTCCCTCAAAAATAAACTTAAAAAATTAAAAACAAAATTAATTTCAAAAAAAAAAAAAAAGAACAGAAGAACTACACAGTCAGAAAACAATAAACAAAATGGTAGTATATACCTATCAATTATTTTAAATGCAAATGGTCTAAATGCTCCAATAAAAATACAGGGTGTCAGAATGGATAAAAAAAATAAGACAAATCTATATACTTCCTGTGAGAGACTCATTTCAGACCTAGGGATACATACAAAGTGAAGTGATTAAAAAAATTTTATGCAAATTCCAAGCAAAAAAAAAAAATAGCTGGGGTAACAATACTTTTATGAGACAAAACAGAATTTAAAATAAATACTGTAAAAACAGAAACAGAAGGACATTATATAATGATAAATAGATCAATACAACAAGAAGGTATAATAAATATCTATGCACCAACATTGGAACACCTAAATACATAAAAAAATATTAACAGGCATAAAGGGAGAAATTGATGGTAATGCAATAATAGGGGACTTAAACACCTCACTTATATTAATGGATATATCATCCAGGCAGAAAATCAATAAAGAAACAGTGTCTTTAGATAACACCTTAGACCAGATATACATATTTAGAACATTCCATCAAAAAACAAAGTACACAATATTTTCAGGTATACATCAAAAAACTCACCAAGATAGCTCACATCTTAGGCCACAGAATAAGTCTCAATAAATTTAAGAAGACTGAAAACATATTATGCATCTTTTCTGACCACAATGGTATGAAACTAGGAATCACACACACACACACACACACACACACACACACACACAACTGGAAAAAAATGTCAAACACATGGAGGGTAAACAACATGCTACTAAACAATGTGAGTCAACCAAGAAATGAAAGAAGAAATAATACACGGAGACAAATGAAAATGAAAAGACAATGATCTAAAATGTTTGGGACACAGCAAAAGCTGTTCTGAGAGGGAAATTTATAGCAATGCAGGCCTACATCAAGAAGTAAGAAAAAACTCACATAAACAATCTAATTTTACACCTAAAGGAACTAGAAAAGGAACAAAGAAAGCCCAAAATTACTAAAAGGAAGAAAATAATATCAGAACATAAATAAATGATGTAAAGACTAGAAAGAAACAATAGAAAACATCGATGAAACAAAAGCTGTTCTTGAAAAGGTAAACAAAATTGAGAACACTTTAGCCAGACTCATCAGGAAAGAACCCAAATAAGTAAAATCAGAAATGAAAGAGGAGAAACAACTCACACCACAGAAATATGAAGGATTATAAAAAATATTATGAAAATTATACACCAGCAAATTAGACAACCTAGAGGAAAGCAGTATTCTTAAAAAATATAATATTCCAAAACTGAATCAAGAAGTGGGTAATGTGAACAGACTAATTACTTGTAATAAAACTGAATGAGAAATAAAAAACTACCAAAATCGGTAGACAAAACAACTTGAAAGAAAACACTTTCAAGAGGAAATGAGATATCTCAAGAGAATGAGATGTCAAGAGGGAGCTTTGAAAAAGCCCAATGTATTCCTGGGAATTTGAAGGCAGGAGCAAGTACAGGGCTGTGTATCTGTCCAGAAAAAACCTGAGAAAGCTGTAAGAGCTCACTCCTTGTTGACCTTGCACAAACACAAAATGAAAGCTGAGGCAGAGTAAATGGTCTGCCACAGCATTCAGAGCATGCCCCAACCAGAGCCCTTCAAATTCACTAGAGGGGCTCAACAGTAGATTTGAATAGGCAGAAGAATCAGCAAATATGAAGACAGTTCAAATTATTGAACTAAAAAAAAAATGAAGAAAAATAAGTAGAGGCGCACCTGGGTGGCTCAGCTGTTGAGTATCTGACTTTGGTTCAGGTCATGATCTCACAGTTTGTGAGTTTGAGCCACGCATCGGGCTCTGTGCTGACAGCTCAGAGCCTAAAACCTGCTTCAGATTCTGTGTCTCCCTCTCTCTCTGACCCTTCCCCACTTGCTCTCTCTCTCTCAAAAATAAATTAAAAAAAACTACCAAAATCCATAAGTGCATGACTAGATGGATTCACAGGTAAATTCTATCAAACATTTCAAGTTTATTCTTGCATCCCAAAAAAACTGAAGAGGAAGGAATTCTATCAGCATTACCCTGATACCAAAACCAGACAAAGACACCACAAAGAAAACTACAAACCAATATCCCTGATGAGCATGGATGCAAAAATCTTCAACAAAAGATTAGCAAACCACATTAAATAATACATTAAAAGAATAATTCACCACAATCAAGTGAGATTTATCCTGAGAATGCAAGGTCCTCAATATTTACAAATCAATGTGATATACTAAATTAACAAAACAGAGGACAAACATCCTATGATCATCTTAATGGATGCAGAAAAAAGCATTTGACAAATTTCACAATCTGCTCATGATGAAATTCTCAACAAAGTGGGTTTAGAGGGAACATACCTCAATATAATAAAGACCATAAAAAAAAAAAAAACCTACAGCTAACATAATACTCAATGGTGAAATACTGAAAGCTTTCCTCAAAGATCAGCAACCGGACAGGGATGTCCATTCTTGCCACTTTGATTCAACACAGTACTGGAAGTCCTGGCCACTACAATCAGACAAGAAATAGAAATAGAGAGCATCCATATTGGTGAGAAAAAGTTAAACTATCACTATTTGCAGATGACAGGATACTATACATAGAAAACCCTAAAGACTACACACACACACACACAAACACACACACACACACACACACACACACACACACACACAATTAGAATAAATGAATTCAGTAAAATCCCAGGATACAACATTAATATTCAGAAATTTGTTGTTTACGCACTAACAATGAAGTAGCAAAAAGAGAAATTAACAGTTCCATTGATTATTGCACCAAAAAGAATAAAATATCTGGGAGTAAACTGAATCAAGGAGGTGAAAGACCTGCACTCTGAACACTATAAAATATTGATGAAAGGAATTAATGGTGACACAAACAAATGAAAGAATATTCCAGGCTCATGAGTTGGCAGAATACTGTTAATATGTCCACACTCTCCAAAGCAATCGACAGATTCAATGTAATCCCTATCAAAATACTAATAGCACTTTTCACAGAATTGAAGTAATTCTAAAATTTATGTGAAACCACAGAAGACCCTAAATTCCAAACCAATCTTAACAAAGCTGGAAATATCACAATTCCAAATTTCAAGCTATACTACAAAGCTGTAGTAATCAAAATACTATGGTACTGGTACAAAAAATGAACACATAGATCAGTAAAACAAAATAGTCCAGAAATAAACCTATAGTTACATGGTAAATCTATGACAAAGGAGGCAAGAATACACAATGGGGAAAAGATGGTCTCTTCAGTAAATGGTTCTGGGAATACTGGATAGGTAGAAAAATGAAACTTTTTTGTACCATAAACAAAAATAAACTCAAAGTGGATTTGAGATATAAATGTGAGACCTTAAACTGTACAACTTTTAGAAGAAATAGGCAATAACCTTTTTTTTAATATTGGCCATTGCAGTATTTTTCTAGATATATCTCCTAAGGCAAGGAAAACAAGAGTAATAAACTATTGGGACTACACCTAAATAAAAAGATATTACACAGCAAAGGAAATCATAAAGAAAAAAGTCAACCTACTGAATGGGATAAGGTATCTATAAATGACTTATTTGACAAGGGGTTGATATCCAAAATATATAAAGAACTTATACTACTCAACACCAAACAAACAACAAACAATCTTATAAAAAAATGGGCAAAGGACTTGAATAGACCTGTTTCCAAAGAAGACACATAGATGGCCAGATACATGGAGAGATGCTTAACATCACTAATCAGGGAAATACGAATCAAAAACACAATAATAAATCACCTTACACCTGGCAGAATGGCTAGAATAAAAAAGACAAAAAATAACAAGTGCTGGCAAGTGGAAAAAATGGAACCCTCGTGAACTGTTGATAGGTATATAAATTGGTGCAGCTGCTGTGAAAAAGAATATAGTTTTCTCAAAAAAAAATACACATACTGTATGATCCAATAATTCCACTACTGGGTATTTATTCAAAGAAAGCAAAACACTAATTGGGAATGATATATTTGCAGCATTATTTACAATAGCCAAGATAGGGAAGCAACCAAGTGCCTACTTATCAATAGATAAATGGATAAAGAAGTTGTGGAAAATTATATACACACACACACACACACACACACACACACACACACACACACATATATATATGAAAGGGAATATTACTCAGCCATAAAAAGGATGAGATTTTGCCATTTGGGACATGGATGGACCTACAGAATATTATGCTAAGTGAAATAAATCAGATTGAGAAAGACAAATACCATGATTTCACTTATATGTGGAAACTAAAGAACAAAACAAATGAATAAACAGCAAAATCATATCAATAACAGAAAGCAAACTGATGGTTTCCAGAGAGGAGAGGGTGGGCAAAATGGGTAATGGAATGAATAAGTTACAGGAATCAAAGATACAGCATAGGGAATATAGGCAATGGTATCGTAATAGTGTTGTATAGTGACAGATGGTAGCTATACTTGTGGTGAGCATAGCATGATGTATAAACCTGCTGAATCGTTATGTTATACACCGAAAACTCATGTAATACTGGGTGTCAAGTCTACTTAAAGAGTAAGTAACAAAAGCCAAACTCAGACTCCAAATAAAAAGGCCCAACTCAGACTCCAAATCTTGGTGTACACTAAGTGAGGCTGCTCATCTCTCTCCATAGGACTGAGATGAGTGGATACAGCTTACAGTTTCTGCTCCCTTTCTCCCTCCAAGATATCATCTTCTTTTCAAAAACATTCTGGGGCCAGCTGGATTTGAACATCATTTACTCTGTCCTCAGCAGGAAAGCAACAGTGATCTCTGGTTACCTCCCAGCTCCCAGCATGAGAAGATTTTGGTTATCATTCTGCTAATGATTTTACTAAGTGTGTGCTATTTATCTCTATTGGTCTGCTGAGAGGGAAGCAGGCAATACAGTTTGATGCTTATTATTCTCTTATTCTGCTGGCCAGCACTCTCCTACCCACTCATCAAATTCAATGTTTTGTCAGGCATAGTGGCCTTCAAGTCCTGACCCCAAATTCCTTCTGACATACTTGCCACCCTCTGCCTTGGAACACTGATAATCAATTTAATTCAACATATTAAACATTAAACATCTATGTTCCTGGTATTGTGTAAGGCTCTGGGAATTGAATGGTGGACATAATAAAATAGGGTACCTGTTCCCCATAAATGCCTACGGTATCATGGAGGTTAGATATAGATAGACAATCCTGATACTGTGTGATGAGGGTTCTGATGGGAGAAGTAGAGCAGGCTCTGGGAACCCTAGTAGATGCACCGCAGCCTGGACTATCAGCAAGGCTTTCTCAGCATGGTAAGGATCCAATTTATCTGGCTAAGAATTCACCATATTGATGGAAAAAGTAAATAGGATAAATCAAATGCTGGCTGTTCTTGAATTCTCAGTTGCCAAATAAGACATGTGGCTGGAGGAGATTCCTTCATACACATCTTGAGGCTATAGAGGATCCTCTACATCACAGTCCTCTTATGTGTGGGCTTATAGCAACATTCAACATTCTTGAAGAAGAATTATAAGACTTAAAGTTTCAGTCTACCTAAGCTCTTCAACTTAGTGGTAACAAGACCACATTCTCAGCATGGGGAGAAAGCAGAGTGAATACTGAGGTGTCCCCCCCAAATCTTCTCTGCCTCCAGCACCTTCAAAAGCCCCTTTCCTCGCAATGCATCTAGTCCAGGTAGGAAAAGGGATTATCATTTTTTCATCTTCTCTTCTTCTATATCTGTACTATGCTTATGCCGACATAGCTGTCAGTCCCCTGACCTGAAAAGCTACCGCCTCCTTTCTCATCCTGCCAAGTTCAAGCCCCCTTTCCCCAAAGCCTTCTGGTTGCTCCAGTTTGCATCCCTCTCTCCTCTCTCTGTTCCTCCCAGGAACATACATTATGGCATTTGGAAGTATAAAATCCTAAATAATATTTTAATTAGACATTATTCTTTTAAGTGTTAAACTCTTTAGGACAGAAACTGTTTTATCATATCCCCTATAGACTTCATAATGTTTGGTTCAAGGATGTCCTAAATATTAATTAGTTGGGTGTATGTGGTACAGTTCAAGGCATTCAGTAAGTGTTCAATAGTTTTTGGACCAGTATATTATGTATGGAGCAAAAATAGCCAGATTGATCTGAGACACCAAGAACCCTTAATTCTAGGAGGTGTTATAGGAAGGGAAGGGACATTATGGAACCTGATACTTTGACAGAATCTTTTGTTTACTTTTGTATGCAAAATACTTACATTGTTCAGGTTAATTATAACAACCCTGAGTTATCTTGATATAATAGATGACAATTATATGGTATTAGAAAATGATTCAAATTCAAATATGACCTCAGGATATAGGTTTTCTCCTATAAGACACTGGTTCCCCAATTGGGCATGCCAAGGGATGATCTCTGATAACACATGTTCCAGTCCCAGGCCAGTATTTTAGAAGGGATGAGTAGAGGAACCTGGTGGAGGCTATTATTAGTTTTAAATTTTTTTAAATGGTTATATTTGAGAGAGAGAGAGAGAGAGAGAGAGAGAGAGAAAGAGAAAGAGAGAGAGAGGGAGGGAGGGAGAGAAGTGGGGGGAGGGAGGGAATGAACAGGGGAGGGGTAGAGAGACACAGACACAGAATCTGAAGCAGGTTGTCAGGCTCTGAGCTGTCAGCACATACAGCTGGACTTGGGACTTGAACCCATGAGCTGTGAGATCATGACCTGAGGCAAAGACAGATGCTTAATGGACTGAACCACCCAGGCATCCATCTATGATTAGCTTTAGCAGACCCTCTCTTGAGACAGTGTCCTAAATCGAGGAGGAGGATGCTGTTAGATACGGTATGTAATTGTACTGTTCCCAAAGGATCAGCAATAGAGATAACTCAGATGAGCTGGTTTGCAGAGACACCCATCAGGTCTTTTTTCCATCTGTACTATTTCAGTATTTTATTATTTTTTTAGGTTTTTTTTTTTTTTTTTTTTTTTTTTTTTTTTTTTTTTTTTTTTTTTTTTTTTTAGAGAGAGAAAGTGAGTGTGAGTGAGCATGAGCAGGGGAGGAGCAGATGTGGGAGGAGAGAGGGAGGGAGGGAGGGAGAGGGAGTATCCCAAGCAGGCTCCATACTGTTAGTGCAGAGCCTGATGTGGGGCTTGAACCTAGGAACCATGAGATCATGACCTGAGCCAAAAAAATCAGACGCTCAACTAACTGAGCCACCCAGGTGACCTTGGACTATTTCAGTATTTTCATAACTAATGTTGACCTAAATGGCTTGGAATCTCTTCCATTTTGGCTTTTCTTTTATAAACAGGTAAGTGATGAGAATACATTCATTTATAATTAGGAGGAAAAAATATATTAGAAAGAATGTGGGAAAAACCACAATTGCAAAAAGTATGTAGGAATTTTAGGTTTTATCTTGAAGGCTTCAGCTGACCAACATGAAAGCTGCTGTTTGCAAGCAGCTCAGTAAAGCAGATCAACGGTCAGGAAGTGAAAAAATCTAATTTCCAAAACCATAGACTGTTTTCAGTGACTTTGAACAAGTCACTTCACCTTTGGGCTTTAGTTTCTGAATTTGTTAAAAGTAGAGGCTGGATAAAGTAAAACCCAAGCTCTTTATCATAGCCTAAGAGGCCATATATGATCTAGCCTTTGCTCTGTTCTCTCCTTTCTGCCCTTCTTTCCTCCTTACCCACTGTGTTCCAGCCATACTCTCCTGGACTTTTGACAGGATTGTACCGGGGCCTTTGTGTTTGCTCCTATCTCTTATCAAATGTTTTTCCATCCTTTTCCCTTCAAGATGAGTGCATTCCTTTTTGACATTCAGATTTCAGCTCAGGCAGGCTTATCCTGACACTCCTAGCCAAAATAGTCCTATCTAAGTATTTCTCCATTACCTTATTTTATATATAGTATTCGCCACTTTCTGAAATCTTCCTTATTTGATTAATTTTTTTTAACATTTATTTATTTTTGAGACAGGGAGAGACAGACCATGAACAGGGGAGGGTCAGAGAGAGGGAGACACAGAATCTGAAACAGGCTTCAGGCTCTGAGCTGTCAGCACAGAGCCCTACTCAGGGCTTGAACTCACAGACTGCGAGATCATGACCTGAGCTGAAGTCGGCCGCTTAACCGACTGAGCCACCCAGGCGCCCCTGAAATCTTCCTTATTTGTGTGCATATTTTTGATCTCTTCACAGTAGAGTGAAAACTCCATGAGAGCAGAATCTTTAATGTTTTTCAGTGCTCTATTCCCTATATGGAAAACAAGGTCTGGTACAGAGTATATGCTCAGTAAATGCTCAACTGATTGAATAATAATGAGTACTTATATGGGTCTTTTTAGTTTTCAAAATACCCAATATTTAGTCTCATTCAGGCTTCAGCATCCTATAAATTAAGCAAGAATTATTACATTTTAGTACCAAAATCAATTTTTTTTTGGTGGGAGATAATCTAGTAATTTTTAGAAGGGTTAAAGGGGAAGAGGAAAAACACTACTCTGAATGAGCTTATAATTTATAAAGGGTGAATCTGCTTAAGAAATGTTGATGACAAAAAAGTGTGTGACTTAGAATGAAGGAAATAGTATTATAACTTTAAAAAATGGCAAAGAAACCAAATCCTGAAACTAGCCAGTGGAAGAGGCTGGTTTTCAAACTACTTTTTCTTCAGAGGTCTTCTGCATTCCAGATTTAACATCCATGACTAGCATCATCTCCTTTACTCACCTTTTCAAGGCTCAGAAGGCAAAGGAGATATAACTCAAAACTCTCCTGCTGCTTCTCGAAAACTCTTAAAATTCTGCAAATGTTCTGTCATTCCCACTTCTACATGCCCCAGCTTTAAAACCATGGCTAAGCACTAAAAAGGAGGAATCTGAGTTTGGACTGACCTAGAAGGAATTGGAGAGAGAAAAGAATGAATAGAAATGAATCACAAAAGAAGATTGAGGCTTCCCTTCACCTAATGTGGCCAGGATGCTTAAGTACAGAGCCAGTTAGAAACAGGAGGCTGAACTAGATGCTCTCAAGGTCATTTCTGATTTTAGCAGATGGTTTTTGGTAGGCAGAGGAGGGCACATGCTAAGATAAAGTGAAGCTTTACTCAAAGTAGGTGAGAGTCTGAGGCACTGATAGCCTGTAATGTTGGCCAAACAGTTAAGTGTTAAAAACATACTATGGGAGATGGTCTTCTTTTAACAGAACTTAATACAGAAATGTTTCTCTTCAGGAAGTCTGAGAGGGGAACATTTCAAAGGATATACTCTCAGGGATGAAATTCACCTCAAAGGACCATCTAACCCAGCTTGCTTTCTTTAGACACAGAAAATATGGTAGTATTTCCACATACCCTATGAGGAAACAGTGACCTCCTTGCTAAATATGATGCATATAGAGTTCTCAGTCCAGTGTCTAGTAAATAGTAAGTGTGAAGACATTGTGATTATCATGACTATTAATCTATTCTAGTTGACAAATATTTAGTTCAACATACTATCATACTATGTGTAAAGACCCAAGAGCAAGACAAAAAAAAAACAAAAACAAAAAAAAAAAAAAAAACAAAACAAAAAAAAAAAAAACAAAAGTAAGCACTGCCAAGGAGCTTGTACCCCAGAAGGGAGAGAGATTACTTCCACTGGTGTTGAAAGGGGCTGTGTGAGCACTGGCCATAGATGGAAACAGGTAATGCAGAGCCTGTGTACTCAACATAACAATTGAATGCAAGTTCTCACAGGGTAGATTGGGATAAAACAAAACAAGCAAATATAAGTGATACAATAATGAAGAATAAATTACCTAAGAAAACACTGGACTTTCATGAGACAGGGATAATTCTTTGTCATTTTTTTTTAAAGATTCTAGCTGGTATTGAGTAACTGTGCTTTCCCTAGCTCTTGAGACCCTAAGGATACCAGGTGAGGTGGTTCAGTGGCATCCCACACTTCCCTGTGCTCTGTGTGACCTTAAAGAATAGGATTGGCATAATTCAGAAGGTGCGTTTTCCTGCTTCTTTGATAAATAGGTTTTTTAAAAAGGTAGTACTTCAGATGAGGGGGAATAGCTATTGAGGCCACTGGCTCAGTGGGGGCAAGAGAACAAGATGGGCCACGACTCAATTCCAGGGCAACATCCTAATGTCCCTCATACAATAGATATTCTGCAGATTATAAAACAATTCTAGATTTGATTGAAATATTTAGCTTTGTTAAAGGCAGCGAAGCCAAGGTACAGAAGCAACATAAGGTCCTATTGATGGATCAATGGATAAAAAAAATGTGTTTGTATGTTTGTACACACATATACACAATGGCATCTTATTCAGGTATAAAAAAGGAAATCCTACCATTTCCTACAACATGGGTAGATCTTGACATCATTATGTTAACTGAAATAAGTTAAAGAAAGATAGATACCTTATGATCTCACATTTGAAATAAAAAAACCCAAGCTCATAGATACAGAGAATAGATATTGGTGGTTGCCAGAAGTGGGGTAGAGACGAGCAAAATGGGTGGACAGGATCAAAAGGTATGAACTTCTTGTTATAAAATAAGTGAGTCACGGATTTGCAATATACATCATAGTGGCTATAATTAACACTGCATTATATATTTGAAAGATGCTAAGAGAATAGATCTTAAAAGTTGTCATCATTTGGGTGCCTGGGTGGCTAGTTGATTAAGCATCTGCCTCTTAATTTTGGCTCAGGTTATGACATCACAATTTCATGAGTTTGAGCCCTGCATTGGGATCTGTGCTCAGAGCACAGAGCCTGCTTGGGATTGTCTCCCCTTCTCTCTGCCTTTCCCCAATTCACACTGCCTTTATCTCTCTCAAAATAAACTTAAAAGAAAAGTTGTCATCACAATTAGAAAATGGTTTTATGAGGGGGTGCTTGGGTGGCCCAGTCGATTAAGGAACTGACTTCAGCTCAGGTCATGAGCTCACAGTTTGTGGGTTCAAGCCCCACGTTGGGCTCTGTGCTGACAGCTCAGAGCTTGGAGCCTGCTTCAGATTCTGTCTCTCTCTCTCTCTTTGTCCCTCCCCTGCTTGAGCTCTCTCTCAAAAATAAACAAACATTAAAAAAAATTTTTTTTAAGTTATGTATGCTGATGAATGTTAACTAGACTTATTCTGGTGGTGATCACTTTATAATATATACATATCAAGTCATTATGTTGTACCCCTAAAATAAATACAATACTTCATGTCAATTATACCTCAATTGCAGACAAACGCACGCACACACACACACACACACACACCCCCCACACACCATGGATAACTCCTTCAAATAAGTCTCCAAATAGATAAGCAGATAAGTGATCTCTTGATCATCTTCCTATAACACCAGCACCAGGATGGGAATTAGGAGATCAAAGTTCCAGCCCCAGGTCCATGCTTTTTGCACCCTGAGGCAAGACTTTAACCACCGTATACAACTCCATGGGACCTGCTGCTCCCTGGAAATCTACTTCTAAAATTTAAGGAGCTAAGATTGATGGAAAAATGGGAGGCTAGAGGAATTCCCTTCTGGCTCTTTTTATTTCCTTCCCTCTCTCAGAACTTCATTGGATCCCAGAGGCAGAGTGGGCACCAGACTTTAGCCATGGGACTACAGCCTTATAAAACTGGCTCCCAGAAAATGAAAGCTGCATACACCTAGTGGTTCACTGGCTACTCTGAGCTCTTTATCCCAGTCTGTCCATTATCTCCTTTACTTTAGTCCACTTGGCCCAAATCGCACATTCTAATTTGGTTGTACAACTCATTTCTTTCATTTCCTTTAGCTAAAGTCCTACAAAGAGAGTGCTAGCAAAAAAAAAAAAAAAAAAAAAAAAAAAAAAAAAAAAAAAAAAAGGTTGAAGAAATGTAAAGAACCTGAATGTTCTATCTCCTTTATGTATTCTTTATGCTTTTCACCTTTTATAGGGTTGGAAGCTTTGTACTGATAATAATGAGTTATTCAGGGCATGCAGTGTTACCAGGCCTGGGTGTAATGTAAATGGAATTATTTGCCATAGAAATACCCAGTCCAATCTCTTGGCAAATTGCAATCCCTAAAACTAGGTCCCTTTGAAAGGTGCTTACATAAATGTATACCTTGTTTGAAAGATTTGCAGCAATTTGAGACATATTGAGTTCTTTCTAAGATGAACATAGATCAGCTCTGCTCCATAAGATTTAATTAGCAATCATTTATTAGTACCTATTAATTGCCTGATTTTTTAGTTTTACTGATTAAGTGACTTGCCAACATATTTCTACAAAAATGCAAGCTATGTGCCACTTAAGTGTGTGTGTGTGTATTTATTTATAAAAGAAAATTAACCAGGCCTTTGTGTTTTACTTGGTTACGTTAAAAAAGTAAGTTCTTAAACTAAGCCTTCTTCTATGTTCAGAAATCTGTGAGACCCAATGGCAAAAAGGTTATAAAACACCACCTTCTTCTCAAGACACTGACAAGTCTAACTGGGGAGATAAGACTTATAAACGTGAACTAGGTAGATGAAAAATATGAGGTTATATGTAGCCATGACTATATGTCCGATACTAACTATACAGCTGTTCAGGGAAAGAAGTCACCAACATGGGATCAATGAGGTAGACTTCCCACAACATTAATAAAAGGCTGGTGAAGTTGTCCAGTTCTCTTTTTAAAGGGTCACGAGGAAAATTCCTCTCAGGGTTTAGACCTAGGAAATAGCTGTCTTGTCTTCTCTTCTTGGAGAGAGGATTGATCTCAGGGAAGCCTAGTCATAGGAGTTTCTTAAAGCCTAGAAGAGAGCTCTGTTGAGGCTGGGGCTCAAATACAAGCTGGAGACCAACGTATATCCTAGGAGTGAGATACTGTAGGACTACCATGACTGCTATAACAAAGGAAGGGTCTTGATTCAGAATCAAGAGACCTGGCTCTTGTGCCAGCCTCACAAGTCCCTCCTTGAACAAGTCACTAGACCTTCTTCAGATCATATCGTCTTTTGTTTTATATTTTTAATGTTTATTTTTTTTGAGAGAGAGAGAGAGAGAGAGAGAGAGAGATTGAGAACGAACACGAGAGGGAGGCAGGCAAAGAGAAAGAGGGAGACACAGAATCTGAAGCAGGCTCCAGGCTCTGAGCTGTCAGCACAGCCTGACATGAAGCTCCAACTCATTAAACATGAGATCATAACCTGAGGCAAAATCAGATGCTTAGCCAACTGAGCCACGCAGGCACCTCAAATTGTGTCTTCTTAAAATTATTTTAGAGAGAGAGCTTACAAGTTGGGGAGAGGGACAGAAAGAGAATCTTAAGCAGGCTCTATGCTCCATGTGGAGCCTGACATGGGGCTCAATCCCACAACTATGGGATCTTGACCTGAGGTGAAATCAAGAGTAAGATGCTCAACTGATTGAATCACCTAGGCACCCCTAAATTATGTCTTTAAAAGCTTTAAAATTTTTTTTTAACATTTACTTATTTTTGAGAGAGTGTGAGCAGGAGAGGGGCAGAGAGAGAGGGAGACACAGAATCAGAAGCAGGCTGCAGGCCCTGAGCTGTCAGCACAGAGCCCAACATGGGGCTCGAACTCACAAGCTGTGAGATAATGACCTGAGCCGAAGTCGGACACTCAACCGACTGAGCCACCCAGGCACCCCTAAAAGATTCTCAAAGTATGATGAGGTAACATTCAAAGGTGGGGATTTCCTTGTTTGGATGTGGTATCTCCGAGAGCGCCAATCTCTGGATATCCAGGCAAGGGAAATCACAAAAAGAGAATGAAGCGTTTCTTTTCCCCCACTCTTTGGCTCAAGTCTATCCATCAAGTATACCAACTTATTTTCTAGGATTATGATATGTTTTGGAGAGGAAACCCTTTCCATTCCATTAGTCTGCCTTTTGTGTAGAACAAAGTGTTGACTTCCCAGAAGCAGAGACAGGGGGTCAGGGGGTGGGGTGAGTAGCCCACTTAATCTGTGTTCCCTCTGAGGTGGGAACTTTACAACCACTCAGGAAGTACAGTATATCCCTATTCTACAGAGAAGCAAACTGGGGCTCAGAGATGTTCAGAAACTTGCTGAGGTCACACCATTAGTAGGGGGAAAAGCAGGGATGGAATGCAAGTGTTTGTGGGGCTCTTACTATGTCTGCATTTGGGGAGGAAGAGTGTGTGCACGGAAAAGAACACCAGGCTGGGAACTGGAAACCCACACTCTAGTTCTTGCTTTACTTCTACTTCATTACGTGATCTTGGGCCAAGCCTTTCCCTCTTTCAGGCCTCAGGGCCCCATTGAAGACAATGAGCTAACTGCTCTCTGAATTAAATGCACAGGAATTTTCTCAGCATATAGCTTTCCAAGTAAAGAGCCCATAGCTTTAATAGATTTACAAAGGGATGCATAATACCCTAAAATGTTTATAAAAAACATTAAAAATGCTAAACAATACAGTAACTTCCAATACTTACAATTTTTTTTTAGCATTCTATGTATTTTACCTATTTAACTCATTTAATCCTCAAAGTAACTATGAGATATATACTCCTTTATACCCATTTTAGAAATGGGGAAATGAAAACAAAGAAATGTTAAATAACTTCCCTAAGGACACACAGTATGTGGCAGAAGCCAGACTCAAGCCCACGCAGGCTGGTTCCATAGCCCATAGTCTTTACTATGGTCTTGTTACTTTCTGATACACATCTGAGACAGGACTACACATTCCAGTATTACAGCTGGAGTGTCAGGGGACTGATAGAGTTCAGAGTTTATCTGGTTTAGTGGCTTCTAAATCTTTTCATGCTCTACTGGGTCCTATCTCTTTATCACCTACAGTGCTATATACCCTTCACAGCACACCAGTACATGAAGCAGATGAAACCTTCTCTAAGAAGATAGTATACGTCATCATTTCAAGGATACATGTGAGCATGTGTGTGTGCACGTGGTTCAGACATAGGGATAAATATTTGGGAGGACTGCTTCAAGGTCCTACCCCCTGCCCTGCATGGTGGCTTCAAATCATCCCTTTCAACACCTCTATGTACCCACAGAAAACATAATGAGAAAACCACTCCAATTGTTCTTTCCCTTTGTTTGCAGGGGCACAAACAGCATGTACCCAAGTGTGGGGCCCAGGCTTCTGAGCTCAGTGAACTTCTCTCCTTCTGCTTAATTTCCTTGCTACAACCAGGCCACTGCCCAACCCATGGCTATAGAGCTGTTACCAGTCAAGGACAAAGACATTCACAATCATACCTTCCAATCCTCTCCCTGGCGTACCTAAAGGTTTGGAGGCTTCTAACCTTCAAGCTACCTGGGGGCAGTCACCAGAAGGCTTTCTAGGACAAGCCAATAGGAAGAAAACTTTGTGGTGGTTTGGCCGTGTCAGGAATGTCAATGTCCTATCAATGTTAATGACAGGGAAATGTTCAGCTTCACGTGGTATAATTGGGTGGGGAGGAGGGTTGTCATCTGGAAAGCTATTATACTTCTCAAGTCTAATCACAACATGGGTCTGCCATGTGAGGGGCAGTGAGAGGAGGAAGAGTAGCAGCTCTCCCGTCGCCAGCCCCCAGAGTCTGTTAAAGCTCATTCTTCCAGATGGAGCATGTCTGAGGATGTCATACCTACTTACAAGACACAACTTTGCTTTCCTCCCTGCCACCTGCCTCCCCTTCTGGGTTTGCCACCCTGCACTTCTGCTGCCTCAGCAGTTGGCAGCTGGACCTTGCTGAGTGTTCCAAAGAACAGGCTCTCAGACAACTGTGGCCTGATTTGAGCAGGGAGGAGAACACCAAGGGGCAGGGTAGGACCAGCAGCCACAATGCTTCCCTGCAAATGCCTGCCCTGCTGAATGACAGGGCATGGGGGGGAAGGTGTGGGGGGTTTCTATGCATAACGAGTTGAGGAACATGCTCACAGGACCACAGTAAGAAAGGGAAACTAGGGGCGCCTGGGTGGCGCAGTTGGTTAAGCGTCCGACTTCAGCCAGGTCACGATCTCGCGGTCCGTGAGTTCGAGCCCCGCGTCAGGCTCTGGGCTGATGGCTCGGAGCCTGGAGCCTGTTTCCGATTCTGTGTCTCCCTCTCTCTCTGCCCTTCCCCCGTTCATGCTCTGTCTCTCTCTGTCCCAAAAATAAATAAAAAACGTTTTAAAAAAAAAAAAAAAAAAAGAAAGGGAAACTAGGCATTCTTATCTGCCTATTTTCTCTTTTCATACTTGGGAAGTAATAAGGGCTGCAGATGATCAATTATTCATTCCAGGGCGTACCTACATGGTGCCAGGCACTATGTTATATGCCGGGGGAGAAAATGAAGATAAAGTCAGTCCTCTTGAAGCTGCCAGCATAATGGGAGAGGCAAATGAAATTAAGAATACAGTTTGTACTTGGAAACGATAATCTGCTTTGTAAAGGAACATAAGAAGTTAGAATATATAGAGTGAGTTTGATGGAATCTATGGTTGGGACAAAAAAACTTCCATGTGGCAGTGATATAACTAAAACTGAAGTCTGAAGGATAATAAAATGACCAGGGTAAGAGATGGGAAGCAAACCCAGATGGAAGAAACTGGTGCTAGTCCAAAAGCATCGAGCTTGTAAATCATACTTCTTTATTCCTCATGAAGTATCAGTGACCTATTTTTTTTCTCTCTCACACGCATACCCTATCTACTCATTACCCACCATGCCACACATACTTGGCATTATCTCATTGCTTCTTTCCCAAGGTGTTAGAAAGACCGACACAAACTTGGAATAGACTTAAATGAAAAATTGTATATGGCATGCAACAGGGACATAAAGCAGGGCTATAATCACTGAAACACCTAGAAGGTTGGGGAGTCCAGGGAAATTTATTGGAAAAAAATCCCTGGGTAAGAGTAAGATTTCCTAGGCAAAGTGAGTAAGGAATAAAATGATAATCTTGAGCAAACAAAAGCTCTAAGGTAGAAAACAGCCTGGTACCTGTATAGGCAACTTACAAGATTTCAATGTTACTGGGAGACATACTGCAAAGCAGGGGGTGGTAAATTAGGCAGGAACTCCCTGTATCACATCCTTGCATGTGTTTATTCCTACCATGAATATTTATCAAGCATCTGCTACAAACTAGGCCCTAACGCTAGGAGACTGCACAAAATCAGACTTGGTCTATGACCTAGGAATCAGGACTCAAACAAAGCAAGAACTCAGTCGAGGGAGGAAAATGCCCAGTGATCAAAGCGAGACTTTGTAGACGCCATTAGGCAAGCTAGTCTTCACTTTCAAAGTACTAAGAAACTCTCATAGGGTTTTAGGCCAAGGTTTAAACATGTTCAGATTTGCATTTTGAAAAGATGATTCTGGGTGCTGTGGGGGAGAACATCTATCTCTGACTTGGATACCCTATCCCTCTCCTCCAACTGGTGCCTGTCACAACAGTGGAAGGGAAGCATGGCGTCCACCCTACACCATCAATCAGTGCAGAAGCCTAGCAGCTTCCAACAGCTCTCTGCACTTGGCAGCCATCTCAGGGCACTGACAATGACGCCTTCCTGCCTGCCTCTGAGGCCAACTGCAGTGTCTCAGCAACAATTATATTAATATCAGAGCTAGGAATGAGCTGATGGAAAGCTGTTCATCCATGTAATGAGGTTTCGCTTGTATTTTAGAAATGTGTCAGATAATTTGGTAAGAGACAGCAGAGGTTTTTTTTGTTGTTGTTTGTCAAGAGACCGGGGAGGTAGAAGGCGAGTTCCTTGGCTTCTATTGTAATGTGAGAAATGTCATCTGTACTAAAGATGCTCAAGGCAGATAAGCAAATGTGAAGGGAGAAGTGACAGCAAGAGAACCCCAGGACAAGATGCAGCAGGGAGGGGACAGTGGACATAAACATCCAGTTGTCACCTCACAGTAAGCAAACCCTTATGATGGATCAAGCATTATCTATACCATCTCATTGAAGCAACATAGTTCTATGGGGTTAGATGTTAACCCCATTGGGCATGGGGCTCAGAGAGGTAAATTCGAATGCAGGTCTTTCCAACTCCAAAGTCTGATTTTGTGATGATCTGATATTATGCCATATTCCTGGATAAAAAAAAAATTAATCTGTATGTGTTTGGTGTAAACTGTGAAGTCTGTTATATGGGGGGGGGGGCGTGAAGTACTCAAAGCTAGTAAAGAAGAACATTTTCCCCATCAAGCTCAGGTGAATCTCAATGTTACACGTTCCTGTGATGTTTGTGAGATCTGAGGCTGGTGCTCTAAAGTGTGGCATGTGTAATGATTTTTAAGAGACATACAGGGACCATACCCAATAAAATGGAATCCCTTAATAGGGAAATTCAAGCTCCTCATTTCCCCCAGTTGTGTTGTCAGGGACTCTCAGCATCCGCTGCCCTGTGGAATCACCTGGAGTACTTTAATCAACTCCAGGCTCAAGCCCCACCTCAAGAGATTCTGATTTAATTAGTCCTATGCCATGCTTCTCCCTCTTTAGTGTCCTGCAAACCACCTAGTGATTTTGGGCCAAGGCATACTCTGATTCCATGGGTGTGGGTGGGGCTGGAAAGCCTCATTTCCAACCAGGTGATGCTGATGCCACTCTTGGGGGAGCTTACTTGGAGCAGCTATGGTCTAGGGTGCAGGCAAGGTTGAGAACAACTGCTTCAGGGTGACAGTTTCATTGTGGTGCTAGTCAATCTTTTTTATTAGGGCTTAAAAAATTATCAACTAGAATGAGTTATAGGTGCACAGGGAACACAAATCACACAGCCAACAATGATGCTCCCTCCCTCTTTGTTCCCAAAGACAGGGCCCCTTCTACAGATTCAGATACCATCATTCTTTCAGAGGGATCCTTACATATGAAAGCATAGAGGTGTGTGTGTCTTTTTTTTTTTTTAATCTAGAAGTTACACATTTTAATCACCCCGTTCAGCACTTTGTTTTCACTTAGGATATCTTAGATTGTTTTATAAGTGTACAAAAAGCCTTGCCTCATTCCCTTCCCCCCCTCCATGGTGATAAAATATATTAACTTACTGCATTAACTATTTTTAAAAATCTTCTTTAAAGTTTATTTTGAGAGGGCCAGGAAAAAGGGGGTTGGGAGGGAGAGAGAGAGAGAACACACATGAGCATGCACAAGCACAGGAGCAGGGGAGGGACGGGGCGGGGAGCGTCTCAAGCAGGCTCTGCACTGTCAGTGCTGAGCTCAACTTGGGGCTCAAACCCACAAACAGATTGTGACCTGAGCAGAAACCAAGAGTCGGAGGCTTAACTGACTGAGCACCCAGGCGCCCCCTGTATTAACCATTTAAGCCCAGAGTTCAGTGGCATTAAATACACTCACACTGTTGTAGCTGCCACCATCTCCAGAACTTCCCAAACTGAAACTTCATACCCACAAAACTGTGCCAGTTAATATTTAACTCTCTTTTTGAAACAAAGGGAGAGCCAGTCTCAGGGCAAGAACTCTCCACAGACAGCACTGTCTGGATACAGTTTACTCATGGTGCTCTGTGATCACGGAATTTTACAGTTGCTCTGTTTGTGGTAATACTAATTTCCCATTTAAAGTAGTTTCCTTTTTAAACAAAACTATTTCTGTTGAAATGATGTCTGTTAAATGCTAGTGCAGGCTGCCTCTGACAGAGGAACCACAAGATGTGACAATTGTACATCATGAGGAAGTGAAGAATAGGATCCCTCCCCCCCCCCCAACCCCTTTCTGAGCTCCTAGCTGACTTTCATCTCCACACACTGGGCAGTGGAAATGGCTTTCCCTTAGGGCCTCATTACCTGTACCCAAAGGCAGATTTTTTCTGAGGTCTGGGGCTGTTTTCTCTCAGACCACACAAAAGCCCCTCCTCCTCCATCATCCTCAACAGAATGGCAACCAAGAGTGAAGGCACAGGCCCCTTATGGGATTTTGGGTTTCTTAGTAGATACAGGGAACTCAGTCCCATGCACCTCACAGTAGGTGACATCAAAAATGGCCCTTCTAGAAACATCACACGTTTCATGTGGTGGAGATCTGGCTTGAGAAAGGTCGGAAAAGACCAGTGT
Organism: Neofelis nebulosa; assembly: GCF_028018385.1. NCBI lineage: Eukaryota > Metazoa > Chordata > Mammalia > Carnivora > Felidae > Neofelis > Neofelis nebulosa. Next base: position 52,580,100 of record NC_080782.1, read on the forward strand.
TCCTCTCACATGGGAGGTTCCATAACAGGCCTCCCCTTAAGTCAAGGGGAGGCTGCTGTGCAGCCCATGGTGGAAAGAGCTTGGGGTTGGGAGCCCACAGACCTGACATGGAGGCCTGGGTTCACCATCAATCAGCTCAGGGACCTGTAGCAAGTCACTTTACCTTTCCAATTGTCAGGGTTTTTAAAATCTGCAAAATGCTAAGGTGGAGGTCTTGGGATGGTTAAATGTAGTAGTATATGGAGGTATTTAGCACTATGCCTGGTTCATTGCTAGTGCTAACTGGAAATCTTACAGTCCTAGAAGCAAGGAAAAAAGGAGAATGTGGGCAAAAAATGGGGTCCAGGGATGCTCAGTTGGTTACTGCTCAGCCATGGTTCCACCTGGGATGGAAAGAGGTGGAATGTGTGGGACAGGCCTCTCCATGTGAGCCATGACAAAAAAGATGATGCTAGTTTATGGGAGGGAAATGAGCTCCATCCTAAGGGTCCAAACTCAAAGTGTGGCTGGGCAGAGACACTGTGATAAGAGAAGCTCTTTGCAAATATAAAGATTTAAATGACCCAACACTTACCCCCTCAGCCCCTCGTTTTTTGTTTACTCTTAAGCCAAACAGAAAATCTAGAAAACAAGCATGTAATACACATACTTTTTTAAAAAAAAATTTCCGTTTTAGGTGCTAATATACTGATTCAGTGAATAACATGTGAGCCTGTCCTAGGTGCCTGGTACTGACCAGGGTGTTGGGGAATAGAGATGAATGAGATGGAGAAGACTTTTGTACTCTTAGTCTTAAGTCCTCATGGGTCCCCTCCAAGCCCCTGACTCCATGGCTCATTCGGCTTACCCACACACAACTCCTGCTTTTGTCCTGGTATGTTCTGGAAATGCAGCAGTGTCTAGTGATGCTTCTGCCATGCAGAGCAAGAAGAAATAAATGGCTGTATTTTCAGAAGTAAGTGTAAGTATTTGTTGAGAAGATCAACTGTTAGAAACAAAGATCTAGTCTCATCGATGAGGGGTCTTTTTCTGTGACAGGGAGAACAGATGAAAAGGAAGGGATAATGAGTGATGATCTGGGCATGGGCTGGAGCCGCTCTGGTCATCAATTGGAAGGCTGGAAATTGAGGAGCAGTGCAGTCTGACAGGGCTTGGGAAAGTGTCCACAGCATGAGCTGCTCAAGAGAAAGACTTGTGCATGTTCGTGTGGTAAAAAGGGAAGAATTTAACACTGAACCAACAGCCAGTGCATTATGCTGGTCCAGGGAATGGATTTTGACTTTGAAAGAACTGGCTTGAAATCGCATCTCTACCACTTAATAGGTGCTTAACTTTACCTTAAGTTTTCTAACCTGTGAAGTGAAGATCACAGGACTTACTTCATTAGGTTGGTGGGAGACTTAAGTCAAATGTATACGTATAGGGGTCAGTGCTTGGGACACCGTAGAAATGTTGTCAGTAAATATATGCAGAGCTAAACAAAATGAAAGCAGTGTTATGCTACTGTGGAAAATAAGTAATTTGTGCAAGATCACATAGGCATTAAGAGGCACGTTATCTAAGATTTAACTAGATTTTTCCAAGTCCTTTCTGGTCCTTTTCAAGTCCTTTCAGGTCCTTCCAAGTACTTACTGGTAATAGTCTAGTTGCATAAGCAACACTTGATAGACAGCTACAATGAAGACCACCATTTTGTCTGCTTTTTGTAAAAGACACTTCACAGGCCAGCGCTCAGGCTCAGATGCCAATTACTGAATTGTCTCACAGCATTGAAAATATGCTTTATGATCTGTGATCAAATCTGCCTTGTTCTTAAACCATGTTGAAAAGAGAACAAGAAATAAATTTGAAAAACTCAAAAGGGTTACTTTTCCAAAGGGTAAGAAATGGGCTGAGGGTGCTTTGGGGTGACAAATTCCATTCTCAAGCTTATCTACTGTGATAATCCAGTGGCTGAAGGGTTAGGGAAGGAAGGCCAAGTTATTAAGGAGATCAACTGTGTCTGGATAAGATGGGACAAAGGGAAAAACAAACTCACCACCCAGATCAGAGCGGGAAGTACCAGGGAAACCAGGTGAGGCAGGTTGGTGAGCCAGTCTAACGAGTTTTTCCACAGCTAATCAGTAATGTGTTATCAAGCCATCTACGTGAGGGTGATTCAGGCAGGAGGAGTTTGGAGAAGCACAGAGGTGAAGAACAGGTATTTAGTCACACAGGTTTGGGTTTATGTCCTCATGGCACCACTTTCAGCTGGGGTCTCCTGGTCATGTGTATGAGCTCTCCACATGTCATCTTCCTCTTCACTAGAGAGGCTAATACTGGAACCTACTTGAGAGGGTTGTTGTGTTAGGATTACATCAAGTAATTAAGTAAACTCACACATAGCAAGTACTCAATAGAAGGAAGCTGTTGTTAATTATTAATTACTGCCATTATTTGGGAGGCATTTAGGAGGCATGCATTCTCAGATCAGGCAGAGGAAGATGGCTGCTTTTTACGAGTCATAGAGCTCTTACATTGCATGCTGGGATACTGGCAGAGGCAGGTCCCCACTCAGGGGGAGAAGGAATTTGTAAAATAACTCCACTACCCAATTGGGTGCAAGACAAAAGAGTACAAGTGCTGGCCTCTGTGTTTGACTAGCCCAGGAGAGATATATGGACAATTTATTCTGGTTCCTTATCCCAACATTTGTACGAACTCAAGTTTCGATAAACAGATTTAAGCCAGTATAGGGTGGTGTTCTCTTAGAGCTAAAAGAAGCCTCCTAACTAGTCAGGTCAGCCCTTGGTCTTGGGGAACAGTAGTGCCACTGATTGCTTTTAATGAGCAAACTACACCTCACGGCCAGTGTGGTTGCCTGCCCACAAAGAATCCTGAATAGGGGAAAAAGTTCTGGCTGGTTGAGGATACCCTGGGGACACAACTTAGTCATTTTCAAGAGGACATTGGACTCACCAACCTGAAGGTAACAGGAGACCAATAAATACCTTTAGGTACATGCCTGGGGACAAAGTATGTTTGGTCTTAGAGTATAAACCCAATCAAACTGTGATTTCCTAGACATATTTTTGTTTCCCTGAGAGTTTGAGGAAACAAAACATAGGGAGGGAAAGCTCTAGATGAACATAGTTGGAAGTTCAAATGCTGATTCTAGCTGTGTGACCTGATTCTTCATCCATGTCTACGTTTATAGGATGGGGGAACGAGGACTTATAGAAGGGCTGAGGGAAAAGTAACAGTAGCAGCCAATATTTGAGAGTCCATTATATACCAAGAACTGTTCCCAGCACTTCTGTGTATCCATTTCTATAACATGCCTACCACTAGAGGCAAAGTTCAGTAATATCCCCAATCATAAACTGGGAACCTGAAAAGCAGAGTGGCTGAGAAATTTGTCGAAGGTCACAAGACTAGCAGCTGACAGAGCCACGCACTCTCAACCACAAGGCCACACCCTTCACCACTGTGATGCATGGCCTCTCGCACAGGAAAATAATGAGGAAACTGCTTCTCTCAGTGCTGAATATGAGGAGGTGGTTAGTCAATATTGGCTGTCAGTCCTTAGAACAACATATAATATTTGTACATTCTCCTAAACATTTTAAGAATTTAAAAATGTTTGGGTCCAGCCTAGTATCCAATGTATGCTTAAAGGTGATGATTTTTCTATTTCCTGACAAGACAAACTATTTTTTGAATGTTTGACTATTTTATGAAAATATTTGTCATTTTCTTCAAAGGCCACTTGAAGTCCTCACAGAACATTTCTCTAAATCTTGGCAAACAAGAAATAAGAACAATGGTGAAATAAAACTGCACAATTATAATGAATCTTCATAGGCATCATCTCATCAGATGACAGACTGTGAGGAGGGCAGGCCTTGTGATGTCAAATTGTCAATAAATAAAGATCCCAGCATAGTGTATCTGAGTAAATGGAAAGAAGCCTGGTAGGTAAGAACATGCACTCTCAAGTCAACAAGCATGCATTCAAATCTGAGTTCCATCCCTCACTACCTGATAACCTCATACCCTCCACCTCTCACATGCCCTATTTCTAAACACAGAGATCATCAGGACAAACATCACGGGACATTTTTCAAGGAATTCTCTAAGCACTTAGTAAGTCCTCAATAAAAGTCCACCGCTCATATTGTTATTATCCCCACCAAGGCCCCAGAAATTGGACAAGGGTTATTAAGAAGCAGAGCCAGGATTCTAGCCCAGGTCTCCACTTATTGTAATGCTCTTTCCATGGTACAACTTGGCTTATGGGCCCCTTCTTCCCCAGAAAATCATTAGGAGTCTGGCATGACTCCTGATTCGTAGATATTTTCTTTCAAAAAGGGCATTTTTAAAAATCTGCAAGTCAAGAGTAGTACAAGGAAATAGAACAAGCTAAGGAATGCCTTGAATTATAGAACAACCTGAGGATCAGATATAAAATCAGATGTCTCTTAAATCAAATAGGGCCAGGGCCAGAGCTGATGCCAGGAAGGCTTAACATACATTACAATGAAGAACACAGAAATGTAAGAAAGGACCCATAAAAACCACCAGCATGTGAAATACTGCCAAATGCTGTGTGCTTGCCAACGAGGCAGCATCACTAGGCTGGATTCTAATGTTCCTTGCTGCAAAGCAAATAGGCTGGGTGTTAATTAAAGTGTGTAAGTTGATTCGTGAGGTAGCTGCCTGGGAAAAGGAATCCTGCAGAGGAGTTTCTTCCTTTCATAGACTTCTTTTCTGCAAGTGAAATTATCCCAAATAAACACACCTGTGTACTCTCTGCTCCCTATCACTTACAGGGCTGGGTGCTTGTGAGTCAGAGACTTATTGTTGCTAGTTTCTAGATCGCTCTCACGTGGAGTACCCAAAGAGCTGGCCTGTCTGCACTTCACAACAGCCTCACAGGCTCTAGAGGGAAGCTGGAATCATTCCATTTTACAGAGGAGAAACATGACAGGTGGAGGCACTAAGGGACTTGCCCACAATTGCAGAGTTGTAGAGCCCATAGAAAAATCTTGATTCCCCTGGTCCCTAATATAAGCCTCTTTCTACCTTATAAGTGAATGACACCCACAATAGCAAAAGACAGGCAAAGCATGGTGAGAATTTAAATGAATAGCCTGAGGAAGCAGGGCTGGAAGGGTGCAAGCTCAGCTTTCTGAAATCCTATTGGTATGGCAAGTACCCAGTCATGACTCTCATCAATACCACATTTGGTCCAGAAGAGCATGCTCGGCTGAATCACAGGCAGTGCTGTTTATCCACACTGGTCAAGCAGAGCCAGCCTTATTGTACCTTGCCAATTTTCAGGGAACTAAATCCTTCTGATGCCATTTGGCTTTTTTTTTTTTCTCTAGGTTACTCCAGGAATGAAATCAGTTGCCTCTTAGGCACTTAAAAACAAACCAACAAAAACAAACAACTCTGACTTTTCAAGTTTATTTGAGAGAGAAAGAGCGAGCCGGAGAGTGGCAGAGAGAAAGGGAGAGAGAGAATCCCAAGCAGGCGCCATGCTGTCATCTGCAGAATCCAATGTGGGGCTCAATCCCACCAACTATGAGATCATGACCCAAGCCAAAAATCCAGAGTCTGGCGCTTAACCAACTGAACCACCCAGGCATGCCAAACATTCAGGCACTTTTCACTTCCATTTCTAGACTAAGGGTTTTGCCTGGTCAAGGGAGATTGAAGGGAAATATTGAATGAGGAGGTATCCTCATGGTCAAGTTATCTCCTGATCCTTTCTATTATTCGTTTACCCTGTTAACACAGCCTGTTATTATTGGGAAATCTGCTAAGCCCTGGGTACTCAGGAATGTCCAGTAGGCAGAAGACACAGAGGATTCCTTCCTGCAGGGAACTTGTGTTCTAGTGGCAAGATATACAATAAGAAGAGAGAACTTCAGATGATCATTGGCATTGAAAAAATAATCAATGCTGTGAGGGAGTGTCATTGGGGAGGATAGTGTTGATGGTGGGCCCATTTTAGATTCTGTGGGCATTTTAGGAAGCCCTCTTGAACAAGCAACTTTTTTTTTTAATTTATTTACTTTGAGAGATACAGACAGCACAAGTGGGGATGGGCAGAGGGAGAGAATCCCAAGCAGGCTCCACACTGGGAGCACAGAGCCTGATGTGGGGCTTGAACCCACAAAGGTGTGAGATTATGACTTGATCCAAAACCAAGAGTCAGAGGTTTAACCAACTGAGCCAACAAAGCTCCCTGAACAGGCAACATTTGAGCTGCCATTTCATTGAAGAGAGAAAGACAAATACAGGAAAAGTCTAGGGGAACATGTTCCCAGGGGAGGCAAATCTAGGTACACAGGTCCCAAGGAAGAAAAGAACATAGGCAGCCAGTGTTGCTGACCCACCATGAACTGAGGGATTGGATATTAGCTGACATTGGGAATGGGCAAGAGTTGAGGTTGTGAGAGGTCTGGTAAACCATTTTGGAGGCATTGGGTTTAATTCTAAGTGGCCACAGTGTACTCGCCTGAGGTTGGCCTCTGAGTACATTCCCTTTCTCCTTCCACTGTGGGCTCTGGTGTTTTAAAGACCAGCTTCATTGCTCAGCTGCACAGTCTCTGAATTCTTAATGGCACAGATCATGTGGACTACATATTGCAGACAGTGGGCATCAAACAGTTTCCAAATTCATGGAAAGGGGGTATCGAGGCATGAGAAGTAGAGACAAAGTCTCAATTATTTCCTAAATATGGCAACAGGAGATGGAAGCTGTCAGCTTTGTTCTGCTTGGAGAAAAGCTTCTTTACAGGTGGTTGTTCCTTACCGCCCCTGGACATTTTGAATCTGAAAGACCCCAGAGCAAATATGACCTCATTGATTAAGTGCAGAGCATGGACTGGAACCTGCAAATGTTGGGTTGGCTCAGTTAACTTCCCTGACCCTCAGCATCCTTGTCAGTAATTGTAGCTAATACCAACACCTGCCTCAGGGGCTTGCAACAAAATGAAAGGTGGTTCAACCTCACGCTTTGCACGTTGTAAGCTTGCAATAAGCTCTCATCATTACTATTTTTAGTCTCCATCATCAAAATCCCAGCTCTTTCCCATTCTCTCTACCTCACACATGTGTACTTGTATCAAAATCCTGCGAAATGGTTTTATAAGCTTTTGGAAGAGGCCCTGGAATAGTATAGGTAACGACCAATGCCTGTACATTATGACTCTACACAGGTAATTCATTTCAAACTATAGGCAACAAAGGCAGAGGCTGCCCTCTCCTGAACATGTAGAAAAGCCAAAATCACATGCAGTAATCATCATGCATCATCATCTGCAACCGCCCTCGTATCCCAGCCAACTATACAGGTAAAGCTTTCCAGCATGGGCAAAGAGGTCCCCCAAATAGAGTCACTTGGAGCCTGGAGCTGCTGGTAGCTAACGGGGTACACAGCTGCAGCCCCCAGGACCCAGGGTACTGAGAATGAGGCCAGCGACAACCTCAAAGGCTCCCTCTGAAGTAACATCCCTGCCTCACGCCAGCAAGAGGTGGGGAGAGCTGAGGAGAAAAAAACCGCCCCCCAATCTTAGCATTAAGTAGGACACTTACCTTCTCCTTCCTTGGTAAAGGCTCCACAGCTATGACGGGGGGGTCAGAGCTCCTAAGGTGTTTTTATTCTGATGGGGCGGTGGAGACAGAGGCTGAGTTGCTACCCCCTCCAGTTATCCCATCCAAGGGGAGCAAGTGCCAGTAAGAGCTTTCTTCTCATCTCTGGCTGGAAAAGGTAGCTCCAACCCCTTTTAGAAGCCCAGCCCAGGTGTCACACACCTGAACACAATTCCTCCACCCCATTTCCTCCTCTCCTGGCCTGCTGCAGAAACCTGCTTAGCCCCGCCCTCTCCAAGGCTTCTAGGCTCCTCTTCCAAGCCCTGCATCTCCACCCTTCTCCTCAGCTCCCTGGCAGGGCTGGTCTAACCACCTCAGGTACCCAGACCTAACCCCAGGGAGGCCTGTGCTGTTACCTGGTGGGTGGTTGGCCTGGTCTCTACCCATCTGGCTCTGGCCTCTCCATTTTGCTTGTTTGTTTATTTATTCTTTAAAATGTTTGTTTATTTTTGAGTGAGGGAGGAGCAGAGAGGGGGGAGACAGAGGATCCCAAGCAGGCTCTTCCCTGTCAGCCCAGAGCCCAATGTGGGGCTCGAACTTATGACCTGAGCAGAATTCGGACACTTAATTGAGCCACCCAGGTGCCCTTCCAAATTACTTTGAGAGGGAGGCCCTGAGTTAGAGCCAGAACTTGGACACTTGGCCCAGCTATGCGAAACCAGAGAGTATCCATTTTCTGATGATTGATTTAAAAACTTACAGGAATTCAAAGGCTAAGTGTTGGGAGATGGGGCTCTGTCTAGCTACTTCACAGGGTAACTTCATTCCAAGCCAAAAGCTGTATCTCTATGCCAGAGACTTGGCTATATTGCACCCCTATTTTAGTGACCCCAGCTTTTCTCATGACAGATGTAGCAGCTGCCTTTATTCTCAGTAAAAAGATGAGGAGGAGAACTTGAAAGATAGGTTGAAATCTGACCACCAGGCCCAAAGGAGATTCTACTTTTTCTCTCTGTTGGGGAGATCAGCAAAGAAGTTACAGCAATATACTCCATATCTATTATTAAAAAGCACTTAGTCATGCCAATTAATGGCTGCTTCACTGAATCCACAGGTGGTCTTAAAATAAGGAGTTAAATTATCCTTGAAAAAAGATAATCATTGCTCAGGTCCCACATCTAAGCATTGGGGATTTTATTTTCCTACCCCAGCAAGGTAGTATTCCCTCTCTCCAGATCAGAGATTTACAGATCTGCTGACTCATCGGAATTATCTGGGGTTTTAAAAGTGCAATTTCTGCCTGAAACTCTCATATTCTAAGAGGGCTCAGGAATCTGCATTTAAAAAATTTCCCCTACAGGATTCTCGTTTGAGTGGTCTGGCTACTGTGCTTCAAAGAACACTGCCAGAGAATAGTGTGTTACATTCTCTCTTTCCAGACCCCAGCCTGCATTTCTTGTTGCCTTTTAAATTCAGCTAAGGACCAAGTTGTTTCCATTGTTTTCAATTCATGCTTCCACCCCTGCCTTCAGGAATTTCCCAGCTGGCTCCAGCTTGTTCCTCCTCCCTTTCACTGACAAATAGCTTTGTCAGAGGACAGAGTGTTAGACTCACAGATATTCCAGCCTTAAGAGACCTTAGAAATGATGTCATTGAACCCTTTCTTATCTCACCAGAAAAGATATTGAGCCCTACTTCTGCCCTTTCTTCCTTCTGACACCCAGACCTTACATTATTGCCACCACTACCCTACCTGTCCCAAAGCTGACTCCTCTCACGCCCACACCTCCCCAGGCTCACTGCCCGTGGCACCAGTACTTCTGGAAAAGAAGCCAGGTGCATGGGCCCCACCCATCAATTCCTCTTCCTGCTCCATGGCTAAGGCAATGTGTTCAAGTTTCTTATTTCTTGACTCAGGTTTAGTTTTAGAATAAGATTCTCACATCCCACCTGCTCCCTCAAATAGACTTATCTTACAGGCAACCAGATCTCATATGACTGTCTGTCCATCCCAATCATTTAAATCATAAGGCAAGAGTACAGGACCCATTTGATTCTAAACGCATTTACTAAACACCTAATATATGCAGGGCATTGTGCTAGGAACAGCAAGGATTGTGAAGAGAACCAAAAGGTATTGATAATGATGCCATTATTGTTATAGGCATTGCTGTACCAGTGAATTGGAGAGATGAGAGAGAACACTGAGTAGGAACCAAGTAATGAGAGAGATGTTGGAAAATGTGTGAGTCTTACTTGCCCCAGGGGAAATGCTCTCCTGGAGCTGCCCATGCCACCTTATCAGTAGCTCAGGTGATCCCATGTGATATAATAGGGAAATTAAAATTAAATGTTTTTGGGGTGCCTGGGTAGTTAAGCATCTGACTCTTGATCTTGGCTTAGGTTATGATCTTGCAGACTGGGTTCAAGCCCCACATCAGCCTCTGCACTGATGGCTTGGAGCCTGCTGGGAATTCTGCCTCTCCTTCTCTGGGCCCCTTCCCCACTTGTGTGTGTGTGCGTTCTCTCTCTCTGTCTCTGTCTCTGTCTCTCTCTCTCTCTCTCTCTCAAAATAAATAAACTTAAAAAAATTGAAAAATAAGTAAATAAAATTAAATGTTTTCTTGCCTTGCCAGTACAGTTACACAAGTCTTTCCCAGTACTCATAACCTTCAGATGAAATGAATGACAGCATAATCTAGTTACAAACAGACTTTGGCACTAGAATGCTGGGATTCAAACCTTTACTCCACCAGCTTCCAGTTGTGTGGTTTTGGGTAAAGTACCCAACTTCCCTGGGGATGGGGTGGGGGGGCGGTGAGGGTAGATTGTCGTGTTTACATCACAAAGTGGTCACCAGGATAGTATCAACTAATATGTATAATCTACTTTAAAAGTGAGAGTGCTTACATATTATTATTCAGGAGATCCTGAACATTGTTACCATGTATTTATTTACACTAAAAAAAAGATACAATGTTTTCTCATCCAAGGACCAAAAATATCTTCCAAATATTTGCTCCATTTGATTTATGCATCTCATTTCTATGTTTAAGATCCTTTCTTAGTTTATCCATGCTTTCCTTCCTGTATCCATTTAAATATATATATATATATTTTGGAGGGCACCTGGATGGCTCAGTTGGGTAAGCGTCCAATTTCAGTTCAGGTCATGATCTCACTGATTGTGGGTTCCAGCCCCATGTCAGTCTCTGTGCTGACAGCTCAGAGCCTGGAGACTGCTTCGGACTGTAACTTCCTCTTTCTCTGCCCCTCCTCTGCTTTGCTCTGTCTCTCTCTCTCTCTCTCTCTCTCTCAAAAATAAATAAACATTAAAAAAACTATATATATATAGTTTTCATTGGGGATATACTGTGTGCCAAGCATTGTGCTAAGTCCTGGGAGTCCAATGGGTGAACAAACAGCCACTATCCCTGCTCTGAAGGAGTTCACAGTCCACTGGCATACTAGATATTGATTGAACAATCACACACAAGCTGTGACATTATGATTATGTTAAGAAGGAGCAGTACCCAGTGCTGAGAAAGCCTGTGAGAAGAATTTGACCTGGTTAGGGATAGAGTGGAACTGAGATGTAAACAAAGAGATGTTGTTAACTGTACAGAGTGGAAGTGGCTGAAGGAGAGATGGGTGGGGGGATGGGCTAAATGGGGGATGGGCATTAAGGAGGGCACTTGTTGGGATGAGCACTGGGTGTTGTCTGTAAGTGATGAATCACTGGATTTGACTCCTGAAACCAATACTACGCTATATGTTAACTAACTTGAATATAAATAAATACATTTACAAAAGGAATATTCTAGATAAACAAATGCCATGTGCCATTTTAGTGCTGTTATAAGTGACCTCCACAACTCAGTGGCTTATACTGGAAAGGTTTGTTACTCACTTATTACTCACATGTAGGCTGTAGCTCTGATCAGGCTGTGACTCTGCTTCTCATTCAAGGACTGAAACTGAAGGAGCATCCCCAGTGTGGGACATGCTATCCCTGTAGCAGAACAGAAGGTCAAGAGCACTGTTGAAAACCTTGCTGTAACACTGAAGGCTTCTGCTTAGATGTAGCCTTGTTGTGTTTGCTTAAATTCCTTTTGATGACAGTGAACTTTTAAGAGTCTCAAAATCCACAAGAAAGGGCCACTGAGACCTGAGAAGTAGAGACCAAGGTCAAACTCAAAGCCAATGGGACAGGGATGTATAATCCTCAACAATGGGGCCATAGCAAAGTATATTGCAGTGAGCAGGAGCATAAGCCTCTTGGGGGAGGACATGGGGATATATAATGGCAAAACTAATATAATCCTCTGTGGTAGAAAGTAAATGGCAAAAAACCTAGAGGCCTTTGTGGCTAAGGCTGAGAGGGTTGATGGGAATATAATGAGATGAGACGAGTGGTAGTTACAGGCAAGCCATGTAAGGGCATCTGACCTTTATATACTGACCTTTTACTCATTCAACCCCTTTCCTTAGTTGTTAAAAGAATACTTTTCATGTTTTTCTGGTTTCTATTTTATTTATTTATTCATTTATCTATTTATTAAAGTTTATTTATTTTGAATTTTTTTCAATGTTTATTTATTTTTGAGACAGAGAGAGACAGAGCATGAGCAGGGAAGGGGCAGAGAGAGAGGGAGACACAGAATGTGAAGCAGGCTTCAGGCTCTGAGCTGTCAGCACAGAGCCCGATGCGGGGCTCGAACTCATGAACTGTGAGATCATGACCTGATCTGAAGTCGGACGCTTAACTGACTCAGCCACCCAGGCGCCCCAAAGTTTATTTATTTTGAGAAAGCATGCGTACAAGCAGGGGAGAAGCAGAGAGAGGGAGAGAAGGAAAATCCCAAGCAGGCCCCACGCTGTCCACGTAGAGCCTGATATAGGGCTGGAACTCACAAACCGTGAGATCATGACCTGAGCTGAAACCAAGAATCAGACACTTAATCAATTGAGCCACCCAGGTGCCCCTGGTTTCTAAAGCATATATGTTCATTATAGGAAATGTAGAAATGACAGATAAAAAAAAAAAGAAAGAAAAAAATACAAATCACCCGTAAATTTACAAGTCAGAGAGAATCATCATTGAGTGATATTTTGGTGAATGATTTAGACTTTTAGATGCTTTTTAATGTATGGGAAATACTTTTAAAATCAAAATTGGATCACATTCTTTATCAGTTGTTACGAATATTTTTCAAGTTATTAAATATTCTACTTCTCATCATCATATGGATGCATCATAATTTAATTCCCACCTATTGGACATACACATTTTTGTAATTTTTCCATTTTACAAAAATCCAACCCTGATTTCATTTCATAGACGTGGCATTTTTATCATAAAATGTATGACCAATTTTCAAGCCATTGATATACATTGCTAGTTGACCTTCAAGATAAGTTGTAGCAAATCACATACAACTCCAGAGCAAGATTTAACAACTCCTTGATAATTATTATTTTATATTGCCAATTTAATCAGTGGAAGATATTGTCTTATTTTTATTTTGCATTTATTTGATAATTAAGGACAGACTTTAGTTTATATAATTCCCAGTGCTTTCATCAGGGAAAGATTTACTTGATTGAAACTCTAGGCCTTTCAGATCTTCTGCTTGGAATACACTCTTATTTCCTCTTCGGAAAATTGTAACTATTTTAACTCATTATAAGACATTCTTCTGCTTCCTATCAAATGCATTCTCTGATCATCTCTGCCCCTGATTATCTCCTTACTGTGGGAGCCAGAGGAGGATATGAACAGTTGGTTCAATATATATGGTGGGATGATATGGTTTGCATGTACTCTGTCTTCCCAGATGGAGAGGGTGCCTTCTTGTGACTGAATTTGTGTCCTTCTGAAGTGTCTCACCCTGTGCTCGGCATGGGTTCTGATCCATAAATATTTTGAGTGAATACTAAGAAAAGGCATAATGACACATGGGTGGGTAAATTCTGACTTGATGAATGACTCAATTGTAGAGACTTGCACTAGCTATATTAATAAGTCATCTGGACCAAAGTAATTTCGAATGCCACCCAGGATCTCTTTTGAGATTGTAATCTAACACCAATTTTGTTTTCAACTTTCATAATGTAGGTTAGTAACACAGGACATTCTGACTTGACAGACGTGCAATCGCTTTATGTCTCTGAAATTTCTTCCCCCCGCCCCAAAGAACTTCTGTCCATTTGATATGTGGTATGCTATTTTTATTAATTTGGGGTGTTTTTCTTCATCTTCCTGTTACATGTTGTGCTAATGTCTTGTCAAGCTAGTCTGACAATGTACATTGTATCTTCATGCTCCCCTTCTCATGTTACAGGGAGAGGACAAATGAAACGACCATTAACAGAGCATTTCAGTGTGTCATTGAGGGGAACATGGGGAAAAGAGCAACCCCTGCTGACTCAGTCTTGCTTCCTGTGTTGTAGAGTAAGTGCTTGAAAGTTTCTCAGAGGCCTCAGGCTAATTGGCTTTATGATGATGTCTATCTACATTGGCATCATTCTCAAACTGGCTCGCTTTATCTGTGGTCTGTTGCTCACCTGCACACTTGTCTTGAGGGAACAGGAACCAGAGCCTGTCAAGCATTTGTCTTACCATGTGACATCTTCTACATTTATTCTGGGCCACTGAAAACTACCCACAAGTAATTTTAGGAGTATTCTGCTGCATAGCTCCCTGTGGCCTCCTTCAGTGACTAGAACCCTTACATGAGATGAGACCTATTTGCATCAATATTATCAGGTGGTGCTTGAATCTAGTCTATAGTTGAACATACATTGTCACTGCTCTTTTCCATTTTACAAATATTATCTATTCTTCAAGCAAATAGATGCCTGTCTTCTTCCAGGAATAGTGAGGTTTTGATTTATAATTATTGTTTTCCAAATAAAGCCGAGGCATACCTAAACAGGTGTTCTCTCCATGAATTACTTAATTAAAATAACTCCCTGAAGGCCGTCGAAATACCAGAGAAAGAGAGTGAAGTACAGAGATTTAATTTTAAGTAACTCCTTTATTAAAATGGAAGGAAATACAATCTGGGCTACTTCAATTTAGGAGACTGCATTAAAAATCTATCAGCAGGGGTGCCTGGGTGGCTCAGTCGGTTGAGCGTCCGACTTCGGCTCAGGTCATGATCACACAGCTCGTGAGTTCGAGCCCCGCGTCAGGCTCTGTGCTGACAGCTCAGAGCCTGGAGCCTGCTTTGGATTCTGTGTCTCCCTCTCTCTCTGCCCCTAACCCACTCGCATTCTGTCTCTGTCTCTCTCAAAAATAAATAACCAGTAAAAAAAAATCTACCAGCCAAGAATGATGTCCTTTAATAAAGCATTGTTTCCAGAGTGTGGGGGAAAGACCACCTACATCAGAATGATTTGGGGAACTTCTAAAACATTCAGGTTCTTGACTTCACCCCAGACCTACTGAACTCTCTGAGAGCAGACCCTGGGACCTGCATTTTAATACTCACCACCCCAGATAATTTCTATGTACACTGAAGTTTGAGAATCAATCAGGGATTGATGATACATTGGAGGAGGGGAGACTCTGAATGTTACATGGTCTTCTGAAAACTCCATGTGTGAGAACATTGTTTAATGTCTGCCTCCCCCACTAAATTGTGAAGTCTGTGAAGACAGTGACCAGTGAGCCCACTCCCATAGCCCCAGAACCCAGCATAGTGCCTGGTTCACCCCATACCTACTGGATCAGAAACTCAGGGAGTCAGGCTCATTGACCTTTACTTTAACAAGTCCTGCAGATTTCCCTGATGCATGCTATAGTTGCAATAGCATAAAAGGATCTTTCTGGAAAAAAAATATACTTCTAAAGAGTAGCAACATTTTTTTCCCCTTTCGACTTCAAATTGGATATTCTTAGGTCTATATGCTACCATGTATCTTTTAAGATCAGGGTATATTAAATCCCTGGCATGATTTCAAGAAAAGGAAACACTATCCCCATTTTAGCAGAAGAAAGTGAGGTTCATGGGATGCAAGTGCCTTGTGAGGTCATGCAGCTGATAAGGGACAGACCTAGAGTTGAATTCAAGATCTCTTAGACACTAATGCCCATGTTATTCTTTGTTCTTCTACCAGTTCCTCAGGTCCTGGCTTTTGTTTCCCTGGGATGCATGAGGACTCTTCTGAGAGTTAAGGGAGGAAGTTACATAGTCTTGATCTCTTCATGCATCACTAGCAATAGCATCTGGAGGACAACTGCCTTGTGGGGTCTTGAGTCTAATTAGTTCCCTGAACATACCATCTAGAAGTGGCTTAGGGAGATTCACCAGGACTTACAGGCTGGAGAGGCAACCTGATTATTGTGGGACTGTCTCCATTTGCATCCACCAAATAGTTTAAAAACTATGCTTTTTCCTTATTCTATTCCAATAACCCAAATAAGTCATATTTCATGGACTGGAGGGAACCAGAGTGGGCTTAATGGGAGAATACTCATTGGGACTAAATCAATATTTATGCTGAAGGCAAATCTGTGCTTTTTTTTTAAAAAAAATCGGATTTATGTGGGAGGTCATGCTTGTTTGGTCTGGAGCAAAGTAGACAATATCATTCATTCATTCATTCATTCACCTTCTATGCCCAGTTGGAACTCAAAGCTGTATGAATCCAAATGAACAACAGACAATGAAAATATAGCAAGATGAGTGCCCTGGCAAGGAAAGGTAGATGATGTAGAAACACGTAAGAGGGCAAGCCAACTATGTTTGGGAGTTGAGGAAGGTTTCCCACAGGAAGCGGTATCTAGCTAGGACCTAAAAATTTTTATAGGCACTATCAGCCATGGAATGAGCAATCAGAGAAATATAGGGAAGAAGAAAATGTTTCTCAGCCTAATGAATTACATGTGAGGAGTGTTCAAGCAGAGTCAGGCCGTCTAGGTCTCTTAACTGTTCCCCAACCCATCCCTTCTCTTGGGGAAACCCAAGCCAAGACAGAGATAGAATACAGACTTTAGTCCAGGCATTCAGAGTCTTGGCATTCTCATTATTCTGATTCATTACCATCATCAATATCATCACCATTATTACGTTAATATGAGAACCATTGGGATCACAAGCTACATTAATGTAACTTTGTATTCAAAACAGGGAGAATGGAAAATACTGTTCCCCTGTTCTTAAATATACCTGGGGTTCACATCTGATGGCTCGACCTAAAGAGGATAAAGTATAGGGTGTTGGGGGTAAGAGATGAAAAGTACCTCACTTGAGGAATATTTAAAAGGATCCGAAATCGTATTCAATTCTCAATTATTGTTATCGAAGGAGGGCTTCCATGACAGCCAATTGAAAGCAGCCCATGAAACTGTCACAGCACCTTTGAAGCTGTGACTTTCACTGGGGTAAGGAGAAAGTTTGTGCTGCTTACTACTTCTTCCCCAGTACCTCACCACAGTGCCTTGTTCATACTAGGAACTTAGCAGATATTTATCGAATGAATGAATGGCTAGGACACAGATGTTAATTGCAGGGCTTTTCCAGTCTCTGTATTATGCCCACCCTTTCCAAAGGTGGTTTTTCTCCCTCTCAACTGGAGATACGGCCCCTTTTTAAAATATTAAATATAATTTATTGTCAAATTGGTTTCCATACCACACCCAGTGCTCATCCCAACAGGTGCCCTCCTCAATGCCCATCACCCACGTTCCCCTAGATATGGCTCTTTTGAAATGTTCAAAGCACATCACATCATTGTGACTGGCTTCAAGGTATATCTGTAGACAAATCCTTTAAGAAACTTTACCTTCAGAGAAGATGCAGTGACTAATGGTTCTGCTGTAAAGGTTGGGGACTTTATCTTTCACAAGCTGTTTTATGCATCTTGAACCAAAATATATCATTGGAATCAAAAATGAGAAGATACACTACATTTTTTCATATCCAAAGACCTGGGAGTTGATCCCTCTGCCTAATCTACTGTTAAGTACCCTGAGCTTGTACAAGAGGAAGGTGGGTATAAGTGAAGATTGTAATCATAGGGTTCAATGCACCCCAAGCAGTTTTCTGAATTCCTTGAGCATAAGAGCATTGTACCAAGGGATTTTGGAGACCATTTGGTTCAACATCTTCATTTTTTTATATAGGTCAACTTGAATCTCAAAAAGTAAAGGGTCTTTTTCCCATTGAAGCATCCTATTAGTGGCAGAGCAGGTATCTTTACTCAAAGACCTGCTTTTTTTTCCACCATGCTCTGCTATTTTTCTGCTATTCTTTCTTCTCCACCTTTGTTAAGCTACGTATTCATCTTCCTCTAAAACTCAAAGATGGGCAAAAACATTAGGCTGTTTTTCTTCAATTTCCCCTTCCAGAATCATGTCCTTTGCAGTCACTTCTTTTCATACACAGCCTAGAGCAGATATTCCCCCCATTATCTCCCCTTTGGGTTTTCTTTTTAGCCAAAATGACTTATTTAACTTATAATGATCATTTACATCTTGGCACTCTGGAAGCCTATAGTAAAATAACAGATGTAGGAAAATCAAGTGGAGGAAGGCATTCTGAAGATCTGGACTTACAAAGAATAAGAAAACACTCAGCTTCCATGACTTCTTGTTCATTTTTCTAATTAATGCACTTAAATACATAAAATACAATGCTCATCTCAAGCAGCTGCTCATTTATGAGGTTTCTGGCACCAGCCACCAAAACTTGAGTTTTTGAAAATCAAATGATTGATGCTTTTCTTTTTAATCTGAATTTTTCATATTCATCATATGAATGCTTATTTATAACTAGGTCTAGGTTGCAGGTTGAATGATTTGAAGACTAGAAGGCTTCTCCACATCATATTATTTTTCCATTAGCTTATTAAACAATCTAGAATAAGACACATAATCTTTTTTCATGAAGCCATTTGTCCCAGGAACCTCCCACAAAATCTAGTTAGGACTAGCACACTTAAGATGCCGGAAGTCATCAGCTATTGAATGAACAGTTTAGTTTACCAGGAAACCGTTTTTTCCTTGAAAATTTGAAAATATAATTCCTTTCATAAATGGAAAGCAAGACAAGTAAGTTTTGATACATGGATATTTGAAACATAAATCATATGTACAGTAAAGGAAGTGGGCACTATGAGGAACAGTGGTGGGAGAGTAATAAAAGGATACTTATTAGAGTACTTTAATAAGACATACATTCCTTATCACTTTGCATAGGGACAGACTAGATAGAAAAAAAACTTAATCTTTGAAACTTTCATTTCAATAATGTATTTTAGTTTTTCAGCAAACACTTGACGAACACTTACTGTGTACAGTCTTGGTGGGCAAGGTGTGTAAAGAAGAAAGAGAGGCAGTGTTTGGTTGCTACCTTGTTAAATTCATAATAAAGAGATGGGGGAAACTTACAACTAAAGGATGCAAAGTAAGGCAGAGTTAGATGTAGCTTGCAATAGGGGAGCATGTTTAAAGTGAAGGCATGAAGAGGAACAATTGATAAATTCCAACAGTGGCAGCTCTGTTTCAGAGGCATCTCTTGTGTTACCTCTTGGACTCTATTTTCAAGGTTAGGGAGAACCTTGAAAGACACATTGTGTCTTCCTTTAGACACAATGTAGACTGAGAAGTTAATTGCCCGCAAACAATCTTCAGGATTGAGGACAAATAGTTGTTTCTGTGTCAGTCCTGCTAAGAGAGGTGGTCTCTTGGATGTGAAAACATTCTCAACTCCTGTTCTTTGTACTATCTCATCACTGACTCCCTTTATAGGATACCCCAAAGAAGGTTTTGTGATCTCCATCTTTCCCTGTCTCCTCAAGTCGTTGCTCTCTCCTTTGATTTCAACCTGTTGGTAGGAAGGGAAACTATGGCTTTTCTGTATTAGCCTAAAATGCAAACAGTGGGCAAATAAACAATTCTAGCATAACTAAAGTTAAGATAGACTCCAGAATCCATGTTTTTAACTGTTTTACTATACTCTCTTCCAAAGGAGTCCCAGAAATCTTCAGCTGGGTTTTAATGAATGGCAATGTACTCTGAAAAAATAAACACCTCCCCTCCACACACCATTAACCCTTACCTCGACTGCTTTAGCTTTATTTTAGCCTTTTGAGTCCTCATGCAAGTGTTGAGATCAAGCAGAGTTGAAAGGGAGCCTTTATCTTAGCTTTCTAAGGTCCAGTATTAGGATGAGAACTCCTCATTTGGATTAACGGTTCTCTAGCAAAGTGTGTTTCTAAGAAAAAATAGTTGCTTATACTGAATTACGACAGTGTGGGGCAGGGTACAAACACTGTCTCTGTAGATTAACACTTAGTGTTTCCTCTTGTTTTCCCTTTCAGGTTATCTTTTGACTTCTTGTCTCATTTGGGTGTTTTCTTTTGTCCAGATATATCTAAGGAATTGACATTGATTTTCTGAGCATTGGGCCCACAGTTTCTAGAGTGTGGTTTTCTATCTCATGGGTAGTTCCAGATATCACACTTGGAGATTAACACATTGGCCCCTGTTCTATTCATTAGTGGGAAAATGTGTTTCAATTTAGGAAAAGAGAACTTTAACTCTGGTACATCCAAGGATGATAGGTGAGAAGGGCTTCCCTGAGAGTTGAGAATGTTGTTGTGCTTTATAAAAGATGAGACATAAAAAATAAATCTTGCTGTAATGCCATGGAAATGCTTGTTTCTCATATTTGCTTTGGAATAGAGCTCTGGTCTCTTTTTAACACAATTCAACCTTGATGTTTGAAATATGTTAATACATTTTATACTCAAATATGCTTACAAATCACAAATCATACTGGTAAATATTCATGGATCATGCTCCTTTGCTTCCTAGAAAAGTATGAAGACTAGAAAAAAAATCTTATGGGGTCAGAGCTTGGGATGTGGTGGGGGATAAGATTGAATATCAGCAGAGTTAGGCTGGCAATAAATTTGAATTTCCATTTGTGGAGCTTGGTTACAAAATAACTTTAAGCACTTTCAGAGGTGAATGATGCTGGGAAAAGGTGAAACCAAACTTGCTGGCTCTAATCCAAGCACATATAGGCTGGGATGCTGGAGAATCAGTAGTAGTGGTGCCTCACGTAATACCTTGCCTTGCACTTTGTAGAATGCTTTAGAATTTTTGAATTACTTGCCCATTTTTTGTGTTACCAGATCCTATGAAATGTATTATGATCCCCATTTCCAAAATAAAGAGACTAATGTTCTTTGATGTTTAAAAGTTTTGCCCATGCTTATAAGGCTAATAACTCAAAAAATGAAACCCAGATCTTAGAACCATTGACTATTTACTGGTCTAGGATTCATTTAGGATTTGGATTAAGACACCTTTTCCTCTGGCAGGACTTTCTGTCCACCTAAGTGTGGATAAGGTAAACATCTCTGGGCTACAAAAAGTACCTTATAACAGCCTTGCTCTCATCACATTGACTTGTGATGAATTATTTCCTTGACTATATTTTCTACTGGAGTAGGAGCTCCATGAGAGAAGTGGCTTGTTTACCATTGTAACATCAACACATGGGGCCTGGCACATGGTAAATGTTCTTTAAATCTTTGTGAAGAGAACTGAATTCCAATACTTATTTTTCCAAAACAAGAAAGTCAGTAAAATCTTGGCTTCTAGATTGACATACTCCAAACCCGGATAGAATGGGTGTCTTCCAAGAAGAGCAAGTTACTGGTGCTGTCCTCTTAAGTATCTTATAGCAAATGCCCAAGAAAGAAGACTGAAAAATTCTTTTTAACACTGACAATTGTTCTGCTTTGGGAACTGGCCTTGTTTCATTTTCATTTGAAGGGCATTTCTGCCAAGTTGCTAATTAAAGCTGGTAAAGAAATGAGAGATCGCCGAAGTTCTCTGAACACATAGAACACTTTCCTGCTTTTCACTCATCAATGCCCACAAGTTTGCAGAAGAGGAATGTGTATATTTAACTCACTAGAAAAGCTATATCTGTTCCCCAAACCACCCATTCTCTGCCAGGCAGATAATTGTTATGATGAGGTTGGCAGAAGCGCCAGATGATGTCTTATCATCCCCCATGGAAAAAGAGTGAACATTAAGTGAAGATAAACAATGAAAAGATCCATTTAAAACCCATAACCTGTGCAATTCAAAATTGGAAGTGGGACTTAGGACCTCACTCCCCTTTGGAAATTTGTAAATTCTACCTCCACTTCTGTGAGATTCTCCATTGCGACCAGCACAGCCAGAGTTGGCTGGACTCCTAGGTGCAATGCATAGTCCATCTGTTTGGTGTGAGCTTGGATAATGAGTTGTGTGCATGGGACAGATTCCAGTTGAATTTGAATTGCCTAAATACTTTGAAGATGTGGTTGTAAGTCCTGAATTCAATGAGCCCTAAGAGTTAAGGAGTCCCACTGTAGGCCATTCCAACCCCAACTTTTTCAGTCCACACACAACAGTGGTTCAGAAAGATATACTCTGCTATAAGACTGGAAAATCTAGTTTAGCATGATTCCTGGATTATAGTAGGTATTTAATAACCATTTCTTTAATAATAGTAGCATGCCTTTAGTACTTCTATGCATCAGGTGATAGACTAAGTACTTCCCTTCCTTTCCTTCCTCACTTTTCCCTTTTCTTCCTCCCATCCAGTCCTCCCTTCTTCTTTCCTTCCTCCCTCCTTCTTTACTTATTTCCCACAAATGTTCATTGAGTTTCCTCTACTATCAGGTACTTTTCTAAGAGCTCTGGCTATAGTAGTGAACAAGTAACATTATGCACCTTGAATTCTAGTTGTATAATTCTATATTAATAATAATCAGGTAAACAAACAACTTCAGATAGTGACGCAAGAAGGAAGGACTACGTTCTTTGAGCGTACGGGGAAAACTTCTCTATGGGAGATGTATTTGAACTGACATTCTTTTAATGGGGGCAGTTTTCCAGGAAGATGATTATTCCAATATAAATGTCCCATATGAACCAGACTTGTTTGTGAAATTAAAAAAAAAAAAGACAGCATCTCTGGAGCAAGATGCATAATGGGAGAGAGTATTTCATGCATGAGGTTGGAGAGGAAAGCAGATGGCAGATCATACAGAGATGCTGTAGGCCCTGGTGAATAAGACTTCAGTGTATTATCAATTTCTTTAGCCAACACAATAACCCTGGGATGTAGGTGTTATTTGTAAGCCCTATTCTCAGACAAGAAAAGTGATATTGACAGAGGTGGCATCAGAGTCACATCACTGGCTAGTCACAAAGTCCATATTTGAACCCAGGCAGCCTGACTCCAGAAATCACTCCACTATATATTGGGTATATATTACCCAATATAAATCCAGACATTATCAACAGCACCTTAGAATTACCTCCTTTCACACATCTGACCACTCGTCCTCTCATGTTCCCATCCCCAACACAGAACAGCAGGTAGTAGCAGAGATATGGGAGTTGGAATCAAAAAGCCTTAGTTTAAAATAGCTTTGACTGGCTATTGACCTGATAAAGTCATCTAATTCCTTAGGGCTTCAGTTTTCTCATCTGTAAAACGACACTACTACTTTCTTCCCACATGTTAGGGTGTTGTGAGACTAAAGTAATACATTTGCTCATGGTAAGTGTCAATGAATTCTTAACTACAAACCAAACCAAAGCAATCTCCTAATACATAGCCCCAATTGCCACAACCAGTCTCTCCTTTCTCCATCCTCCCACACTGCTATCTGGGCTGTAGACCACTATTATTACCACCCAAACTTTCTGAATCAGGCTCTGGAGATGAAGTCATAAAGGTGCATTTTAACACGCTCCCTGACTCTGATGCAAACCAAGAGTTTAGGACCACTGAAATGGACCATAAACCAAGATTCAAGAGGATCTTGGTAGATGTCTCTATCAAATTTGGAAATTGAAACTATATTTGCAAATATACACAGTGTTGGGGTTAAGTGGGATTTTGGATCTTTTCATTGCTATTTTAATGGTATTATAGCCAGAGTTTTTATAGTACATGAATCCTTCCCTGCTACTGCCCATCTTTCATATTTTCTTGCCCTCACAATGTTCCTGTGTAAACTATATGTGAAGAGTAACAGCTAAATGGTATTTAAAGTACAATGTGTAATAACTCTCAGTGCACAACCATGGTAAAGGCTAATCTGATTCACCTGTTTACATACATTCAAGTCCTAACATTTAATTCAGATGTTGACATCTCAATTTGATTCTTCAATAGGCATTTCAAATTTAATATGTGTAAAACCAAACTCATTACCATTCCTCTAAATCTGCTCCTTCAATAACATTTCTCATTTGGGAAATAAGCATATCTATCCTTCCAACTGTTCAGACTTGCAGGGATCAATTTCTCTTCTATTTCCCTCATGGCTGGTAGCAGCAAATCATGTTGATTTTATCTTCAGAACATATCCAAGGTGTGAGTTCTCAACAACCATGCTGCCACCACCATGAACTAAACCATTATCATTTTTTGTCTGAGATTTTGCAAGAGCCACCTGATTGGTTCCTTTGTTTCTGCCTTTGCAATTCCAAAAGTCTATTCTCAATAGAGCAGCCAGAGAACCCTTTAGAAACCCAAGTCGGTATATAGGCTCCCCCCACTATCTAGAAGTAGAGAATTCCTACAAAACCTTTAATAAGGCAAAAACATAAAGCAAAGGTCATATCCCACTTTCCAAATGTTCACACTAACTAGGTGGCTTTGCTTTTAGGAAAGACCTACATTCATACAATAACAGCTTTTCTCATAAAAGCAAAAATTATCTTCGGATTTCCTTCAGTTAGCTAAAATCAGATGCTAAGGTAGGTCTTTCCTAAAAGAGAACTGGTGTAAACCAAACTTTCAGAAAGCAGGAATACCTGTTTCTATGGTAGGCTGTATAATACCCCCCAGTATGCCCATGTCCTAATCATCAGAACCTATGACCATTATCATATATAGTAAAAAGAGATGTTGCAGATATGAATTCATTAAGGATTTTGAGCTGAGGAGATACTCTTGGATTTTGCGGGGGGGATCTGATGTAACTACAATCATCTTTATAAGAGGGTACTGGAATAGTCAGAGTCAGGGAAGAAGGCAATATGATAATGCAAACAGAGACTGGAGCCATGAGCTTTGAAAATGAAGGAAGGGGCCACAAACAAAGGCATACAGGGGACTACTAACCCTTGAAAAACTACTCACAAACTACAAAAGGAACCATCCTTGCCAATACCTTGACCGTAGTCCAGTAAAACTGATTTTGGAATTCTGACTTCCAAAGTTGCAAAAGAATAAATTTGTTGTTTAAAGCTATTGAATTAATATTAATTTGTAACAGCACTAATAGGAAACTAATATACCTCTTCTTTATTCCTCCTAATCCTGAGTAAAATCAAAAGTCAACACAATGACCTACAAGCCCTCAAGCAATCTGCTCCCCACCATCCACCTCATAACTCTGAATTCATCTCCTATCATTCTTCCTTCTGCTCACTCAGTTCCAGTCACTTGGCCACCTTACTGCTCCTCAGACACCCAGGCATGCCCCCTGTTCTTTGCCTTTGCTCCTTTCCTTACCTGGAATGCCTCATCCCACCCACCCCCACCCCCAAAGAATCACATGATTGAATTTTTGCTTTCTTGGGTGTTATTCAGCTGTCACCTTCTCATTGAGGGCTTTCTGACCATTCTATTTGAAATTAGAACAGTTATTTTCACCCCTCCATTCCCTATTCCACTTGGGTGTTTTAATGGTATCCAAAGTGCTTATCATCATCTGAATAGCTTTAGGTTTTACTTATTAAAAGAAGGTAAGATCTGGGCACCTGGGTGGCTCAGTTGGTTAAGCATCTGACTTTGGCTCAGGTCATGATCTCACGGTTTGTGGATTTGAGCCCCGCATTGGGCTCTGTGCTGACAGCTCAGAGCCTGCAGCCTGCTTCAAATTCTGTCTCCCTCTCTTTCTGCCCCTCCCCTGATTGCACTCGGTCTCTCTCATTCAAAAATAAATAAACATAAAAAATTTTTAAAAAGGAAGGTAAGATCTATTTTTCTGTGCTTTGTACATGGCTAATGCCCACCACCCACCATGATGCTTGCACATAGTAGGTGCTCAAAATAGTTTTGTTAATGAGAAGGAACTGAAATGAATAAAATTCTAAGCCAGCACAATGTCCAGCATGATTTGACATGCAGGCAGAGAGTGATGGCTAGGCTCCAAGGAGAACTCTGACTCAGCTAAGTGAAAGTTTTCTGAAGTTTAGGAAGAGGAGAGGCAGCTGACAAGTCCTGCCGAGGAAAGTCCTCATTTGACTTACTAACCAAGCTGTGTGTAGTGGAAAGCATGGAGAGAGGGATAGAACACAGGTTAAGATCTCTAATCCATTAATATTCATGGCACAATTACTTCTTGATTTCTGACCAATTATATTAGCAGTTTTCCCCCTTCCCTTGAAAGGAGACCTGGAAAATGGTGCATAGAAAAGGGAGTTAAATTTTCTTTTCCCTGTATTGGGTTATTTTAAAACTCTTCAGAAAGTCTCAAGGAAATGATTTAATGAGGAACCCACAAACTTCCAGACTTTTAATGACAAAAGATGATCTTTGAGCAAAGTTTAGCTTCCTTTTCAGCATAAGGATGTATTCTATGCAAATTAAAATATCCTCAGCAGTCATCCATTAGTAATGGCATGATAAACTCCATTACACACACACATCACACCGTACAGTGCAAGGGAAATTGATACCTTTGGGACCTAAACCATGGATAGGATCCAAAGAAAAAGCCTGGCCAGAGCAGCTGCAGGGATGTTAAACAGTCTAGCTTATCTTTCAGTTCTAAAGTAGTTGCCTTGAAGCTCTGAGTCCTCATCAAGGAGGGGTAGGAGAAAGTGCTGTTATGCTAAATTAGCGATGCTGGCTGAGGGTGTAGGAAAGCCCCACAAGTCACAATCTTGCTTGCTTTGTGTTAGAGAAGACATTTGAGGGATCAGGATTTGCAAAACAAACTAATGGGAACCACTGTGTATTTTGCATCCCTTTCTCTTCCATGGATTGCCACTCTTGACTAATACCCTGTTAAGAAGAGAGAAAGCAAGTTATAGTGAAGTTAAGGGATGTGGTTGAACCTATACATTAACGTATGAAAGGGCAAAAGGACCCAAGGTTTACAGCAACTCTGGTTATCATTAGTGACTGCATGTGACATATTGAAGGATGGGCACTTACAGAACAGTACTTTGTGTGGAGCTTCCATGAATGAACAAAAACCTATTCTCCTCATCCTGATCTATCATTTCTCACCACATGTGCTATTTATCAGAAAATTGGTTCACTAGTCACCAAATATGTGATGGTTATTGATAAGACAAGAAGACAAAACTAAAAGGAAAAAGGAAATCAGGCATCTAGAAAATTACCCTGCCACTAATCTTCATTATTGTAGTGGATTGCCCAATCCATTCTTGAAGTGGCTCTTGAAGTTGGCTTTGAGTCAGCCTCCTTTGGAGACCTGCTGATTGTGTTTCAAATATGGATTTGACATGTAGCAGATGAGGATTTTTCAAACACATGTTCAGTTAAGAGGGAGGTCACAGCTTAAGTGAAATCAACACAGGTTCTTGGCCTGGCTTAGATTGGAGGACCCAGTGCATAAAATCTACCTGGAGGGTCATGCAGATACACCTGGGGAACAACCTTATATCTTTCCATCAACCTCTAGATCTTAAGAGGTCTCTTGTCATGGGGACCTTTCCTCAGGTGCTCCCATGATCTGTCAGGGTTTTGGTCTTTTCTGGCAATTTTCAAGGATGTTTCTATCATCCTCTCTCATCATTTCCCTTCCCTGAAATTATCTTGTGGATAATCCTGGCAGCTGATCTCACACAATATTGCTCTGGTAGTTGCTTTTGGTGGTAGAATCTTTTCCTGCAGCTTTTACTCCTGATGGTGGGGAGAGTGTATGCCAGGTGACCAGGCAGAGCAGATGGCCTCACTTGTCATCTGGTTTCTATTTAAAATCAGGTTCTTCTCTTCTTATAGCATGTATGTCAAAAGTTACTCCTCTTAAGCAATATTTACTAACATTAATTATTCCTAGATTCAGATTTACCCTGAAAGAAACTTTAGATGCTATAAAAATTGTTAACCATATATTTATTTTATAAATGAAAAATATACATGGTGTAGTAAATTCTAAAAACATACAAGAAGCACAAAATAGAAGATAAAGGTGTCTTCTCTCTCTATTTCTCCTAAAGAACACTGATAAGCTTTCTTATGTATCTATCCAGAAATGCATCTCTATTTATTTCTATATCCTTCTATCCTTTTTCTGATTCTGAGAATTGGAGTAATACTCTGTGTACTTGTCTACAATCAGCCTTTTATTTTTAATAATAATTAATCTTTGCTGTGCAGAAGCTTTTTATTCTGATGAAGTCTCAAAGGTTTATTTTTGCTTTTGTTTGTCTTGCCTCAGGAGACATATCTAGAAAGAAGTTGCTGTAGTAGATGTCAAAGAGGTTACTGTCTGCATTCTCCTTTAGGATATTTATGGTTTCAGGTCTCACATTTAGCTCTTTAATCCATTTTGAATTTATTTTTGTGTATGGTATAAGAAAGTGGTCCAGTTTCATCCTGTTGTAAGTTGCCGTCTAGTTTTCCCAATATCATTTGTTGAAGAGACTGTCTTTTTCCTGTTGGATATTCTTTCCCGCTTTGTTGAAGATTAATTGACCAGATAGTTGTGGGTTCATTTCTGGCTTTTCTATTCTGTTCTATTGATCTATGCGTCTATTTTTGTGCCAGTACCATAATGTTTTGATCACTACAGGTTTGAAATATAACTTGAAGTCTGGAATTGTGATGCCTCCAGCTTTGTTTTTCCTTTTTGAGGTTGTTTTGGCTATTCAGAGTCCTTTGTGGTTCTATATAAATTTTAAGATTGTTTGTTCTAGCTCTGTGAAAATGCTGTTGATATTTTTTTTTTTTTTTTTTTTAAATTTTTTTTTTTTATTTTTGGGACAGAGAGAGACAGAGCATGAACGGGGGAGGGGCAGAGAGAGAGGGAGACACAGAATCGGAAACAGGCTCCAGGCTCCGAGCCATCAGCCCAGAGCCTGACGCGGGGCTCGAACTCACAGACCGCGAGATCGTGACCTGGCTGAAGTCGGACGCTCAACCGACTGCGCCACCCAGGTGCCCCTATGCTGTTGATATTTTGATAGAGATTGCATTAAATGTGTAGATTGCTTTGAGTGGTATAAATATTTTAACAACATTTGCTCTTCTACTCATGAGCATGGAATGTTTTCCCATTTCTTTGTGTCATCTTCTATTTTTTTCATTAGTGCTTTATAGTTTTCAGAGTATAAGTCTTTCACTTCTTTGGTTAAGTTTATTCCTAGGTATCTTATTATTTTTGGTGCAATGGTAAGTGGTATTCATTCCTCAATTTCTCTTTCTACTGCTTAATTATTGTATAGCTTCTGCACAGTAAAGGACACAATCAACAAAATTAAAAGTCAACCTATGGAATGGAAGAAGATATTTGCAAATGACATATCTGATAAAGGGCTAGTCAAAATATATAAAGAACTTATAAAACTTAACAACCATAAAATGAGTAATCCAATTAAAAGTGAGCAGAAGATATGAATAGACATTTCTGTAAAGAAGACATACAGATGGACACCAGACATGAAAAGATGCTCAACATCACTGATTATCAGGAAAATACAAATCAAAACTACAATAAGATATTATCTACTAACTGTCAGAATGGCTAAAATTAACAACACAGGAAACAACAGACATTGGTGAGGACTCAAAGAAAAGAGAACCCTCATACACTGTTGGTGGGAATGAAAACCGGTGCAGCCACTCTGGAAAACAGTATAAAAGTTAAAAAAGTTTTAACTCAAAAAGTTAAAAATAAAAATACCCTATGATCTAGAAATCTCACTACTAGGTATTTATCTAAAGAACATAACAATGCTAATTCAAAGCAATAAATGCCCCCCAATGTTTATAGCAGCATTATCTACAAGAGCCAAATTATGGAAATAGCCCAACTGTCCATTGGTTCATAATTGGATAAAAAATATGTGGTATATATATGCAATGGAATGTTACTCCACTATAAAGAAGAATGAAATTTGCCATTTGCAATGATATGGATAGAGCTAGAAAGTATTATGCTAAGCTAAATAAGTCAGAGAAAGACAAATACCATATGACTCCATCACATGTGGAATTTAAGAAAGAAAAAAATGAGCAAAGGGAAAATAAAAAGGGTGGGGATCAAGAAACAAACTCATAACTACAGAGAATAAACTGATGGTTAGCAGAGGGGAGGTAGGTAGAGGGATGGGTAAAAT
This sequence comes from Neofelis nebulosa, assembly GCF_028018385.1. Lineage (NCBI taxonomy): Eukaryota > Metazoa > Chordata > Mammalia > Carnivora > Felidae > Neofelis > Neofelis nebulosa. Next base: position 52,610,035 of record NC_080782.1, read on the forward strand.
TGATGATGGGGATTAAGGAGTGCCCTTGTGATGAGCACTGGGTATTGTATGGAATTGTTGAATCACTATATTGTATACACAAAACTAATATTACACTTTATGTTAACTAACTGGAATTTAAATAAAACTTAAAAAAAGTTCTAGGAACTATAGCATGTACAATTACACATCATTTTGTAGTGCACTAATATAATATTTTTATGTTATTAAATACTCTTAAAAATAAAATAATAATAATCAAAAATAATTTATCTCAGAGATAGTGTTATATAAGCATTCTAATCTCATATTCTAGTCATTTTATTAACAACATGGTATTCCATCACATAAATGTACCAAAATTTAATTCTTTAGGCTCTTAGATGTGCACATCTGGGCTATTTTAGTAACTATCATTATTTTTTTGCTACTAAAAACATTTGAGGTATGAACATCTCTGTAATTGGCTCACTTCTGCACATATGTAATAGTTTTTAAATGACTTTGCTCTCCTATAATTCTTTAGTATCTTACCCTGTTTTATTTTCTTCATAGCATTTGTTTTCTAAGCTAACTCATTTATTTCTACTTACATCCTCTTCCCTCAAATTAGAATATTGACGTATCATAAGATGAGGCAGCACTGTCTTATTCATCTCTTTATTACTAGTACCCAGAATCGTGTATGGGACACAGTGGGTGCTCAATAAATATCTGTTGAATTAAAAAGCAATGAGCCACAACATCTCCTATAGAATGAATTTGGCTGCATGTGACAGAAAACTACAATGCAAATTGGCTTAAACAAAAAGGAAATTGGCTTAAACAAAAAGGAAATTGGCTTTCTCACAAAACTGGAAGTCTAGCAATTTGACAGGTTCCAGGCATTTTTGATCAGTGCCTTAATACAGTCATTGAAGACTCAAATTCTTCCCATCTTTTTATTTTGTCATTTTCAACATGAGCTTTATTTTATGGATGGTTGTGTGATCAAAGATGGTTGCAGGACTTGTGGACCCCATCTCCAGATGTGATAATGTCCAAAGGAAAAAGGTGGACTATCTCTTTCTGTATTTCTTTCCTAGAAATAATAAATCCTTTAGAAGTTCCCACAGGCTGTCCTCCAGTATTTTATTAGCCAGATTGGTCACGTGCACATTTCAGAGTCAGTCATAAGCACAGGATGTGGCATTACCTGGCTTGGCCTAGACTAATCACCTGGAGTGGAACTGAGATAGTGGAGTAATGCATAAAAGTCCACAATACTTGAGCTCTGGAGTCAAGCTAACAGTCCTGGCATTCTGGGGTTCTAAACCTGACCGTGGGTAAGGTAGCAGTTAGTTATACAATATAAATGGGACCAAACTAGGAGGTAGAAGGTTGGAACTACTAGGGATTTAAGGAACTAAACTGTTCTGTAATCACAGAATACGTTTGCTGTGATGGAGACAGAGATACATATTTTCAGACTAGGTTTCTTCAGGGGATAACTTTCTATGTCTGGATTTAGACATAGCTGTGACTAAAGTTGGTGGCTAGTTTTAAGGTGATGTGTGCATTTTTATTTGAACAGTCACCCACAGATGTCAGAGCTGCAATAGAATACTTTACAAAGGTGTGGGCATGGTTTTCTCTGTAGACCATGGCAGCTCACCCAAAAACCAAGATAGTATTGATTCAAAACATATTGCAGAAACAAACCATGCTCATCATTTCCACTCCTACAAATTTAGTTGAAACCCCCTTCATCTCTTGCCTGGACTACTCCTGCCTGGTGTTGTGCCTTCCATAAGTTATCAGTTTTCACACAGCAGCCAAGCAGGATTTTAAAAACAAAATCAGGGATCCTGGGAAGATGGCGGCATAGGAGGACACTGGGCTCACCACGCGTCCTGCTGATCACTTAGATTCCACCCACACCTGCCGAAATAACCCAGAAAACCGCCAGAAGACTAGCAGAATGGAGTCTCTGGAGCCAAGCGCAGAGGAGAAGCCCACAGAAGAGGGTCGGAAGGGCGGCTAGTCGGTGCGCGCTCCACGGACTAGAGGGAGGGAGCCGGGGTGGAGGGGTGGCCTGCTGGCCAAGCAGAGCCCCCGAGTCTGGCTTGCAAAAGCAGAGTGGCCGGACAGAGTGTGTTCCGACAGCAAGAGGGACTTGACATCTGGAAGGTTATAAGCTAACAGCTCTGCTCTGAGAACGGGAGGACTGGAGGACAACGGGAGGGAGAGTGGTTGAGCCCCCGGACGACAGAGCTCAGCTTGGCGGGGAACAAAGGAGCTCACCAGCTCCATCTCCCTCGCCCATCCTCCAGCCAAAATCCCAAAGGGAACCAGTTCCTGCCAGGGAACTTGCTTGCTCTGCACAAACACCCAATGCTGTGCTTCTGTGGATCCATCGCTCCAGTGGGTCTGACTCCCTCCCGGTGCTGCAGGATCCCTCCCAAAGCAGATCTCTGAAGGAAAAGCAAGCTGAGCCTGCCCCTCCGGCCCCTGTGCACCTTGCCGATCCACCCTGGCTAATATGCCAGATCCCCAGCACCACAAGCCTGGCAGTGTGCAAGTAGCCCAGATGGGCCACATCACCCCACAGTGAATCCCGCCCCTAGGAGAGGGGAAGAGAAGGCACACACCAGTCTGACTGTGGCCCCAGCGGTGGGCTGGGGGCAGACATCAGGTCTGACTGTGGCCCCGCCCACCAACGCAAGTTATTCAAGACAACACAGGGGAAGTGCCCCACAGTCCCGCACCACTCCAGGCACTATCCAAAATGATGAAACGGAAGAATTCCCCTCAGAAAAACGTCCAGGAAATAACAACAGCTAATGAACTAATCAAAAATGTTTTAAACAATATAACAGAAAGTGAATTTAGAATAATAGTCATAAAATTAATCGCTGGGCTTGAAAACAGTATAAAGGACAGCAGAGAATCTCTTGCTATAGAGATCAAGGGACTAAGGAACAGTCAGGAGAAGCTAAAAAAAGCTATCAATGAGCTGTAAAATAAAATGGAGACAACTACAGCTAGGATTGAAGAGGCAGAGGAGAGAATAGGTGAACTAGAAGATAAAATTATGGAAAAAGAAGAAGCTGAGAAAAAGAGAGATAAAAAAAAAATCCAGGAGTATGAGGGGAAACTTAGAGAACTAAGTGATGCACTGAAGAGAAATAATCTACGCATAATTCATAATCCAGAGGAGGAAGAGAGAGAAAAGTGCTGAAGGTGTACTTGAAGAAATAATAGCTGACAACTTCCCAGATCTGGGGAAGGAAAAAGGCTTTGAAATCCAAGAGGCACAGAGAACTCTCTTCAGACGTAACTTGAATCGATCTTCTGCATGACATATCATAGTGAAACTGGCAAAATGCAAGGATAAAGAGAAAATTCTGAAAGCAGTTAGAGATAAACGTGCTCTAACATATAAAGGGAGACCTATAAGACTCGTGACCTATCTCTCTACTGAAACTTGGCAGGCCAGAAAGGAATGGCAGGAGATCTTCAATGTGATGAACAAAAAAAAAATATGCAGCTGAGAATCCTTTATCCAGCAAGTCTGTCATTTAGAATAGAAGGAGAGATAAAGGTCTTCCCAAACAAACAAAAACTGAAGGAATTCGTCAACACTAAACCAGCTCTACAAGAGATCCTAAGGGGGATCCTGTGAGACAAAGTACCAGAGACATCACTACAAGCATGAAACCTACAGACATCACAATGACTCTAAACCCATATCTTTCTATAATAACACTGAATGTAAATGGATTAAATGCACCAACCAAAAGACATAGGGTATCAGAATGGATAAAAAAAAAAAAAAGACCCATCTATTTGCTGTCTACAAGAGACTCAGTTTAGACCTGAGGACACCTTCAGACTGAGAGTGAGGGGATGGAGAACTATTTATCATGGTACTGGAAGTCAAAAGAAAGCTGGAGTAGCCATACTTCTATCAGACAAACTAGACTTTAAATTAAAAGCTGTAACAAGAGATGAAGAAGGACATTATATAATAATCACAGGGTCTATCCATCAGGAAGAGCTAACAATTATAAATGTCTATGCATAAATACAGGAGCCCCCAAATATATAAAACAATTACTCACAAACATAAGCAACCTTATTGATAAGAATGTGGTAATTGCAGGGGACTTTAACACTCTACTTACAGAAATGGATAGATCATCTAGACACACGGTCAATAAAGAAACAAGGGCCCTGCAGGATACATTGGATCAGATGGACTTGACAGATATATTTAGAACTCTGCATCCCAAAGCAACAGAATAGACTTTCTTCTCGAATGCACATAGAACATTCTCAAGATAGATCACATACTGGGTCACAAAACAGCCCGTCATAAGTATACAAGAATTGAAATCATACCATGCATACTTTCAGACCACAATGCCATGAAGCTTGAAATCAACCACAGGAAAAAGTCTGGAAAACCTCCAAAAGCATGGAGGTTAAAGAACACCCTACTAACGAATGAGTGGGTCAACCAGGCAATTAGAGAAGAAATTAAAAAATATATGGAAACAAATGAAAATGAAAATACAACAATCCAAACGCTTTGGGATTCAACGAAGGCAGTCCTGAGAGGAAAATACATTGCAATCCAGGCCTATCTCAAGAAACAAGAAAAATCCCCAATACAAAATCTAACAGCACACCTAAAGGAAATAGAAGCAGAACAGCAAAGACAGCCTAAATGCAGCAGAAGAAGAGAAATAATAAAGATCAGAGCAGAAATAAACAATATAGAATCTAAAAAAAACTGTAGAGCAGATCAAAGAAACCAAGAGTTGGTTTTTTGAAAAAATAAACAAAATTGACAAACCTCTAGCCAGGCTTCTCAAAAAGAAAAGGGAGATGACCCAAATAGATAAAATCATGAATGAAAATGGAATGATTACAACCAATCCCTCAGAGATACAAGCAATTATCAGGGAATACTATGAAAAATTATATGCCAACAAACTGGACAACCTGGAAGAAATGGACAAATTCCTAAACACCCACACTCTTCCAAAACTCAATCTGGAGGAAACAGAAAGCTTGAACAGACCCATAACCAGCGAAGAAATTGAATCGGTTATCAAAAATCTCCCAACAAATAAGAGTCCAGGACCAGATGGCTTCCCAGGGGAGTTCTACCAGACGTTTAAAACAGAGATAATACCTATACTTCTCAAGCTATTCCAAAAAATAGAAAGGGAAGGAAAACTTCCAGACTCATTATATGAAGCCAGTATTACTTTGATTCCTAAACCAGACAGAGACCCAGTAAAAAAAGAGAACTACAGGCCAATATCCCTGATGAATATGGATGCGAAAATTCTCAATAAGATACTAGCAAATCGAATTCAACAGCACATAAAAAGAATTATTCACCATGATCAAGTGGGATTCATTCCTGGGATGCAGGGCTGGTTCAACATTTGCAAAACAATCAACGTGATACATCACATTAAGAAAAGAAAAGATAAAAACCATATGATCCTGTCAATCGATGCAGAAAAGGCCTTTGACAAAATCCAGCACCCTTTCTTAATAAAAACCCTCGAGAAAGTCGGGATAGAAGGAACATACTTAAACATCATAAAAGCCATGTATGAAAAGCTCACAGCTAACATCATCGTCAATGGGGAAAAACTTAGAGCTTTTTCCTTGAGATCAGGAACACGACAGGGATGCCCACTCTTACCGCTGTTGTTTAACATAGTGTTGGAAGTGCTAGCATCAGCAATCAGACAACAAAAGGAAATCAAAGGCATCAAAATTGGCAAAGATGAATTTAAGCTTTCATTTTTTGCAGATGACATGATATTATACATGGAAAATCTGATAGACTCCACCAGAAGTCTGCTAGAACTGATACGTGAATTTAGCAAAGTTGCAGGATACAAAATCAATGTACAGAAATCAGTTGCATTCTTATACACTAATAATGAAGCAACAGAAAGACAAATAAAGAAACTGATCCCATTCACAATTGCACCAAGGAGCATAAAATACCTAGGAATAAATCTAACCAAAGATGTAAAAGATCTGTATGCTGAAAACTATAGAAAGCTTATGAAGGAAATTGAAGAAGATATAAAGAAATGGAAAAACATTCTGTGCTCATGGATTGGAAGAAGAAATATTGTCAAAATGTCAATACTACCCAAAGCTATCTACACATTCAATGCAATCCCAATCAAAATTGCACCACATTCTTCTCGAAACTAGAACAAGCAATCCTAAAATTCATATGGAACCACAAAAGGCCCCGAATAGCCAAAGTAATTTTGAAGAAGAAGACCAAAGCAGGAGGCATCACAATCCCAGACTTTAGCCTCTACTACAAAGCTGTCATCATCAAGACAGCATGGTATTGGCACAAAAACAGACACATAGACCAATGGAATAGAAGAGAAACCCCAGAATTAGACCCACAAACGTATGACTAACTAATCTTTGAGAAAGCAGGGAAGAACATCCAATGGAAAAAAGACCGTCTCTTTAACAAATGGTGCTGGGAGAACTGGACAGCAACATGCAGAAGATTGAAACTAGACCACTCTCACACCATTCCCAAAAATAAACTCAAAATGGATAAAGGACCTGAATGTGAGACAGGAAACCATCAAAACCCTAGAGGAGAAAGAAGGAAAAGACCTCTCTGACCTCAGCTGTAAGAATTTCTTACTTGACACATCCCCAAAGGCAAGGGAATTAAAAGCAAAAATGAACTACTGGGACCTTATGAAGATAAAAAGCTTCTGCACAGCAAAGGAAACAACCAACAAAACTAAAAGGCAACCAACGGAATGGGAAAAGATATTTGCAAATGACATATCGGACAAAGGGCTAGTATCCAAAATCTATAAAGAGCTCACCAAACTCCACACCCGAAAAACAAATAACCCAGTGAAGAAATGGGCAGAAAACATGAATAGACACTTCTCTAAAGAAGACATCCGGATGGCCAACAGGCACATGAAAAGATGCTCAACGTCTCTCCTCATCAGGGAAATACAAATCAGAACCACACTCAGATATCACCTCACGCCAGTCAGAGTGGCCAAAATGAACAAATCAGGAGACTATAGATGCTGGCGAGGATGTGGAGAAACGGGAACCCTCTTGCACTGTTGGTGGGAATGCAAATTGGTGCAGCCGCTCTGGAAAGCAGTGTGGAGGTTCCTCAGAAAATTAAAAATAGACCTACCCTATGACCCAGCAATAGCACTGCTAGGAATTTACCCAAGGGATACAGGAGTACTGATGCATAGGGGCACTTGTACCCCAATGTTTATAGCAGCACTCTCAACAATAGCCAAATTATGGAAAGAGCCTAAATGTCCATCAACTGATGAATGGATAAAGAAATTGTGGTTTATATACACAATGGAATACTACATGGCAATGAGAAAGAATGAAATATGGCCTTTTGTAGCAACGTGAATGGAACTGGAGAGTGTGATGCTAAGTGAAATAAGCCATACAGAAAAGACAGATACTATATGTGTTCACTCATATGGATCCTGAGAAACTTAACAGAAACCCATGGGGGAGGGGAAGGAAAAAAAAAGAGGTTAGAGGGGAAGAGAGCCAAAGCATAAGAGACTCTTAAAAACTGAGAACAAACTGAGGGTTGATGGGGGGTGGGAGCTAGGGAAGGGTGGGTGATGGGTATGGAGGAGGGCACCTTTTGGTATGAGCACTGGGTGTTGTATGGAAACCAATTTGACAATAAACTTCATATATTGAAAAAAAACCAAAAAACAAAATCAGTCAAGACACCTGGATGGCTCAGTCAATTAAAGGTCTCACTCTTGGTTTCAGCTCAGGTCATGATCTCATGGTTTGTGAAATCAATCCCCACTTCTGGCTCTGTGCCAACAGTATGAAACCTGCTTGTGATTGTCTCTCCCCCTCTCTCTTTGCACCTTCCCCTGCATACATGGGCATGCTCCCTCTCTCAATCAAAATAAATAAAGTTAAAAAAATTTAAATACAAAATAAGTCATCATTCCTTGGCTCAAATGCTCACATAACTTTTCACCTGTCTAAGAGTAAAATGCTCTCCCCTTCCTTATGACCTGGACCTCTCCACCATGAGGTGATATGTCACTGCAATCCCTTCACGGTAGCACTCCAACCCCATGGATGCTGGTCTTTTCCCTTGAACATGCCAAGCCATTTTACCATCTGAAGGTCTTTGGGCAGGATTTCTACTTTGTCATATGATTGCCACCTTCAGATTATTCTGGTCGCACCTCTGACATCACATGCTCCATAGGTCATCCCGAACACTATAGTTAAAGTATAGTTTAACTATAGTTACTATAGGCCCATCCCTAGGCCTAGTAACTCTATTCTAATAGTTAATAGTAACTCTATTCTAATAGTTAAAGTATAGTTTAACTATAGTTACTATAGGCCCATCCCTAGGCCTAGTAACTCTATTCTAATAAAACTAGAATATAAAAATAAGGTAGAGGATGGCATCGATAAGAAATGAAAAGAATTGAACTAGAAAGGCACCAATTAGAGAATGGAAAATCATAAACATGGTTGGACAAAGTAATTTTACAAGTGGCCAGCAAAGTAAATTCTCAGCAGACTCTTCTACTACAAGTATTTCTGAGATATGGAGAACTACAGACAAAAAAAATCTCCTTTTTCCTTGTTCTTCTTTACTCTTCATAGTTGGTTTGAAAATTTGATTTTAACATACACATGGTTCTCCATAATATATCTTTTCTACTTTATCTCTCTACAATCACTCCTGATCTTTTATGGAGGAGGCCACTTTGGTCTCTTCCTCATAAAGACTTTGTACTTTGCTCAGGCTGCCATAAGAAAACACCACAGACTGGGTGGCTTTATCAACAGAATTTTTTCTCTCACAGTTCTTAAGTCCACAAGTCCAAGATCAAGATTCTGGCAAGTTTGGTTTCTCCTGAGGCCTGTTTCCTTGGCTTGCAGATGCTCACCTTTTCACTGGGCCCTCACATGGCCTTTCCACTGGTGCCTCTTCTTTCTGTAAGGACACCACTCATATCTGATCAGGGCCCTACCTTAATGACCTCATTTTAACTTAATCCTCTCTTTAAAGTCCCTATCCCTAAATACAGTAACATTCCAAGGTACTGGGGGTTAAGACTTCAACATAGGAATTTTGGGGACACAGCTCAGCTCATAACACTATCTCACAGACTTTGTTCAAATGATTTCTTGGAATGCCATCTCTCCTTACCTATCTTTCAAAATCCTATGCATCCTTTAATTCCATCTTAAAAGCCCCTTCCTCCTTCCCTTTCCTTTATCACCCGTCCCTATGTAACTGGCTTTTCTTTTAATTGAAGAAGTAACATTTGCATATTGTATAATAATAAAAGCACAAAAGTGCTATTGTGTAAATGATAATAATGTTTAATACCCACAACCCTGTTCAGAGTGTTCCTGTGCAAGCAAAGATTAATACTAGTTTTGAAGACTCTTGTCTGACCCACAACACCATTAAGCCACATTGTCTAGAGAGAGGCAGTAATTCTGAACAAGAGATGGACAAAGACATCCTAGCCTGTTGCATATACTCTAATGCAAGGACTTTTCCCATTCCTGATGACTAGGAGGGCTCCCTGCCTAGGCAGTGGTCCACAGAGAAGCCTTAGGCTTTATGAATCGCATAGCCTTGGATTTCAATCACAACATTAGAATGAACTAATTGTGTACTTTGGACAAATTGTTTCACCACTTTGGGTCTCTGTTTACTTGCCTATGAAATAGAGACAATAGTTATGCTTTCTCCAGAGAGCCATAAGATGAAAGAGGTTGCTTGTGAAATGCCATGAGAATGGCATCCAATAGTGCTGAGGATAGGTTTTTCCTTTTTGTTGCCCTCTGGGTCTCTTCACAACTCTGCAACTATTTCCTCACTCATGGAGCTACTTTGATCTCAGCCTGTCCTGAGGCTCCTTTGAGGTCGGAGTAGGCAGGGGGTGGAGGCCCATGTGGGTGCAGCTCTATATATCTCTGAAGATCCACTAATTCTAACTCAATGCCTATTTAGGCGATTAATAAACATTAACTGAAATTTAAAACAGGAACTATCTGGCACACAAAAGGCAAAGCATCATGTTTTGCTGTAGAAAGACTCAGTGAGTAACCCAGTTCTGTCACCTAATTGAAGTGTGGCCTCCAGCAAGTCATTTAAGCCTCTCTCTTCCTCAGGTTCCTTATCTGTAGAATGTGGGTGGCCATCTCTACCTTAAGGGGCTGATGAGAGGAAAACTGAGGGAAGCACCGAACTGTTGCAGGAAGCAGAGTTAAATAGAACTATGATGATCTTTCTTAGTTTTTGTTTTCCCTTTCACATGAAATTCTCCCTTTCAGTACAGTGTCTCTGTTCCTTCTGATTGTATCCCCTTCCTCATATTGATAGCTCACAATAATCAAGGGCAGGGGGAGGGGGAAAGATAAGAAACTAAGGTCTGTGCAAATGTTCTAAGAGTCATTCTTTTCCTAAATTCTGACAGTTTCAAACTGCATTGCTGCAATTTTCTTTTCCACTGTCAGACTGACGTGAATGAATCATCTCTATGGTAATCATTAGAGAAACCGTTACCTGATAATTTACTTAATGATAGAATCCACACTGTTCTGCACATGCCTGTCCTCCTAAAATACAGTCAGCCAGTGAGCAGCAGGACATCCGTCACTTCGTGACCCATTTGGTGTTACTCAGCATCTTCTGTGCAAGTTCTAACTTCAGCATCCTGTTCTCTAGTACCTCATTTGATATTCAGGAACCTTCCATCTGACCTCCCTGAGGGACAAAGCAAAGTCTCTGATCTGATCCCACATCCCCATCTCAAGATCATAGCCTGAGTAGATCTTAATTTAAAGCAGAGAGCAGCCTTGAAGTAGAAGTCAGGGAAGGCCATCAGGCAGGCTTATGGTTGGAATGGGAGTAGGCAGAGATTTAGAAAGAGGGGACTAAATTTGTTCAGGTCAATGGTTCTCAAACATTTTAATCTCAGGACTCCTTTGCACTTATGGAAATTACTGAGGACCCTAAAAAGATTTTGTTTATGTGCATTATGGCTATCAATAGTTATCCTGACTAGAAATTAGAAGTTAAATTTTGTAAATTAAAAAAATAGCAATAATAACATGTTAACATCAGAGAGAATATCAATCTATGTCATGTAGCCTCTGGAAAACTCCATTTTACTCTCAAAAATGAGTGAAAGTAAAAAAGGCAATGATGTTTTAGTACTACTATAAAAATAATTTTGATCTCATAGACCTCCAAAAAGGGTCTTGGGTAAACTTTCAAAGCTATTGGACTAGGCAAGGACATTCGAGATTAGAACCTGAATGTGTATGTGTGTATAATATACATGCATACATATACAAATACATGCATATATATATATATATGCATATATATATGCATGAATATCCATACTCTCCTTTTTCTTTCTTTTTTGGTAATAATAGCACATTAAATGTTTAATGTGAATTAGATATTATGCTAGCTCACAGTTTCTACTTTATTTAATCCCTATAGTACTCATGAGAGAAGATACTATTATTATACCCATTTTATAGATTAAGAAATTAGGCACAGGGAGGTTAAAACTCAAAGTGAGGCCTGATTTCTAAGATGAATATCAGAAAAGGACAAATTATATTTCTAATGCAAATCACCGTGAAAGTATTCTAAAGCATGTAGATAGAAAACAAAGAGACTTAAGTAACACTCTTCTGCAAGCAAACTCCAGGTATGGGTTATTTGGCCTTGAAGGATGACAAGAGTAACTTGCTGGTTGGGTTCTGGAAAGACAGGGAGAGAATGCTGTACTACAGGCTGTCTTGTGCTGTCCACAGCCTTCTCAGAGCTGTGGGACTCCTGTACATACTGCTGAGTACTCTCAGTGAGTTCCTCTCTAGGAATTATTCTCAAAGACAGCATCTAACTCAACATCACACCTCTTCCCCTGGGGCAGCCCAAAGCCAGGACTGGTTAGCAGGTATAGACAAGCCCTTGCCTTAAGGCAGGACAACTCTGCAAAACCATCTAATTCCAGACCTCCCATGGGATCTGAGGAGGCCTTTCTTGCTAGAGCATTATTGCTCATTACCTCCCTTTGCCAGCCCCTCTTCTCTCACTTGCCTGCAGGTATTGATCCTGAGGGCACTTCTCAATCAACATCTTGCAGCCAAGTCTCCCTATCTGTTTCCCAGGGGAACCAACCTAACACAGATTCCAAAACCTCCACCATTCAATACAGTTCACTCCAATTTCTCTTAAATATTAGGGCTCCATATATTTAATATTAAGTCTCTTTAAGCTCAACAACAAGTGGGACCAGTCCTGGCTTATGTTTATCCTGTCTTCCAGTATTCCATGTTGATCTCTTCCCATTTTGAGAGTTCTTCCTCCTACTGAATTGAAATCAGCCTGCCTGGTGTCCATCCATCTTCTTGTTTTCCATGTGGAATTTCCAAGTTTGATTCATTCATTCTTCCATGATGGCTGTCTACATTACTTTATGGGTGGAGTTTTTAAAACTGGATCCATGAGGACCTCACCATAGTCAGAGAACTAGACCAGATGACATTTTAGGTGTTTTCTGGTCCTGAGGTTTTCTGATTCCAGAAAGTTTTTTTCTGGTAGGGGGTTCGTGATAAAATGTCTCCCCTTTCTAACCTCCACTTTCCATGTAGACTTAGATGCCCCAGCCTATAAAAAGGAGTAGCAAAACAAACTTCCTTCTAATTCTTCTTTTGTTTTACATTATAGTAAAATGAGAGTGAAGATTTGGGTCCCCTTAGCTCCATGGTTTTCAATTTGACCCCATGTATATTCTTTTTTATGAACTTAGTTTTGCACAATCTCATCTTCCTTGCTGTGCTCTGGAGGTAGGACAATTGTAAGTGTTATTTTTAATCATGTAGCACTCACAGAGATAATGATATTGATTAAAATGTGAGCCTAAGGTAATTCTCTTGGAGAGGAATACATGGAAGAAGTGTGTTTTGCCTCCAAGTTTCCACCAGGTGGCATTTTATTAAAGTAGTATTGCTATTGTGCTTATTAGTGGTAATTGCTCAAGCTATTATTCTTAAAGGGATAGTAGTAAGTTCCTTGAAAATTTAAATGACAATTTTCCATGAGTAATTATAGTGAGGATTCTAAAACAAAAGCTTGTCATATTTTTAAAGATAAAATATCCACGTGCATGCTTACTAAATCTAGCTTAATCTGAAAAGAGACAAAATGTCTAAAGAGGTGAAGGGGATTAAGAGGTACAAACTTCTAGTTATAAAATAAATGTGACAGAGATGGAGAATATAGTTAATAGTATTGTTATGTTGCATGGTGACAGACTACACTTATCTTGGTGAGCATTGCATAATGTATAAAATTATAGAATTGTCAATTCACTGTTGTACAAGTGAAACTAATATAACATTGTATGTAAACTATACTTCAATAAAAAAAAGGCAAAGCAAAACAAAAAGATTTCTAACGTGGGCTTTGACGCTAATTTATTGTATGGCTTTGTGAAGTCACTTTCCCTCTCTGGGCTAATTTCTTTTTTGAAATGAGAAAGCAAAAACAAATAGACAGTCTTCTAAGATCTCTTTACTTCTAATACTTATAATTCTATTTCTTTTAATAATGTATTTAAATTATAAGTTTCCTAATACCCTCATTGCTGACTTTGTAATAAAGACAAAATTTAACCACTGATTTGTTCATAAGATAACTTTATATGAAATTTTATTATGATTTTGGACTATACTGACTTTTATTGTTTTAGAGGGTCTGTGAAAGGCATTTCATCTCATACTAAGTCTCAGAATCTTTTATTTCAAGCCAAACAACTTCAGTGGCTGACAACCTCTTTTCTATCCGTTCAAGGTATTATTGTGGAATCAGTTTCTTTGAAACCTAGAGGAACTCATCTGGGAGAGCAAGAGAGGTCTTCACAGATAATTATCAACATTAGACAGGTGACAAGCCCTCAATTCTCCTGTCCAGTTCTGCCAAAATAAAATAAAATAAAATAAAATAAAATAAAAAAAAATAAAATAACTTCTTTAAATTTTCTATTTTCCAGATTGTTTTTACTGAACTACAAAAGATCCTACTGAACAGAGGGTTATACTACTTTACAGTGTCACAGAATTTTTTCCTATCTTTCAATCTTGAAGCCTTCAAAAAACCACACAAAAACAAAAACAAAAAAACCCAGGAGGAATTGTGCCTTCAGAGCCCAAGCTCCTCTGGGCATAGGGATTTGGGCTCAGGGGAAGGCAGCATTAACTCTTGAGGGCCGTTATTACTCTAATGTGACATTCAATGAGGCTGGATTAATTAATTCTGTGGTTTGAAATCTCCCTCACCTTCACTGCTCTCCTCACCCCAAATTCACAGAACCTACGTCTACCTGGCTCCATGTTCTTCAAAGGTTGTTTCATGAATAAGAGCCACTGTATGAAAAAGAAATGGCTCTTTCATCAAAGAAGTTTTAGAAAGGCTGCAAAGAATACTTCTCTGAAATCGCCACAGTGCACATTAGCATTCTCTGGGAATTGCTACAGGAAGAGAATCTATTTGTATAACCCATTGTCTTGCACACCTATGGAATGCTTTGGGGGATATAGCTCTAACTTAATCATTTTATTTTTTTAGGTAATGAAGAAACAGAGTTTAGTCAAGAATAAAGTCAGGAATTTAGTCACAATAAAAATGTAGGGGGATAATTGGGCTCAAAACCCTGTATTTATTAAGTTAAGCCCTGTTTTCCCCCCATACATTCTAATTGCAGATCCAAATTGAGAACACCTTCTATAATTTTACTAAGTGTAATATGGATTATACACATTTTAAAACAAAAATGGACCTCGTCAATGCTGCTTAATATATTGCTAATGAGCAAAGCGAGTATCAGTGATATTGTGATCTTCTCAAGGCCATACAACTAAGTAGGAATGGAACTAGGGATGAGATGAATTTGCTCCATGTTTGGCATGGGATAGTATCTATGATCATGCCATCTGTCTACTTTAACCCATACCTTTGAATTAAGAATGAAGATTACATCTAAGTTATTCTATACATATGTCATTGTCAGCAATTAACAACTTCAGCTAAAAAGGATTGCTGTTTTTCCTTCAGCAGAGGAATGTGACAACAGGACAGACAAGTTTTGACTAGGAAGAACCAATAAAAACAAGGATAAAAAATGCCAAATACATAACTGTGAACACAATCTCCCCTTCTTTAAAGTTTGACTTAGACTAGTTTTGTAAGAAATGTGTTATTAATAGATTTTTAAAATCCAATTCCAGCTGTGAGTAGTAGTGACAAAAAGCCCCAATATTAAAGATACTAACAATCATACAAATACAGATAGATACCAGTTACTACGTGTTTATGCAGTGCCAGGCACTGTGTTAAGGACTTATATACACTGAACCTCCCAGTGCCTCTACGAGGTAAGTATGGACATTTTATGGATGATCAAACTGAAGGTCAGAGAGGTTAAGAGATTAGCAAAAGGTCACACAGTAGCAAGTGGTAGAATAAAGATTTGACCCTATGAAGTTAGTTTTTATAGCCAGTGTTCTTAAATATTTTACAATATTTGAAAATAAAATCTGAAAAGTATGGTATTAGACATGTCTTCCTCCTCTGAATGTCCCCTTGCCAAGCAGGAATCATGAAGTCCCTTTTCTTACACACATTTCTGATAGTGGGTTCATTGCTGGCCCCTCCCTAGCTAAGGCTCTGCTGCCTTATCCTCTGACGGCTCTTATAGCATAAACACAGACACTTCTAATTTCATGTGTAATGGAATTACGTGATTTGGAGAAGGAACTGGGATATAGGCAACCTTCCAAACTCTGGAAAGTTTGCCAAAGAAAATGATGATGTGAATAGGATGACCTTAAGTGTAGTCTGAGTAAGAAAACTAGTCTAAAATAAGTTGGCAGATTTCCAAAATGTGCTTATTGACAAGATGCCAGTCCATCTAAACATACTCTGTAATAACCTTTGTTTGCTTTCCCTTATAACCAAGTTTATAGTAGTGACATCCTTGGTTTTGGAGAATGAACAACCTTCATTGAATGGCTGCTTCCACGACTCTGGGAAGGCTGAATTATCACCTAGACTTCCAGGAGTTCCAAGGGCTGGCTTCCTCTTGCTGACTTATCTCTTACTCCTGCAGCTCTGGTGGTGTTGGCCCATTTTCTTGTTTCCAGGGAAATAAAGCTACTTCGTTTTTGTAAGTCAGATCACTTTACTGAAAATTTGAAGTGTCACAGGGAAAGCGTACATGTGTCCTGCAAAGTTTTCTGCCATCTTTGCCCTCCCCTTCTCTCCCTTCCTATGCTTCTCCCTATTCCCTTTTACCCTGTTCGGAACAAATTCCCCTTCATGTCACTAGCAGGAGGCTCTGACCTTCTCTGAAGGCTCCTTGTAGGCTGAAATGCAATTCCCACAGCCACTCAATGACCTCAAGAGAGGCACTAAGGAGATTCTTCCAAGAAATGTGCTTTTTTCCTTAGGAGAAATTCTGTAACATACTATTAAGAATAGAGTTTTCTCCACTTGTTATAACCAACCACTTGTGCTTGAAAATAGCAAAACTGTGTCTCTTGTTTCAAATGCAGTCAACCTTTCTTCCTGGGTGTTTAATACTTACAGTTCACTAAGAATACAGTTCTACCTGTTGAAAATACTATGCCTCTAAATCATCTATTAAATCATGTCTCCTCATCCTCTTTGTATAAGCCAAGTAGGGACAATGTGGTTAAATGTGCTCTAAAAATAAACAAAATTGAGGTGTAGGAAGGTGAAATGATCAGTCAAAACTCAACCTCTACATAGCTACACCAACACCCCTGTTCTTCCTTGATGTACTCTGATACACATCCTCCAAAATATAGTTTAGAGGATCACCAGTTAAACCAGTATGCACACACTATGCAAGCTCTGTAGTTCAGTTCTGGGGCTGGAGGCCACCACAAAGAGAAAGAAAAAAAAACAGGGACAAAGAAAATTTCCACTATCATTGCTCTTCCAAGAGCTTTGGTGAAATCATCTGGGAGCAGCTTTTGTCTACCCTGAAGAAGGAATGTGCTTTTATATTTAATTAGATCGTTATTAAAGTTTAAACAGCTTCCTTTTGCTCTTGGGTCAAAAATCCAAGCTCCTGAACAAGGTCCTGAGTGATCTGCCCTGTCTCTCTTTTATCCTCAGCTTATTTACCTTTTTCCTCCTTCAATCTGCTTCAGCCACCTAGCCTCTTTGTAGTTCTTCAAATGAGCCATGCCATCTTCCGTCCCAGAGTTCTCCCATGCTTTTCTCCCTGCCTAAAATTATCCACCCCCCACTTCCCACCTGCTACCTTTCCACCTGGTCCATGTTTTCTGGTTCTATAATTTCTGCTTATTTCCTCTTTTGAAAATCCCTTCCACTACCCTGTATTGAAGAGCCTGCCCTCATTTTCCCCTATATATTGACATTATTTCTTATGGTCTGTAGTCCCCACAAACCTTATTAGGCTCTGAGGGCTATGCTTTGTGTAGTTCCAGGCACATAATAAGCTTTCAATAAATAATGAATGTTTGAATGAATGAATGAGCAAGACAGGATGGTTGAGTGTTCTTTTCTGTCTGTGCGCCACTCATGTATTTGCCCATTTTACAAATGCTTATGGGGCCTCCCCCACCTTGTGTGTGTATGAAAGGGACCAAGGATTCAATGTGTCATAGGCCCTGCCATCTGACACGACTGAGTAGGAAGCTCTCTGGGAGGCAGTTGTGGAACACAGTAACAGAGCAAAGACTTTGTTTCTGCCAAACCTTCTTATCTACAACCTTCCAGAATCTCCTTAAGGCTGCCCAACATGTTCCATGCCCAATACATCATGATGGCCCTTTAAGCTGCCAGGTCAGCTGTATTAAAATAAGCATGACTCCTCAGTCCTGCTGCAGTTCCAGGGATTTCTAGGCTTTGGTTTTGCAATTGCTGAAAGAACTGCAAGGACTCTTGGGATTAGTAGCTGTATTTAATCTGTTTGTTGATCATGAATTGAGAAAGGAAGTTTTGCTACTTCCTCCTAAAAGGGAAAACATTTTAAAATTACACATTAGAGTGCTTATCCCAATTCCCCTCAACTTCCAGAGCTCACACAGGCCTAACTCCTCCCTGAGCTAACCTGGCCTACTGTTCATATTCTGTATTCATTCTCTTTATCTCTCATTCTGTCACCTAATCATGTAAACTTACATAGTATTACATAATAGTGTTGTATTATTATTTAGCTATTTGAGGGATGTGTGTATTTTCTGTCCCCCTATGAAGTCTCTTGGGGACAAGAACATGTGTTCTTCCTTTATAAATGCCATAGCACTTAGCATGGTCATAGGTAATTCTCAGGAGGTCAAGGATGGATATCCCATAACAGTATGTCACATATTGGGTTCTCCAGAAGCAGACACTAAGATGAAATTTGGCTTGCGGGATATTTATCAGGTATCAAAACATGTGGAAGGAAGTTAGGAGAAGAAGGACTGAGAAGATGGAGACGTCCAACTGGGAGGCCAACCCAACACAGCCTCAGCTCACACCACAGAATTCTTCCACAAAACACCAAAATGACAAGGTCTTTATAGCCTCCAGCCCCTACCTTGATCAGTCATCATATGTGAGGCTCCCCCATAGTGGCATGCCCTTGGGTGGCTTTCTCCCATAGAAACAAGGCTTGGAGAAGCTGACAGCTGAGGCTGCCTGATGACAAGTGAGGTAACAAGTCCTTCCATGAATAGGAAGCTGGGTGGCACATCTTGTCCACCATAAAGTAGGTGGCACTACTCAACAAAAGCCTTGTGAGATTAAAATTTGATAAATACCTATGGGACTGAATTCCATTGGCCAGACCTGTGGTTAAGCTAAAAGACCAACATATGAATCCAGACTCTACCTGTTAAGGGAAAAATAGTGATGACATCTTGGTGTGGGGATGATATGGGACAGCTGATGCATCCCCCAGAAGTTAAAAGGGTGCTAGACACATAGAAAGACTGACATGTCTCAAATTCATCCAGGACCAGTCCTTTCTATAGACAGTTCCCATGCAGTGAGTTCCGAAGTGCTCCCCACCCAACCATATTTCCCTAACAATGCCTGAAATCTCTCCCATTTTACTGCACATGACAACATGATATCATCTGCCTTATATAAAAGCCTATGAATTAGCAACAGCTGCTCCTTATTGAAAGCCAACAATGTACTAGGTATTTTACATATCTATTTATTAATGTGTGTGGGATTATAAACCAGGTCCTGTGCTAAGCACTTTTTTTGGATCATCTCATTTAATCATAATATTATAATATTGATTCTATTTACATTGTATATTCTTTTATCCTTATTTTGCAGATAGGGAAATTGAAGTTTAACCAGGGGAAACAACTTGCCCAAGGTCACAAGCTAGTAGGTTGAAGAACTAGAATTTAATCCAAGCAGTCTGATTCTAGGGAGATTTTAAGTTTTCCTTACAAGGACACCACTTTCCACTAAAGATTCTTGCTTATTTTTTGAAGTTTCTCTTCATAAGTCCCTTAAGGTTTCAGGACCACAGGGAGTTGCCTCCAAGGCTTTAGAGGGTAGAAACTATTCTACTTAATAATAGCAAGGTAAGAAATTCAAGTTCCCCAGGAAGTAAATGAGAGAGGCCAGGCAGATTGGTCCCTGTGTGGAGGAAGAATCAGAAAGTACCCCTGCCCCCGTCATACCTATAGCAGCTCAGTAGAAAGTCTTTAGGGGAAAAAAAGGAGGAATGAAAGTAAAAAAAAAAAAAAAACATGTACATAATATAAAGTTCTTCCTCATTCTTATAAAAGCTGGAGTAAAGGGGCACCTGGGTGGCTTAGTCACTTGAGCCTCCAACTTTTGGTTTCAGCTCTGGTATCTCATGGTTTGTGAGATCCAGCCCCAACTCAGGCTCCACATTGAGCATGGAAACTGCTTGGGATTCTCTCTCTCTTCCTCACTCTCTGCCTCTTCCCCAACATGTGCGTGTACACGTGTGTGTGTGCATGCATGAGTGTGCTCTCCCTCTGCCCCCCTCTCAAAATAAATAAATAAACTTAAAAAAAAAAGCTGCAGTCAATTCGGCAAGACACTTGTGTGAGTGGGTTCTTTACAGAACTTGAAGAGGTGTTGAGATCAGCATTCAAGTGGGTGCTGGGTGATTATGGAGACAATCTCTTGAGACAAAGGATCCCCAGGACAAGAAGGTCAAGAGGATAACTGATAAGTGAGTTTCCCTTTCATTTAAAACATCTCATCAGACAAGTTGATGTTTCCATCTTAGGGCTGGAGAGATAGTGACTGTAAGACATTAGCTTGCTGAATGTCATACAGAGAATAATGACAAACCAGGGGTCATGACAAACCAGGTTCTATAGTCTGAATTTTTTTTCTATTACCTTAAACTCTCATCAGAAGAGGTCAGGAGACATACTAAAACAAACAAAAACCTGTTAATATTTTGATTCCTCTCTTAGTCTTTAATTTTAATCTCTTTGAACTGAGTAGAAGAAGCCAAATGAAAAGTGAAAGGCACAAATAAGAATCCTTCTGAGTGACTATGTGCATAATGAGAGAGAGCTCTGATCCCCTATCTTTCCCCATGAGTGACAGTCATCACTGCATAATGAGGTTATAGCTCTTGGAGGAGATTCAAGGAGCCAAGGGATTTTCAGCCTCAGAGAGCTACAGAAGTTATATATCATAACCTCTCAAAGTTGGGGACCCTGTTCCTACCCATGACATCTCTGCAAAGCAGTCATGAAATTTAAAACCACAGAGACTTGAGTGTTGATTCAGCATGCAAGTGCCTAGCCCTCCAAGGAGCAACAGTGTTTATGTAAAAAAAGAAGCTGAAACATGAAAGCTTGCTATCAGCATCACATCAGAAACCCAGCCAGAGCACTCTCCTCTAGTTTTTCCATTTTCGCTGAAATAGGCATGCCCGCCGGAGGGATTGCAGACCTAGATGTCCTCATCTGACCCATAGATGGGTGGGTGGAAAGAAGCAGACCAGCTCAGGCAAATGTTTCAGCTTTGAACATTTACTCCATGCTAGGCTATGTTTCCTCTATTCTCAGGGTACCTAGCACATTAGAGAATAAGAGAAATGAGATACTTGCCCTCATAGGACTCAGTTAAATAGACAAGATGGGTAGGAAGATCTGGAATACAAGACAGAGGAGCAAGGGGGGATTCTTAAACTCGGAAGACAAGACTCTTAGTGACTTAAATTGAGATGCAAGGAGGCTTTGAGGATAAGAAATGGGCAAACTCTTAGAAATTAGAACCAGTCCTTTCCAAACTCATGATTCAGCAGGTAAAGCAGAGAACAGGTATTGGGGTTGGGGCTAGGAGAACCACATTGCCCCTGCCTCATCCACTCATCTAGACATGAAAACCAACAGTGGTATATCAGGGACTCCTGGGACTTCTTTTGCCACACTATTCATGAGGACTTTTCACAAAACTTCTGCCCATTTCTTTGGTGCCCCACACTCTTTAAAATCTTTGCCAGCAGTCATCACATTAAACTTCTCAATGCTTTGTCACATTGTACATTATTGGGTAAATTGACAAGAAATGTAGCCAGTAGATTAAAGTTCTATATTACTGTTCAATTCACTGAAGCTGAGAACTGTACTCTGGGTGTATAGAAGAAAATATCCTTCTTAGGAAATACACACTGAAATAGTTAGGGATAAAGGGCAAAAATGAATGTAATTTACTTTCCAACATTCAGAAAAAAGAGTAGTCATGTATATATGTTAAAGTGAGGTGAATGTGGGCAAATAATATGCTTGTCACTATTCATGCGACTTCTAAGTTTGAAAATGTTTTCAAATGAAAAGTATTATAAACTGGTCCATGACCCTGTCCCCTAAATTTTATCCTCACTTTGAGACTCTAACTTTTGCTTTTCACACTGCCAGCATCATACAAGCCCTCCAGAGATGTGGTAATACAGCTGTAAATCCTTTGTACAAGGTTCTGTCTCAGGCAAATGTCCTGGGATACACTTATTACAACAGAGGTTTGAACATTTCAAGCAGGGTTTTATAGAATACTGGAAAAGAGAGAAAGACAAATGGAATAATAAACCTATACACATACCAAAATACAAAATAAATACAAGAATACAAGGAGGAGGCTGACATACCTGGGATCCAATCCTTGCTGACACACACCCAGGGCAGGACATTGCCTCTCTTTTTCTTCTGTTTTCTGATCTAGAGTGTGGAGATAAATACAGTAGTTTAAGTGGGAAAAAAAAATAGATAAGTCATAAGAAAAAGATAAATGGGAAAGAAGTGTATAAAGGGAAAACTATCCCTATCAGACAAGTATAACATCAAGCAACTATAGTTGAAGCAGAGTGGTACCAATACAGTGCTGGACAGAAAAACAGTGAAGCAGAATCACAGTCCAGAAATCAACTCAACTACCAAAGAAATGTTATGTTTGAAACAGAATGCATTTCAGATTTTGGGAGAAAGTTACAGTCAATATGTTCTGTTGAGAAAAAGGACTGAAGAGAGAAATGGATTTTCAGAATGATGGAAAACAGGAAACTGAGATGCTCAGGAACATCTGGGTCCTGCCGTCACTTTTCTATCTCGTATGCTAATTTGAAGAGTAGCAAAGAGCTTATACAAGAGAAAATCGAGGATTGCTAGACATAAGATAGTCAAGTAAAGAGCTGAAGTTCTATTTTTGTTTGAGTAAACAGAAACAGCCCACATTTTGTTTAGGAATACACCTCCTCCCATGCACACACTTTCAGTCTACAAGAATCAGAATGGGCATATGCAGCTGACATCATGTATTGAAGAAATTAACTAGAGCAAGAGTAGGCAAATTTTGTTTGTAAAGGGCCAGATAGTAAATACTTTAGACTTTTTGGAACAAGAGACAAAATTAAGGACCCTATGTAGGAGGCAGGCAGAATAGCCAAAGTTTCTCACCTCTGGAATAAAACCAACAGGTAGCAAAACAGCCAGAGGGAATCTGCAAAGGACCACAGAAGAGAATTCACAAACAAGTGTTCCTTTATCATTCCTTTTGTAAAATCTGAAGATTCAGCAACAGTAAGCCCACATGACAATATTCCCATATGGCAATAATTGGCTGCTTCAGATAGGCCATGTCTTCTCCACCTGGCCTATTTCCCTCATTTATGCATTTGAAGTTCAACTACATTGTTGCATATATCAACAGTTCATCCCCTTTTATTTCTGGATAGTATCCCATTGTAGGATACGCAACAATTATTCATTCACCGGGTGATGGTCATTCAGATTTTTTTTTTTTTGACTACCATGAGTAAGGCTACTATAAACATTCACATACAAGACTTTGCATAGATATATGTTTTCATTTCTCATGGGTAGATACTGAGAGCTGACTTGCTGGATCATATGGTAAATCTATGTTTA